>NC_134481.1:24949023-25296860 GCF_964194025.1 Convolutriloba macropyga | reverse complement strand
CGAAAGACTGCAATATCTTCTGCAAAAAGTACGTTATCCAAAAAGTTCAACATTGTTATTAGGCACGATACAGAGAGATTGTTATTAGCCTAATTGTTGTGATAAACTTATTAAATAGTCTCCAAGTGCACCCGTGGCGCTATTTAATTCTGTTTCAGCTCTTGATTGTTGTTATTTATTGTGGTATCAGAGGCCGGACTTTGTTTGGGTAGCCCCAGTTACCGAGGATTTCAGATTCCGGCGGAAGATATTATACGAGAATTATATACGATTCCATATTTGGTATCAAGCATTTGGCGAGAGCGTTCTCAGCATCTGCTTGATTGCTTCCCTACATTACTTGTCAAACCATAAGAAGCCTCAGATAGGTTTCACTGGTATCTGACTTTTCCAAAAGCTCCGTCTGTCCCTAGCTTAGAGAGGTGAAACCAGTCAATATTCTCGAATTAAATAGTTTCAA
Organism: Convolutriloba macropyga; assembly: GCF_964194025.1. Classification (NCBI taxonomy): domain Eukaryota; kingdom Metazoa; phylum Xenacoelomorpha; order Acoela; family Convolutidae; genus Convolutriloba; species Convolutriloba macropyga. The sequence continues at coordinate 25,296,400 of NC_134481.1, read as the reverse complement.
ATTCGTTATGCCTGACGATCAATCGAAGGCAAGGTCAACTTCAATATCAAGTGTCGGTGGTAAGGATTACTACCCCAGTGTGAACGAGCTGGTGTCAGCGAATCCTGAGGAGTTTCGAGGCTTGACGGGAAGCTGACCAAGGAGTGGCTTGTGTTTCTTCTCAAGGACACAGTGGAACACTTGAAACAATCTGAGTTATCGAATTCCTTTTTTTCTTCAATCGATTCTAAACTAGATAAGGTCAAGGCCTGTTTTAGATCTTCTTCGCCCAATAAAAATAATTTCACTTAGACTTTCACTTCGTCCTCCAGCTGGAGTGATGTTGTTAAAAAGTCACTGGATGAACACGACTACGATGCTGCTGCATCACAAACTGTCGTGCTTTACAACGTGAATGAAGGAATTTTTGACAATGCAACAGAATATGAGACATATGAAATTTTGAACTCCATACAAATTTGCCCTATATTGCGGTCAATTCTTCCAGACTTGGTAAAAAGAGACCCGATCCCACATCTAAACCGCGGCCGGTTGAAATTAAACTGAATTCTGTTTACGACAAACGAAACTTGACGGCAAACGCCTATATGTTGTAAGGCACAGGTGTGTTCGTGAAACCAAAGTTGAACTGGTGTGACCAACAAAAGGAGAAGGCACTTCTTGATCTTAGATGTAACCTAATCAACACAGGCTCGGAACGAAACCTTGTGCGTATCCGTAACTTGCAACTCTTCTATGATGGGAAATTACTTAATGACCAACTTTCTCCCGATGAGTATTTTTGGTCTCTTGCTAGCCATATATCTTCCAAGGCTGATCGACTAATTAACTCCAACATGCTCCTGTTTAAAATTCGTTGAATGATTACTCAAGACAAAAATGTAGAATTAGTCTACTTGTTGGATTTCTACCGAACTGATATTGCACTAATTACTGAAACATGGTTATCACCCTTATTCGACAACTATTTTTGTTCCCTGTTTTGTGGTTTCAGAGTTTTTTCTAGAAAAGATCGTAAAAATTCACCGAACCTCATGGAGGTACCATTGAGATACCTCGTGGAGGTACCGCAACGAACCCCATGGAGGTATCATTGTCATCTGCCGAAAAAATTGTGAACGACATTTTCTCGACCTTCATATTAGTTTAGATTATGATTTTGCGACTGCTTTTCTTATAAGAGTAAATTCAACCACGATTGCTATTTTTATTCTTTGTTATCTACCCCCAGTCTCCAGCCCGTAAAATGTTCCTTTCGATTTTTTCGGAGGGTTTTGTGATAAGATTTTAAAACGAGCTACCATATGTACACTCCTGATGTGTTTACCCTTACCTTATCTATTATGGGTGATTTTAATTTTCCTAACACTGACTGGTCTACAATGTATAGTCCAATTTGTCGTGAAATGGTTTTTATTGACTACTTTTGTTCACTGGGCCTCAGTGCTCTTATTAAATCTGGAAAAACACATATTCATGGAAATATACCTGACAACATCCATTCAAACGATGACAATATTCATGGGTTATCGATTAAGGACAAAACATGTCTGAGTGATCATCTGCCCATTTTTTTGAATTACAACAATGCCTTGAAAAAATCTTGCGAAGTGGGATCTTTCCAGTATACTTTCTCAAATTATCAGCGTCCTATAGAATTCTAAACAACCTAGAGATCCTTCAGTTTTAACAATAACCCGTTTGGATAGAATGTTGATGAATTTTATTTCTTTTTGGCTTGGAGTATTGACACCTGTTTTCCTAGGAAGCGTAAGAAACGGATGATCTCACATTTTATTATAGCTCACATACGATACATTGTTTGAACAAATTGAATACAGCAAAACGAAAGTGTTCAAAAAATTCCTCGCGTCTGAATCTGCAGCAACTTAAGTCTCGGAAGAAGATTACACTCAACCAATAAAGCTCGATGAAATTTTCTTTGTCAATGTATCACTAACTTCAACTACAAACCAATGTTTCGATCTTTTGAATAGCTTGAAGGATTCCCGCATTCCTAATCACATGTTTTTCAATAGTAAAACAATTGACAAAAATGAAGTACCCGAATTTTTCAATAATTTCTTTGCATGAATTTTCAATGACAAAGTCTATGATGTCGACACCACATTATTTGGTTATAACATAAATTTAGAACACGTTCTTTCATCTTTTTCTGTTGAATCGATTATAAAAGATATCGTTGAAATAAAAGAATCTTCCGCTTTGACCCACGAGGGTTTCCCAACAAAACTTCTGAAGAGTTCACCTTATCTATTTGGTTCACTGTTGTATCCTTTGTTCTGTTCAGTTACATTATGCCGTACGTTTCCGGCAATATGGAAAATTGCTGGTATCACTCAGCTCTTCAAAGGTGGTTTTCGCAACAATATCAATATTTATCGGCAAAACAGCCTACTTCCAAAAATATCCCTGCTATTTGAAAGAAATATATTCACTTATCTTTATTCATGCTTGAGAATGGAGCTTCACCCACAGCAATTTGGCTTACAGTCGCACAAAGGAGCAGTCCTGCAACTTTTGGATTACCTCGAAAAACTTTTGGCTGTAAATCTCAACACAAGTCTGCCATTTATTTTGACAATGAGAAGGCCTTTGATAAGGTGCCACACACTATCTTGGTTGAAAATCTGCAACAGGTTTCAATTTACACAAATCAGCAAGTCGAAGTTGAAACTTCTTCCATGTATTAGCGGTGTACCGCAGGGCTCCGTACTGCGTCCTTTTTTTGGTTTTTCGTGAACGATTTACCGAGCATTTTCCTTGATTCCTTGGTTTGGTTGTTCGCAGATGACAAAAATTTTATTTTCATCACCCTGAATTTCCATGACGATCTCTGGTGCCTTTTTTCTTGGAATATCTGCAATGGAATGATTGCAAATGCATTTAAGACTAAATGTTTGCACTTTAATGGCTCAGCTAAGGTTTCTACGACACAACATGAAGTACTCGAAAATGTCTCTTAACACAAAGATCTGGGTGTATACATCAGTAATGATCTCAAATGGGGTTTCCACGTTACTTCTAAACTCTGTAAAGCTCGACAATGTTTCTTTAGACTGAAAGCAAAAATACCATTCAATACTCCGTCTCATGCCATGCTCCACCATTACCCGAGCCTTGTCCTCTTCGTACTTTTATATGGGTTTCCTGCGTGGTATCTCGATGTATCTATGCATAAAAAATTGAGAATTTCCAGCGTTCCTGCTTCTTATGGATATTTGGACGAAAATCTTTTTACCTGAAGCAACTTAAAGACAACAATTTTCTGCCAATCTGCTATCAACTCGAATATATTACTTTCTCTTTTCTGTCGCAACCGATGTTAGGTAAGTACAACTTTGATCCCTAACAGTATGTAGTAATTCAGGAGACTTCCCGGTGTTTGTGCGGACCTTCCACAAATGTCCTGCAATTAAAGAACCACCATGAAAACGCTAGCATCTCATTCCTCCGTCGATCAGTATTAATTGCCAACTAATTGTTCAGAAATATAATCATTGATGGATTTGACAGTTACAACAAGAAAGCTCTGAAGAGCTACCTCATGCGAAAAACATTCGATCGAGAAATTACATGTACATTCTTCATTTGCTGTGTCTGTAATTCATGCAAACTAATCAAGAATGTATGCTTAAATAATTCTGGTTCTCGAAAGAGAAGAAAGTCTTTCTCTCTCTCCCTCTAACAATACCCTCACCAAATATCCTTCGAACAAAAATCGGGCTTGTCGCATTGACAAACTGTTGAGTCTCATCGAACAATTCAAGCATCGACTAGCTGCTATTGTATACATCGCGAGATCCTCGGCTCCTAACATACTGGAGCAATTAATGAATTCTCAAGCAGCGACCATTGACAACAGTAACCGTTTGCTTTCCAATCAAAAACGCAGGGAAACTTCTATTGTTGAAGACATTTGTCGTGTACACCCACCAGCTTAAATGGAACTGAAATTGCTTTCAACCGTCCTAAATAACTCGAAAGACCCTCGTTGCTTAGCCCAGAGGAAGCGTGGTCATCGGAAACACCCATCTTCCAAGAATAGAAAGAAAACAAAAGTAGAAAGTCAGCCCACGAAGGCTTGAGGATAGTTCATTGTTTTGTTCTTTGTTGGGTCTTTTGCGTACCTGAGACTTATGTGTTTCGAGGGCAACGAGATCTCGACTTAACTTTGAAATGCATCCTAGATCCAACTCCATTAGGGACCCATTGTTGTGATAAAGCCCAATCCTAATTCCTCAGCCTAATTGTTTTGAAAAACTTATAAAATAGACTGTATTTTCAGACCAAATTGAGCTGGACTTGAACAAAACATATCCGCCGGTGCCAGCATTGGTTCCACTGGATTATATTCCAAAGACCCGTCGTTCGTAGCTTGACGGGCACTTTTTACTGCTGTATATCCCCAGATGCGACCTAACCCGTCGGTGCCAGTATTAGCTCTATATGCTACTTACTAAATACAATCATCTGTTAAGCTTGCCGTCGGTGCCAGCATTGGTTCCATAGGCACCTCAACTCTAGGTTTTCATTTTTCATCAGCCTTTCTATTTTCCTTTCTTGTGTCGGTGACAGTATTTCTTCCATAGGCTAGCCTATCATGACAAAATGGACCTGCATTTGGTGAAAACAATTGATCCACCACATTTCATACAGTGTACAATGCAGTCTATGCCATGAATGGTCCCACTTTAGATGCACGCAGCTGAGCAAAGACGACCTCATGGACCTGCAATAGTTGTTGTTTTCGGCCCATGACATCTTGAGTTAGCGTAGTTAGTCTTCGTGATGGTTCCCAGAACTTTGTGGCAGACGCTAGCAGTCAGACGGGCCGGGAAACAGAATCTGACATAGCGGTGGACCTATGTCCAATTTTTTTTTAAACGACCAACTATTCTACACAAAACGACACAGAAGCCACCCCTAACGGCGACACACAAAGCCCCAACTTCTGAAACAACTGTCCGCCCTCCGCTTGTGACAAGCTCTCCATTATCTGCTTCAGCTATGGAATCAAGGCAAACAAGACGAACTCCTTAATGAAGTAAAAACCCTCTAAGTTCGGAAGAGCAGTGGAGCAGAACGCCAGTGACAACCCCTCAAGAGTTTCACCAAATTCATGAAAGACGGAAAAATCGGGAATGCCATCAGAACACTCGACAGTGATACAAAAGGCAAAATTCTGTCACTAAAGGTCAAAATCGGAAAGAAAACCGTTGCAAAAATTCTAGCCGAAAGACAATCAGAAGGCCGGCCGATAAACCCTTCAAGCCTTGCAAGCCAAAAGAAACTAATCCCTTGCCCTTTCACAACTCAATTTTTGACATAATCGATGATAATGCAATTGAAAGAGCAGCTCAACAGACAAAAGGGTCACATGAAACCTCTGCTCTGGACTCTTGTCAATGGAGAAGACTTCTGATCCCATTCGACAAGGCCTCAATCAAGCTCCGGAAAACAGTGGCAAAAACAATGTACAGAATAACGACTGAAGCATTGCCCAGTACTCCATTAGAAGCTTACAGCAACAGCAGACTGATCCCACTAGACAAATGTCCAGTCGCACGACCAATTGGGTTGGGGAATTTCTGCGCCGAACTTCTGGGCGATGCATTTCAAGCTGTCTAGGTGCAGAGGTCCAGAGAATTGGAGGCAACATTCAACTCTGCTGTGTGCAGACCACAGGAATTTAAAATGCAATCGACGCTCTGCGCAGTGAATTCGAAAACAAGAAATTTGAAGCTATTTTACTGATAGGTGCTATTATCACGATTGCTTTTAATCTACTAAACAGAAAAACCACCCAAGAAAATATTCGCATAATGTGCCATTCTCTCCACATATCTCTTACAAACATCTACCAGACACCAAGCTGACAAAAAAAGACATGTTATCTTGCAAAGGTTGCACTCACGGAGACCCACTAGCCACGCTAATGTGGATTGCAAAAAGCCTCTAATCCTGAAACTGCAGACGCCAAGAATCGTACAAAAGTGGTACGCTGACGACGGCAACGCAGCCGAGACAATCCAGCAACTGCACGAACTCTTTGAGAATCTTTGCAATCAAGGGCCCAGCTTTGGCTATCACGGGAACGCGCCAAATTGCCAGCTAATTGTCAAACCATCGAAAAAACAAAAGGCCCAAAAGATTTTGCAAACACCAATGTCCAAATTCTCAATGATATGAGAGTTCTCGGATCAATTCTTGGCAGTGACGAGGATATGCAGGAGTTTTTGAAACAAAAAACCAAAGACTACACAAAATTAACCCAAAAATTGTCAAATTTTGGAGGTTAGCACCCCACGCAGCCTACCACTGCTACGTCAAAAGAATTAAAAAGAAAATGAAGTTTCTGTCTAGAACCACACATAAAACAAGATAGTGTCTTCGCCATGCTGAAGAAATCATCAGCAACCAGCTCATCCCAGACTTGAAGAACAGAGATAGTTCAGATGAGATAAAAAGACGGTTACTCTCCCTCCCCGTCAGAAACGGTGGGCTGGCAATTAATCAACCAGATGATTACAGTAGAAACTATCAGGACTCCCAGAATTTTTCAGCACCACTTGACGACCCATCGTCCGATCTTATAGTTCTCGAGAAAGACAGAAAGGAGAAAGAGATCTACAAAAAGCGCCTGAAGACGGCTACGCGGAAGCAAAACCAAATTATTGACGCGACGAATCCCGACCTCTCATACACCCTGAAACTGGAAAGGGAGAAAGGAGACTCCTCATGGCTAAACGTCTTGCCAATAAAAACGCACGGACTCTGGCTCACAAAATCGGAATTCCGCGACGCCCTATGTATCCACTATGGATGGGATTTCAAAAATGTGTCATCAAAGAATGTGCCTGTGGATCACATTTCGTGCCATCCCACGCCCTGCGCTGCCCCAAAGGAGGATACCCGATTATTAGGCACAATGAATTACATGATCTTGTCGCTAATATGATGAAAAAAGTTGGCCACGACGTCGAAGTCGAACCAAATCTGCAGTCTCTTGACAAGGAGACTCTTACAAGCCCCTACTTTCACCAAAGATGAGGAGAGACTCGACATCTCCACCAAATGAATCTATGGCGGTCGTTTTGAGCGCTCCTTTTATCATGTAAAGGTGTTCAACCCCAATGCTTCCAAAAACAGAATTAAAGACACCAAAGACTCATATTTACTAAACGAAATTTTAAAACGCCTTAAATATCAAGACAGAGTTGTAGACATTGAACATAGATCTTTTTCATCGTTGATATTTGCCACCACAGGTTTGCCAGCCCCATCACACACAAACTCATCGGACGCATTGCTTCTCTCATTGCCCAAAAATTAAACTAATGATACCCAGAAGTCATTATTTTTATGCGTACTTGTGTCAGCTTCAGTCTTCTAAAGAGCATTATTTTATGCATTCGTGGATGTAGAGGTCAAAAGTCCATAACGCCAGATGACATCAGCATAGAAACTTTCAACGTAGCAGCCAGATCCTAATTATCTCAAATTTTTAATTAATTGCAAACATTTGACCTCTAACGACAGATAAAGTCTTCGCATTCAATACAAAAACGACCTCTAAAAGACATCATGTTGACCTCCAAAGACTGAAGCCAAGTTGCATGTTCCAAAACCATATCATAGATAACTTATTCTTTTCATGGCTGCTGCCGCTGCGCGCATATTAAAATTCTTTTCATTTGCTTTCAATTTTCGTCACAACCAACCGTCTCACATTCATTGCCGTTCAGTTTGTCCTTTCTGTTTCGTTCATTTTGTTTTAGATTTTGTTAGCCATTACGACATTTATAATTCAATTTCTTCCTCAGTAGGGACCTATGCGACCATTACGCACTGCAGGTCAAAGATGATGGTCATGGAGCTCTGCAATGCCATAGGTGTGACTTCTGGTTCCACCTAAAATGTACTTTTGTTCCAGCAGCCCTGTTCACTCACTTGAAAAACGTTCAATAAGTTGTTTAGATTTGTGAGTCTTGTAAATGTCCAGCTAAAGAAGCACTCTCCATGTCATCTCCCATCCCGTGTTGCAGTACAATTTTGTATCTGTTAACGACATCAAACGTGAACTAACGGAGATAAAGGACTTGGTCAATTCAACTTCATCAGAGGTCAACAACATCAAGGTTGAACTTTCGAAACCGAAGCTTCGCCCACCTGAACGTCCTGCAGTGACACCAAAAGTTCTCAAAAATTCCATTTCCGACCGCTCAATACAAATGTTTGGGATTGACGAACGTGAGCCAATTTTGAAGTCTTCTGAAAGACTAGAAAAAGACCTTTCTGCAGCAAAAAATTTGATTGAAAAAGTAGATCCGTCCATTTGCTCTATCCAAGACGTCCACCGAATTAGAGTCCACCGAATTTAACCAAGTTCACTACCGATCAGAAGCCCAGACCAGTAGTAGTAACTTTCCAAAGTCAATGGGACAAATGGACTGCCCTGTCGATGTCTTATATGCTGAACAAAACCAAGTTCTTTCTGAAACCAATGCTAACTCCGGAAAAACGAGCCCTGGAGAAACAACTGCTCAATTTGCGTTTCAGGCTATCAAATCAAGGCCTCCCCAAACACCAGATGAAAATGTCGAAAGCGAAACACTGTCATGAGAACACGGTTTTGGATCACTTCAAAGCCCCAGATCTTCTGGCAAAGCGAATTAAAGACAATTGACTAGCTAATGATATTTACTTTAGTTTTCTTCTTCTGAACTGTGGAGGAATGCTCTTGCTAGAAGAACGAGCTGAAATGGCAGCCATCCTGCCTAAACACAAAACACACTTTGCTTTTCTCGCCGTGACATGGCTAGATTCGCCGCTTGAAAACAGTGAATTGTCAGCTGGCGGATCGTTTCCGGTTATTGGAAAACAAGACCGCATACGAGGTTGACATGGTGGGACTCTGATTTTGCAGAACACCTCCAACACATCAAGTGCGGAATTCCTTGACAATCCTGTCATAAGCAACGTCAACTTTTTTACTTCAGCCTTGATCAAAATTGACGATAATCTCAACCAATTCGTTTTCGTCTACCTGTCCCCACAAGTTACCCAATATGAGGTCAAAACTACATTTTTGGCTAGCGTTCTACATCATAGCTCAAAATTTTTTCTGAATTTCAATGAAAATATTGCATTTGAATACCGCCATATATGCCTTCTTGGTGATTTTAACTCTCCGAAAACTGATTGGTCGACGTGCAGCTCTTCATCTGCAAGAGAAAATAGCTATTTAAACATCTTATATGACTATGAAATGTGCCCTATTATTCTCAGCTCTACGCACAACCGTGGGAACTCACTGGAGAACGTTCTCGTTCCCTAATCTATCACGGGCTGTTTTGACTGCCACGTGCTCCCACTCACTCCGTTCTCAGATCATGCTCCCATATGAGCAAAGATATATACAAAATCTTTAAATTCCTCTTTAAGAATGCGAAATTATGCGTTTACTGAGCCAGGTATTGTCACTTTTTGCTCACTATGGCACAGATTCACCTTCTTCAATTATTTTTCTGCGGACACTATCGCCGGTTTCTACCACCATCTGCGTCTTAGTGTCAAACATTCAATTCGAAGCGTAACCAAGAAAAAGGGCCTCCCTGCCAACCTACTACTAATCCTATACTGTGCATAATTTGAATATACTAGCAACTAGCAAGATAAAGTATCATTCTGTTCCTTTTATCTTGCGTAACCTTGAGGACACCCTTGAGAAATCTTCGGAACTGGATAAAGTGCTCAACATAACTGGGGAGGTTACTTCCAACCTGGATTCTTGCTTCAAACTCATCAAAAACTTCAAGTAAAAAAGTCTTCCCCATCCAGTGTTTTCAGGTACATTGAAAATCGGTTCATGGATTGACGTTACAAATGCTTTCAATGATTTCTTTGCTTCGAATTTCAACACGAATTCGTACGAAAAAAGGGTACCATATGACAGCCAATGTCTTATTTTCTTCCATGATTTCTGTGGTTCCTTTAGCGACTCTGATATTCTTCAATTAATCCTAAACAGCACCGCTTGCACTTATGAGACCCGTGATGACTTCCAGATGGTCTTTTGAAGAAATGCTCTGGTCTTTTTGCGACATTGTTCTGCATCGTCTTCAATTGGGTAATCCTGAACTGCCAATTCCCCAAAAAACAGAAGTATTCATTTATTAAACCTATTCAAAAAGGAGCTTGCCGGAACGACATCATCAATTACCGTCCAATTAGTCTGCTGCCAATGATCTCATTGACCTTCGAAAAGTTACTCACAAATTTCTTATTGATCTACTCAAGAATAAAATTTATCCGAGTCAGTATGGTTTTCCGTTCTAAGAACTCTGCGATTTGTCAGCTCCTAGAACACGTCAACTACCTCCATCTCAACAAGGGAGAAACACTATTCTCAATACTTTTCGATTACGAGAAAGCCTTCGATTGTATGCCACATTCCGTTCTACTAGTGAAACTCCGAAAATTTGGTCTGGACTCAAAATTTGTTTGCTTCATTAAAAGTTACCTCCTCCAAAGATTTCCAGCAGTACGAATCAACGGCTTTTGTTCTATGCACACAAGTGTTTTGAGTGTTGTACCCCAGGGTTCAGTACTCGGGCCCCTGCTTTTCTTGATTTTTATCAACGACCTGCCGTGTATTCTTCTGTACACAATTATGTGGTTATTTGCTGATGACGAAAATGTTTTTCAACTCCTTGAATTTCAATGATGACTTTGACTTTTGTAAAATTGAAATCAAGCAAAAGGGATGTTAGTCAATGCGAAAAAGAGCCTATGTATTTCATTTGGGACAGTCGAGCCCATGTTATGGTACGCCAACATCACAATTCCGCAACAAGAGTGCGTGAAGGATCTCGGAGTTTATGTCAACAGAATGTTTAAATGAAACACGCGCACTCAAGGTAAAGTCACCAACCGCTGTAGAGCTATCTACAAGCTTAATAATACAATACTTAAGAGCACTCCACTACTTATCAAGTACAAGTTCTACGTCGCGCGTTTTGTTCCAATACTCCTCTATGTTTCTCAAATCTGTTACTTGTCCCTTGCAGACCTCAGGGCTTTCGAGAATATCCAAACAAAGTACTTGAGATGGTTTTACGGGAGTTCTAGGAACTAGTTGAACACTCATCTCACTCATAAAATCCTACTGATGGCCTTTCGAATCCAAGTTGGGGACTGTCAACTGTTCATTTTCTTGGACCAAAGAAAGTTATTGAGCGACTTCTGTGATAATGTTGAAGTTTTATCTCTTGGTGCGACGAGAAGACGGAGAAACAAGTCCAAACTCAAACGTAAAAGAGCCCCTGGATCTTTCTACGAACGGTGCATTGAAATGATCAGCTTTTTCTATCGTAATGGGATAATCGATGGTGTCAACTTCAAGATCAACAAGATTGTTGAACATTTTGAATCAATCATTCCTTGTTTCACTACCTGTTTTCGATGCTCATGGTTTGTTTGTTGCAATTGCCCCGCTTGTACGAGCTTTGTATGTAATTTTTAAATAGTAGAAATGAATTTCAATAATTCTTATTTATCGGCCCTTAATCGTGAGTTAGGTTTTTTTTCTCTCTCTCTAGAAGAAGTTAATTTCTTTGATGATGACACATTATAAACAATAAACAATTTAAACCGTCAGAGACGACCCTCGTTATGTGTAAACCTGTATTTGGACGACCCAAAGAATTCATGAGAGACACAATTTTGTGCAGATTATGTTGATTACGTCTTTATAGTATGTTTTCGACTTCACCTCACGAAGAATTTCTTTCTGAATAAAGAGAAAGCCAAGACTTTTCCCATTTGTTCCCTCCCTCCGCTCAGTGGGTGCATATTAATGGCAGCCCCAGACGCACGTGCCAAATTTTTGCATAAGGATTACTAACTAATGTCCATAACTGTAATCAGAAAAGACTCACGGGCATCAGAAACGCAGAACTGTTTTTATCTCAATTGAATGTTGTTAACAATCACTTTGAGCTTTACTGTTACAGCAGCGAAGATAAAAAACACAGTGATTTGTGGTACGACTGTATCTTACATCTTGTTTAAGACATTACGCCTAGAATGATCCGATGAAGGCGAAAAATCCACCCGTGAGCATCGACGACAACTTCACAAAAAATTAAATTAGCAGGCTCGCAAAACCATTAAGAGAAAATCATTTACACGAATAGAAGGCTAAAAAAAATTAAGGGTTCTATTGCGCTTCAAAGAGTGCTCGAATCCATGCCCCTCGTTTGGCAGCCATAGGTCTCATCACCTTTACTACCAATGCGTATTTCACTTGTCTTTTGAATGAACTGAAATTCTCTGAAGCATAATCAAATGTTTTACAAAAAAATGTTTCAAAATTTAAATCATATCACGGAAGTGGACCCTCCAAAGCCAAGAAGCTGCATGGGAGTGTCCTTGGGGCAAACAGCGAATAACTAACATATAACTCAATAATAAATGTAGATTACGTTAGCAGTCTTTCAATAACATTTTCATTTATAATTATTGTATTCATTATAAGGCCTGTTAATTTCGTAAGTGCAAATTCAGATAAGTTCATTTTAGGGAGCGGTATTGCATTTTGATCTAACAAATTTTGTTTTTGTACAGAACTGTACTTCTGTACGTAATTGAGTTTAATTTAGCATTATTTTTAATCTTAGGTTCTTTAAGTTTAACTGCTGTGTTCGATCTTGTAAAACAAAACGTGATATTGCAAGAACCAATTTCAGTTACTTTGCTAGTCTGAACATAGACCAAATTTTACTTTACGAGCTCTTTTAGGTAAAGTTCGCATATTGATGACATATACTCTTATCAGAAAATACTTTTCAGAAATTACTCATTAATGTGTTTACATCGGCCTTTATGGTAAATTATCCTGAAATTTTTTTCTGAAGTACGTATAATCGATTCAATTTAATTTTTGAAGTGCATCCATACAGTAACAAACCATACGACATGATAAGCTGTATATAGCTATAATAATAAACAAGCACAAATTGGTTAGTGACAATTTTTCCAATTTGGTTTGTGACAAACAATAATTTGAGGCGAATTCTTTCTAACAATTTTTTTTATATGACAACCATATTTGAAATCACGATCAAGAAAAAGACCCAGGTATTTAACAAATTCAAATTCATGTAAAGTTTTAGTGCTCAAAGTGACATAAAGACTAATATTGGAAAACTTTATTAGTTGTGTCTTAGAAGAATTCAAACACAGCTTGTTTTCAGCAAACCATGATGCAATCTGATTGAGTTTATCATTCAAAGTATATGTATTTAACAAGTTGGATTCATAGAGTAGATTTGTGTCATCTGCGAACATATACGGGTCTAACTGCTCACAACAGAGAGGCAAATCATTTATATAATGAACAAATAACATTGGTCCTAAAACAGAACCCTGTAGTACACCAAATATGATGACCTCTACTTGAGATAGGCAATTGCCTAATTTAACACAACGGGTTCTGTTTGTCAAATAGGATTTAAAGCATTCTAATGCAAATCCTCTAGCATCATATTCAGGAAATTTTTGAAGAAGTTTAGAATGATCGATAGTGTCAAACGCTTTCTTAGTGTCAAGTAACATGCAGAAAGTAAATTTATTTTGTGCAGAGCGTTTGGGTTGGAAACCAATTTGCTTTTTATATAAAACATTTTCATTCTTTATAAAGTTAGAGAGAGGGTTGAACATTGGCCTTTCAAAAATTTTGCTGGATGCAGGAAGCACAGATATGGGTAGAAAATTTTCAACTTCCCGTTTTGATCTAGCTCTATGTATTGGACAAAATTTTGCATGTTTCAGGCAGTCAGTAAAAATACTTTTTGTGAACGACAGACTAACTATGTATGAGAGAAGATACGCAAAAATATTTCGTCTTGTTGGACGGCGTTGGCAGACGCCATTGTCGGTTTTTTCTATTGTAACCCCAATTTGTTCGGCCACGTCGACAACTTTTTGGTACACATCTTTGTTGTGTTATTAGCAACTCCTAAAGATCGTATATTATCCTTCCTACCGTATTGCTCTAACACATCAACATAAAAAGCACCAGTCGGGGTTCGTGATGATACTTGTCTCGAAACTTGGGTTGCCCGTTCAGCTGAGCAGAACCCACAGTGAAATGGTCGAGTCAAAAAGTTTCTGTGGATTTTCTTCGGTAGCCACAACTTTATCCGCAAAACATATCGATTGCCCTTATCCAAACCCGTGCACTCGATGAGATGAAGTTTTCCACCACCAATGTCATTCGTGGAGACTGAATTTTTCCGCGTCTTGGGAGGCATTGTTGGTTAACAATTTTTTTCACTGTTTCAACAGTATGAGTCAAAGCATCGCCCGAGGACTCCCCTGAAACTATTTATTAAGTTTATCGCAACAATTAGGCTAAGTCTACATCAGTAAAACATTGGACTGTGACGTTTTTGACTCGCTTATTTCTACTATGCCTCATAAATTATGAGCGCAAAAAATGGCGGTATAACGCCAGTCAAATGTTTAAGGAACGTTAACACAGGAGATAATATGAATGCTGCTAAATCATTTCGCTCAAGTATGACTTACACCTAAAAAAATGGATATACAGAAGTACGAAATAAAACTATATCAAAGGAGACAAAAAGAATTAAATAGAGAGAATGACCGACAGAGGGGAGTGTAATAAAAAACATTTACATATTTTTGGCCCAGGAATTAGCAATTTTGGTACCTACTTGGCCGTGAAACCATGAGCCTGTCTTAACAGCCATAGGTCCCTTACGCTACAGATGCCTATTTTTATTGTCTATTGCACTAATTAAATCAGAAAATTGTGATGGCTGAATTTTTGGGTTTCCAACCACGCAACATGCATCAAGAATCTCCCATTCAAAATTTTGCTTTACACCACAACATTCAACGAGGTTTCGCCTCACAAGCGAATATTTCTGTCGCTGCTCTAAAACTCTAGTGGTAACATGTCGGCTGATTTGGTCAGCATAGACGGCAAAACATCCATTACATGTAACGTTATATACCACATGCGATTAGATTCTTAACAAAAGATGACTTCAGGGCGGGCAAGCAGGTTCTTATGTCATAGTGAAAATGATTTGAATATCACACAACTTTTTCAGTTTACTTGAAGACCACTCAGTTGGATACTGATTTTCAGTCCAGATCTCCTGATTTTTCCCTGGACTATATCAAAGGATTTCCAGTCACTGGATGCACCGAACTTTCTATGTAAAGTCCCTTGAATTACATTTTTCTTATAATGAATTGGTGCAGGGTTACGAAAATTTAGGATTCTGCCGGTCGATTATATCAGTCGATTTTTGATACCAATGACAGCTAATTTTTCTTTCATCCCTTCCGTCATTGTTCAGATCTAGGAACGCCAGGTCTCCACTGCCATTGGGTATCTCAAGAATGAATTGTAATTTTTTGTGAGGAGAATTTGCATACTCAAGGTAATCTAGAGGGTTCCCCTTGACATTGCACACTATGTCATCCAAGTAGCTCTTGAATAATTTTAATTCTTGCTTGTACAGTGTTGTACCTTTTTCTGCCCAAAAGGAACAGATCCATACAGTTTACTGCAAATTTTTGTACTCCGTGTCATCGATACATTGGCATTTGGAATTAGACAAGTTTTTGCACGATTTGCCTTGGACTCCTTTTGCTCGGAAAGCAACGCGTCGGCTACAAGGGATGCATATTCCCTTCTTTTCAGGAGTTTTGTTCTCCCTTCCTTCATTTGGTTTCTGCACGGGTTCTTCAGAAGATTTCATCCAAAAATTTCATCCTAGATTTCATCCAAAAATATCTCAAGAATGAATTAAAATTTTTTGTGAGGATAATTTGCATACTCAAGTTAATCTAGAGGGTTCCCCTTGGCATTGCACACTATGTCATCCAAGTAGCTCTTGAATAATTTTAGTTCTTGCGTGTACAGTGTTGTACCTTTTTCTGCACAAAAGGAACAGATCCATACAGTTTACTACAAGTTTTTGTACTCCGTGTCATCGATACATTGGCATTTCGAATTAAACAAATTTTTGCACGACTTGCCTTGGACTCCTTTTGCTCGGAAAGCAACGCGTCGGCTACAAGGAATGCATATTCCCTTCTTTTCAGGAGTTTTGTTCTCCCTTCCTTCATTTGGTTTCTGCACGGGTTCTTCAGAAGATTTCATCCAAAAATTTTGCAAAATTACCGCCAGCGAAGCAAACATGACTAAACCGGCCAATTGAGTGTAACACATTTTATCACACTTATTATGACCATTCGTTTCAGCTAGTCTCCTGTTGTACCTTTTTCTGCACAAAAGGATCAGATACATACAGTTTACTGCAAGTTTTTGTATTCCGTGTCATCGATACTTTGGCATTTTGAATTAAACAAGTTTTTGCACGATTTGCCCTGGACTCCTTTTGCTCGGAAAGCAACGCGTCGGCTACAAGGGATGCATATTCCCTTCTTTTCAGGAGTTTTGTTCTCCTTTCCTTCATTTGGTTTCTGCACGGGTTCTTCAGAAGATTTCATCCAAAAATTTCATCCAAGATTTCATCCAAAAAATCTCAAGAATGAATTAAAATTTTTTGTGAGGATAATTTGCATACTCAAGTTAATCTAGAGGGTTCCCCTTGGCATTGCACACTATGTCATCCAAGTAGCTCTTGAATAATTTTAGTTCTTGCTTGTACAGTGTTGTACCTTTTTCTGCCCAAAAGGAACAGATCCATACAGTTTACTGCAAATTTTTGTACTCCGTGTCATCGATACATTGGCATTTGGAATTAGACAAGTTTTTGCACGATTTGCCTTGGACTCCTTTTGCTCGGAAAGCAACGCGTCGGCTACAAGGGATGCATATTCCCTTCTTTTCAGGAGTTTTGTTCTCCCTTCCTTCATTTGGTTTCTGCACGGGTTCTTCAGAAGATTTCATCCAAAAATTTCATCCTAGATTTCATCCAAAAATATCTCAAGAATGAATTAAAATTTTTTGTGAGGATAATTTGCATACTCAAGTTAATCTAGAGGGTTCCCCTTGGCATTGCACACTATGTCATCCAAGTAGCTCTTGAATAATTTTAGTTCTTGCGTGTACAGTGTTGTACCTTTTTCTGCACAAAAGGAACAGATCCATACAGTTTACTACAAGTTTTTGTACTCCGTGTCATCGATACATTGGCATTTCGAATTAAACAAATTTTTGCACGACTTGCCTTGGACTCCTTTTGCTCGGAAAGCAACGCGTCGGCTACAAGGAATGCATATTCCCTTCTTTTCAGGAGTTTTGTTCTCCCTTCCTTCATTTGGTTTCTGCACGGGTTCTTCAGAAGATTTCATCCAAAAGTTTTGCAAAATTACCGCCAGCGAAGCAAACATGACTAAACCGGCCAATTGAGTGTAACACATTTTATCACACTTATTATGACCATTCGTTTCAGCTAGTCTCCTGTTGTACCTTTTTCTGCACAAAAGGATCAGATACATACAGTTTACTGCAAGTTTTTGTATTCCGTGTCATCGATACTTTGGCATTTTGAATTAAACAAGTTTTTGCACGATTTGCCCTGGACTCCTTTTGCTCGGAAAGCAACGCGTCGGCTACAAGGAGTGCATATTCCCTTCTTTTCAGAAGTTTTGTTTTCCCTTCCTTCATTTGGTTTCTGCACGGGTTCTTCAGAAGATTTCATCCAAAAGTTTTGAAAAATTACCGCCAGCGAAGCAAATATGGCTAAACCGACCAATTGAGTGTAACACATTTTATTACACCTATAATGACCATTCGTTTCAGCTAGTCGCAAAAGGTTCTTCATAGTGGACTTTGGAATCTCAGGAACTTCGTCACTGAAGTACAGTTCTTTAAGGACAATTTTAAGTGCCTCTTCAACGGGTCCATTGGTGTACAAGTTTTTAAAATCGAGAGATAACACTAGCTCTTCTTCCTCCTATTGAACTCTAAAGCATTTGTGGCTTTTTTGAGTTTGTCTCAATATTTGAACCTGGTAACCTCTGGAAAAAGGGTCCCAGAAGTTTTTTGAGGTTATCGTAACTGTTACCGCGTATTGACAGATAAGGCCGAAGCGGCGTACCGTTTTCAGCTACTTCAGCAAGCCCATGATGCCTGGCTGGTTGTGATCCAGTCCTCCTGAGCCTTCGATAAGTCTTTTAGTTTTTTCATACCATGTTTCTATATCTGATTGTGAATGCTATGAATCAGTTTCTCAGTTTTTATGGTTAGATCGTCATTTTCTCCATTACGAGCTTGAAACAGACTGGCACTAGGGCACCACAACTTTTATCAAATGGTACATTTAGTAGTTTTTGATCTTTCAAAAAACCTTCCAAAAAACTTTTTTAATCCCTCTATCCATTGGTGTCTCCCATAAATTTTTGGCATACCGATTTCCCGAAGATTTTATTTCACATAACATTTCACCATCGATGTTATTCTCCCTTAAATCACGAACTAATTTTTCTACTTCCGCAAGGAAGTGCACTTCATCAAATTTGTTTCTGATTGGATGTTTCGGATCTAATAATAAGACGTACTGGAAAACTTTGGCAGATGAACACCGTCCAATGTAACAAAAGCCTGTCCTGTCTCTCCGACTTCTCCTCCGACTTCTCATTTAGTCTTCCACTCATCAATTTAGATTGTTATCTCATTTCGTTTCTAATGTTGTACACAATTGATGGCAAAAGGTCTTTTTTACCTTATTCCGGGGAATGTCCATATCCTCTTCAAAATTTTCATCGAATAATATACGGCCTAGTTCCAACCGACTTTCTATCCTTTGTAGCTTAAGCTGAATCTGTTCACCACTTTTTCTGAAAAAACTTTGTTTTTGTGCATTCGAATTTTGAACAAATCCGGACTGATATCATTATCAATATAATTTTTCAGAAAATCTATTCGATATTAACCGTTTATTAGTTTATTTGAAGACTTGACATAAGTTAGGCATTGATTTAAGCCTTTGCTATGCTTGAGAATGTATATGAGCCAAGATTGTGGTAGGATTTAGCATATAACGGAAGCTCGCTCTAGGACAGAGGGCAATGAAACTCTATTGTTTGGGAACCTTATATTTTGGATTGTTTAATTTTTGCTATGTCGCATACTTGATAAGAACCAAACATGTACAGATTAGGAACCTGAACTTGGCAGCATAGTGCATCTTGAAATATTTATATGATGCTGGGCTCAATATTTAGGGAGCATTAAATTACGTGAAGCAAAGACCCGTGTAAAACCTTGCGAAATGGTGGCTTACATTTTTTGTAATAGATATGCAGAAAAAAGAACAATAAAAAATTAAACCATATAATGTTTTAGTAATTTCTCTCAGAAGACATTCGCTGCAGTTTAATTCAGTGGCAGTACCCACCTTTGTCCCAGGAGTATTGCAGCCATTCTTGGAACCAAATTGGCCGCGAACACATGCCCCTTGCTTATGAGCCATATGTCTTATCCATTACGCTGCTAATGTGTTTTGCTAATGCCTACTGCACTTCGTACAACAGCAATGGTCAATGATAATTTTGTTTTACTTGCGTTTTTTAAGCAACATCCATAATAAGCGCAAAATATGTACAGTAAATTACGTATAGCTTGTCATATGATGGTGTAGTTTGTCTCGAAACGCAATTATTGTGTTAGAATGCATGGCTGAAGACCGGTAAAATCACGGTAGCATAAGGCGTTGGTAATCGAAAAATTCAGCGTACAGTGAAGTGACAGATAGAATGCAAAAACGAAAAAATGCAAAAGAGAGACAACGAGAAGGGAAAGAAATAGAGCGAGAAGCGGAAAAAAGGTATTAGAAAAAAGAAAGGAGAGGGAGAGACAACGAGAGCTAGAGAGAGAAAGACAGAGAAACTGAATGAAGGGAAGGTAACACACACACACACACACACACACACAAACACACACACACACACACAGAGAGAGAGAGAGAGATAGAGAGAGAGAGAGAGAGAGAGAGAGAGAGAGAGAAGCAAAGACCCGTGTAAAATCTTGCGCTAAATGGTGGCTTACATTTTTTGTAATAGATATGCAGAAAAAAGAACAATAAAAAATTAAACGATATAATGTTTTAGTAATTTCTCTCAGAAGACATTCGCTGCAGTTTAATTCAGTGGCAGTACCCACTTTTGTCCCAGGAGTATTGCAGCCATTCTTGGAACCAAATTGGCCGCGAACACATGCCCCTTGCTTATGAGCCATATGTCTTATCCATTACGCTGCTAATGTGTTTTGCTATTGCCTACTGCACTTCGTACAACATCAATGGTCAATAACAATTTTGGTTTACTTGCGTTTTTTATGCAACATCCATAATAAGCGCAAAATATGTACAGTAAATTACATATAGCTTGTCATATGATGGTGTAGTTTGTCTCGAAACGCAATTATTGTGTTAGAATGCATGGCTGAAGACCGGTAAAATCACGGTAATATAGGGCGTTGGTAACCAATGTCCTCATGTGCGACTGACATTTTTTTATAAAAGAAGAAAAATGGTAAAAAATACTACAACTGCTCAAAAGAGAGTTTCATAGCATTTTTTGATAATGGCAAAAACACCTGCAGGTCAACAGCAATAAAATGGAACTTAACCTGTGAGCAACCTCAGGAGGAGACAGACAGCTTTATTTGATTTTTCCAGTTCAATCTATTTGAAACACTTGGAAGATTTCTGTTTTAGCCTCCCGTTTGTGGGGGGGGCTACATGCTCAAATCGTTTTCTTGATTAGTGAATTTTGGGCAGTCGAAAAATTCAGCGTACAGTGAAGTGACAGATAGAATGCAAAAACGAAAAAATGCAAAAGAGAGACAACGAGAAGGGAAAGAAATAGAGCGAGAAGCGGAAAAAAGGTAATAGAAAAAAGAAAGGAGAGAGAGAGACAGCGAGAGCTAGAGAGACAAAGACAGAGAAACTGAATGAAGGGAAGGTAACACACACACACACACACACACAAACACACACACACACACAGAGAGAGAGAGAGAGAGAGAGAGAGAGAGAGAGAGAGATAGAGAGAGAGAGAGAGAGAGAGAGAGAGAGGAAAGATAAAAAAAATAGATGAACAAAAACGAGATAAAAAAGAAAGAGAGAAAAGAAAGAGAACGAGAAGCGATACAGGGAGACATATGGACAGAAAAAAAATAGAAAAATGGATAGAAAGACAAAGAGGAATTGAAAATGGGAAAAACCAAAGCAATCAACAAAAAACGAAACAGAAAGTGTGAAAAAAGCTTGCTCAAAAATTTGTTTTGCAACAACAATAATAAGGTTGAAATAATTTCATTGGTTCTTACGAAAAAACACTTTTCAAGGAATTGAATCAAAAAACAAAAAAGACCCGGTGACTGTAAAGACGACCAGGAGACTGCATGCAAGACACTGGGCTTTTAAAAGACTCTCATAGAAAGAATTGCTCTCCAACGACAGGTGGCATGTTGCAGATTATAAATTTTCAAGGATACAAAAGGGAATGTACTCAACACGGGATCGAAATTTCTGAGGCATGACCCTGAGATTCAATGTTCTTTATCTTGCTAACTTCGCTATAACCGCTAAAACTACAGTTTCTCACAATCGCTTTTATGTTTTGAACGAATTTATGGAATAAATATATTCCAGATTGCGAGCATTTGAGATCACGGAAAATAAAGGCACGCAAAAAATAATTGAATTCAAAATTGTTCTAGCAAAACGTAGATTCTGCAGCGTTTATTTTTTACAAAAAACATACACACGTTTAAAAGAAAGGCTTCAAATTATGTTCGAGAATAACTAAAAACACTTAGTACCCCGGACATCAAATGATCTCTCTGGGCAAGCATACTTTCAAGCTCTCATAGCCTCGTGATAACTGCACCTTTCTAATTGTCTGTTGACCCGGGTTCGGTTCGCACCCAGCTACTTTGAGCCTAGCAGCTCATTGACTTCTCTCGATATGTTCTGTTAAGCATGCTGCTCGGTGCGGCTCTTAAACAACCGCTTCGAGGAGCCCCTAAACATGCAAAAATTTTGTTCTTCTTTAGAGCTCACGCGTTTAATATATAGTATTGAAGACAGCCGGCAACTGTTTCTAATATACAATTCGTGTTCAACCTAAAATGTTCAGCGTGTGCTTAAATGACCTGCTTCGTGTCCTCTTTGCTGAACCTATTGTCTAGAGACAGTGAATTAATTAGTGCTCTTCTTCTAGATTTCTCCAAAGCGTTAGATAGACTCTATTATCGAATTTTTTAAAGGCTTCACAAGTATAGAATCCGTGGACTTGGTTGCAACTGAGTAGCAGACATTTGTGGGAATGCATCCAACGCGTGAAAATTGCAATGCATCCAGTCAATAGTTTTACAAGTTGATAGCGGTTGCCAGCAAGGATCTCGGCTCGGCCCGCTGTCCTTCCTCGGCTATATCAATAGTCTTTTACTACAAATTAAATCTTGAGTTATGCCTAGGACAATGACGTGAAGCCGATAAAATCAGCGATATGCCGAGAATTCCTGGAAAATTGGGGCAAAACAAATATCAAGACAATAAATCCTGAAAAAATTCCGATCTGTGGTTTCTGTGTGTCACAAGAATATAAAAAAAACTAAAAACCTTGCGCTTCTATGTCAAAATTATATTTCTTCTATGCGTTATCTGATTTATGAGTGACACAAGGTTTATAAGTGTCACGAAAATATAACACATCTGATTAGACAACGTTCGGGCCTTGAGCAAAATTTTTGTAGCCACCTGTGCCCAATATTTTGTATGAGCAGTTAATTGAGCGTTGTAAGATGTGAAAATTCAGAGAAGCAGACTAACTAAAAATTGAGTTAAGCAGAAGATAAAATTCTTAAATTCAACTAATAATCGATATAGTGGTCAGCGCGGATGAAGGATTGGTGTTCAATGAAAGAATATAGCCCTGACTTTTTCGGTCTGGTCACAACGGAAAATCAACCAAGTCAACATTGATATGTCAGGTTTGTTGATATGGTCGGAGCGTTAGTTTTTTTCAATAAAACGTTTATTTTGTTTTCATGACACCTATCAACCTTGTGTCAGCAATAAATCAGGTAGAAAACTAATATTCAACTTAAATCATTAACATTTGAGTTCAATATTATATTAATCGTTTCATATACGTGTGACACTTGTACTGCGCCCTCTAATTAAGAATAGAGTGTACAATTCACTCAAAAATTCAAGCACTATTTTTATTTAAAACTCTTCTTACATGAACGTCAGAATAGATAAGAAGATAACAATTAAAATAACAGTTCTAATGTCAGTTTTAACCATCCATAACTTTTGTTGCCTCCCCATGTCCCCATATAATCTACGCTTCTCCTGCTGTATCCTTGGGCAGGATCTGCAGTGCCTGATTGATAGACATGAATAACTCCAAATCTCCATCAGCATCGATAAGCTCATTTTGTGGTAATACGTCCTGATTTGATTTTTAGAAGCAGAACTCTTCACCGACAAGAACTCATACAGCGTCAAGGCCGATTCATTATAATTTTGATTCGAGTATCGAAAAGACATTTCTCTGTGGCCTTTGTTCTGGCTTTTTTGTTTGTTTTAAAATATTCCTTAACATATGTCTATCAATCACAGTATCTTCTCTCCCAAATTCTTTGGCCAAATACTGTTTGTAATGTTGTAGCTGCGAGTTTATTTGTAAGTTCTGATGACAATTGTTAATCTTTTTTTCCAGTTCGGTGGCTTCTATCTTTTTCGCAGCATTAAATTTAAAATCGGAAATAATTTTTTCCGTTAAACCGATTGGTTTTTGGCAGTCGCTGCCTTAACATTATCTCCTACTCTGCCAATCTTGGCGTTTTTTGCCCATGTCTTTTTTGTTGCCTCATTGCCTCATCACAATGGTTCCTTAATTTTTACCGAAACTCGACAAGGTCCTTTTGTAGTAATGAGTAAGTAGCACTCTAATTCTCTAGTTGTTGTAATAATTGTTTCGCAGTTCCACCTCAGACTCGAGAGCCCGGGACCATACACTGGCGGACGCTAGAGGTCCTTGTGTAGACACCTTCCGAATGTGAGATAGACCTGCTCCAATCGATATATACCGGGAAATCTCGGATACAAATTGCTCTACGGTGGCATATAGTATACGCATTCAATTGGTTTGGTTGTCTCGCTGCCCGCTTTATTGATTAGAAAACTACAATTTTTGTGTCTTTTTGAATGTTTTCAATATTTATAGTCTGGACCTCGAATTTTTTTTTCTGCGCCTGAAGAATTTAACAAATTTTGGGTTTTGGAATTGAGACCCATGATTTCTTTTGGTCTTGATTTCAAGAAAAATTTCTTTTTTCTCTCTCTTTATTTGGTTGTCACGGATTTAAAACATTTCATTTGTTTTGGTCGGGAACCCACAACATTTTTTATTTTTTGACTTTTTTATTCTCGCACTAGAGACGTCTTGAACATTTTTTTTTACAAAGCCAAGAACTTTCTCTCGGCTTTGTAAAATTTCGAAAACTTTTCTCTGCGAACTGTTCTTTCGAAAATTTTTCTTTCAAAAAATTTTTCTCTGCGAACTTTTGTTTTTGTTCTTGGTGTTCATTAATTAATTTGAGTGATTGATTTTGCAAAAGTATTCCTGTTTCGGAACCAGGATTCCTCAAAAAATGTTTCCATGATTCTCCATTAAAAACTAAATCAAAGTACATGAACAATTTAGAATTCTTTATGAACTGAATTATGAGGTAGGTTGCTCATACTGACATAGCAATATTGTTTGCTTTTAACCAAAAGTACATGATCTTGATTTTTAAAATTTTCCGTTTCTTTTGGTAGAAAAAAATTTTAACGAAACTGTTTGTGAGAAGATATAAAACGTTCATGGTTGTATAATTCAGCCGAATCTCGGATTGCTTATTGACTGACAATTCTTTTACTATTGCACCCAATTGTTTGATCAGATTGGCTCTTTTCTAAGTCTGTTGATAAGACAAGGCTACGAGGTAGTATTTGATCATTAACTTTAAACCCATTGTTCATTGGCTATTCGTATATTTCTTAATTGAATTTCTGTAGTGTCTCTCTATATAGTCCAAAACAGTCCTCTTCTAGTTTGATGACATTTGGGTAATGTCAAATGCGTGTAACCATCGAATAGTTAGGATATGAAATTTTGGCAAGTGATTTCAAATATCTAGTGTAGGAAACATTCTACACTTCTATTAACACAGCGACCCCTTCTGTGCAAAAGAGAAATTTTAGTTAATGTTGCTACTTTCTTGGCATATTTATAAATTTATAAAGCGGATACTGTTCTTCCATCCTGGGTTGAAGTGCGTTACTGAAGGACTCACAGCTTTTTTGAATACTTTAATCATGCTTTAAGTTTTCAACTGTTAGATTTCTCTTTTTTCTCAAAAGTTTTCATTAATGCTTGAAATAAACACTTCCATGTTTTTAATAAGATTGCCAGTTGCCAGTTGTTGTCGTTTCTTTTAGAAAACAAAACCTGGAAAACCGGTTATCTTTGACTGCTGTCCACGCAAAAATGATGTTTCTTTAAAAAGTTTGAAAGCGGATTTTTTAGTTTTGTTTTTTTTAGCAGAAATTTTCCACTGATAAAGTTTGTATTGTCTTTACCAAAACGTGTGGCAGTGTCATTCTTTATTTGCAGTGATTTATTTATTTGTCTTGATTTTTTGAACAAAGTTTATGATATAAACAGTCAGAAAAATCGGGGGAATCTTTGAAACTTCATATGTCTCGTTTAAGTAGTTTTCATCGAATTGTTCCCATGAATATTTTTGCACTTATTGCAACGGTTCCGATATATTTTTTTCTGTATATGAATTACTCTCCAAAGGCTCAGCATAGCAACTTCACTCGTATCGTTCTTCTGGAAGCATTTTTATCGCGCCTTGACATAAGTGGTTTCACTGACCTGTCAAACAATTGTTTAGTTACAGACCTGTTGATATTAAAAGTTGAGTCTCCAAATTTGGTCAGCCGAAATTTTTGTTTTTCCAAACGTTTCTAAAAGTTCTATTGTTTTAAGAACATATTGATTTTAGGAGGTTTTATTTGTCCGCAACAAATTGATACCGTCATATACTTTGCTCTTTTGAGTGCACACCCGGTATATGCCGCTTACTATTGAAATTATATCTGTGGCTGAACCTAACTAAAAATTTTAGCTACCTGCTGCTATCGTG
The DNA here is from genome assembly GCF_964194025.1 of Convolutriloba macropyga. Taxonomy (NCBI): domain Eukaryota; kingdom Metazoa; phylum Xenacoelomorpha; order Acoela; family Convolutidae; genus Convolutriloba; species Convolutriloba macropyga. The sequence goes on along the minus strand of NC_134481.1, from coordinate 25,270,149 downwards.
TTCAATACTCGAAATCTATTATAAAAGTGTACTCTGATGCAGAGAAGTTTTTGTTAAAATCAAAATAATAAAATTGCATCAATTTAATTTAAAGCAAAATGAAGGAGGAACAGAAATAGCAGGCACAAAATTAAAGATGCATTATTACACGATCACACGAAGCTCTGGATAAATTTGGTTTTCTTTTTGAATTAATGAAATCTTTTTGAAGTTTTTCTGAAGCAGAAACCTAATCAGTTTCCTCTCTACTGAAGCAATCTTCATCTTGCCCTGCAAAGTAATTTTTTCATCTCTCAGATAGCAAATTTTTTCGACTGCTAGACCATTTAGCCGTTTTTGTGCCTTAGCGTCAATTTCAAAGTTTTAATCTCAGTAATGTTTGTTTTACTGATTGCTTTCTTGATTTTGTCCGGTTTCGGAATTGTTTTTTGTGCTGCTTTCCTTCCAGTATTCTCCTTAGGCCACCAAGACAATCTACTTCCTACCTCGTCAAATTTGTTTGCCTTCTCTTGCCCTTTAATGGTTTTCTGCTCGGAATCTGCATTCTCAGTTTTGTGGCTGACCGTCTGATTGTGAACCATTTTCACAGTCTTTGACAATATCTGAATGATATCATAATTGTCCGAGCTGTCCAAATTAATAGTTTTCCCCTCAACTGTTGATTTACGTTTCAACTGAGGCTCAACCGTAAATTTTTTTTTCATGTTTCTTTTAATCTTTTAATCGGTCATAATTTAATAACTTTAATCAATTTTTTACCTTCCACCTTGAAATTCAAATCGTTTATGAATTCAAATTTTTTGAATTGTAATCTATAGAAAGAAGTAAACTTTCATGTTTCTCTGTTAATACTGTAGTATTAAAAACTCACATTTCCTCTCCTACTTTGTTGCTAGGGGCATACATACTGTGTTTTCTGGTGTTCGTTTTTAACATCAATAAAACCTTGTAACAACTGATGCGTTTTCTGCTGTTTCGGTTTCATTGTGAGAATATAGTTCCCTGTTGTCAACTATATTACAATCTGTGGTGTGCTGTCGACACGGTCTGTAGGTAGTATCAGTAGAAAACCCAACACCACATACGCTAGAATGAGTTTTATTACGCTAGGTATTGATGATATGATTGTAGGATTTTATCGCTACAGGTAGAAAATTTGTTCACTCATGCTGGTAGTGGCCTATGTACTAGGATAGGCACTCTCAATTGTTCATTTTGTTCTTTCAGTTATCGCATCCCCAAATGGGCGTTGAGAAGTTTTAGGTCCTCTGTATTCCTAGTTCACATTAAAGACTAAGGGATAATTTTGAGATACAGTTCGGCGCTTGGCCACTGTATTGTTTAACTTGTTGGCCTAATCTCACTATCAAGTGGTCAACAAACGCCTCTTGATTTGGTAACATAAAGGCGTCATACTAGTTTCTGAATTGATTTCTGATAAGAAACATGTACATGTTTCCCTGAGACCCAGAAAAATTGATCAATTATATCAAGAGATACTTATCGAAACAGATGACTTGGTATCAATTTTGCGAGCGAATGTAATTATTTCTCCTTGGTTGTTTTCCTTTTTAGAGAAACGTTACTTCCTTCCGTCTTTTCCTTACCTGCCATCTCAAGCAGGATAAGTGAAACATTTGCAAGACCTTTGGTGTGAAATCTTCATCTCAAAGTGACGTCGCTGGTAGCGTCATGCAGCATCTCAATCACGTGGGACACCCTTTCCCACGGTACTAGTGTATGTTAAACAGTTTCAAGATCCCTTTTTTGTCTATGACCCGTGAGTTTAGTTCATTGAGAGTAATGCAACATTTCAAGCACGTGGGATGCTTTCTCGTGTGGTTTTAATAATTGGTAAAGCGTTTGATTCTGTGTGGTGTTTTTGTTAAAAAAAATTCGTCTATGAGACAGAAATTTGTATACTGAATCCAGTACTTCTATAACTCCGTGTTAGCTCAATTTCTTACTTGTCTTGGATCCAGTAATTTTCGTATCTGGCTGATGCGACCACACTGTCTGCGCTTCAGTTGAAGCTTACATAGAGACAAAAGCTATGTTTCCCGTTATAATTAGAAAATGTTGATCAAGTGAATAGTTAAAATATACAGATCACCATCATTTGGATACAAGCGGGGTTTCAAAAAGCTTTCATTTTAAGTTGGTTACCGTAATTTTGAGTTTACTCTACTCCATTTAATTTCATTTGAATATTTTTTTTTGATAATAACCCACAAGGCCGGAAGATTTCTTAAAATCTTTCATAGGGAATGGGCCTTTCAAACTTTCTACGCCAATAGCTTTTTCTGGGTCAAACTAGAAGCCTATTTCGGATCTAATGTGTCCCAGCACGTTGACGCGCTTTCTTAAAAATTTGCATTTTGATCTTTTATTCTTTAACCGCTTTTCCGCTAAACGTTGCAGAGCTTGTGTTAACAGTTTCAGATATCCCTTGAATTTTCTCACAGCGTCATATAGATATACTAGATCTATTTCGTAAGAGAAGCCAGCAATGATTATTTCTATTAGAATTTGAGACATTCCATGCGCAGACGCTTGTCCCATAGGAATATTTTTGCTACTTATCCTCTTATACATTTACAGAGGTGTAATAAAAGCTGTTAAACTTTGACTCTCTTCTTCATGTGCCTTTTCGGATGTCCATCGAATTTTCTCCCGAAAACTATAGCGTCAAATAGATAAACTAGAGCTATTTAGCAAGAGAAGCTATTTCAGCAATAGTTAATTCGATGAGAATTTGAGAAACTCCTTGCGCAGACGCTAGTCCCATAGGACTTTTTTATACTTACACAGACACAGAGGTGAATATTGACTCTCTTCTTCATGTGCCGTTTGAAAGTATCCCGACAAAAGATCTATACTTGGAAAGTATATGTTTCCTCCAGAGAACTTTTGACTTCATTAATTCACGATGAAGGCCGGGATGTCTTTTTCTATTTGTTCATTTAGACCACGATAGCATACAACTAAAAGGTAGTTTCCATTTTTCATTTGTTCCGGCAACTTTGGTGCTGCCCAATCGGTGTGTTTTGAATCGAACTACTCATCTCGTTCCAGCTCTTCAACAATCTGGTTGATGGCTTTTCTCTTCTCAAAATTCATGCTGCTATGTGTATTTGTGGCGCAGCATCTTTTATCATTTTTTAAATTGTAAATTTGGTCGCAAAATTCCACGTCGTTTCAATTTTGCAAAACTATTGTCTAAACTTTTTTTGCAAGGTTTGCTTCATTTTATGTTTTTATCAGAGAAAGTTTCACTGATCTGGAGCTTACATGCGCCTCAAAATCAAATCCAAATTTTGATTTTGTTTTTGGTTCATGTTTGATTTGCTGTATTATTAATATCTTTTCAATGTTTTCGGCACATGCGGTTCTCGAATTTTGTAAAATTTCATGTGTGCTAATATAGGGTTCAAAACAGGAACCCATACCATAACATGAACAATCTTTTTTTGTAATCACTCTTTTAGTAAAGGTTATTTGTCTTCCAATTTTTAAATTGTTTTGTGTTTAGTGTCATTTTGTCCTGTTTTTTTACCTTCTTTGTCAACAATGTTGAATTTAATGGAAGCTTCGCAGGGAAGAGGCTTCATCTCAGCGACGAAGCTAAAGATCCTCTGTAGCAAATAAAAACAGATTTTGGATGCTTCGCTCTGATGGGAATAACTGTAAATTTCATTTTTTTCTTGTGTTCAAAACAAAAACAAAGTTGTATAGCAACTCTATGCCTAATAAACAAGGCGTTATCTCACTTTTGGTCAGCAGAAACCCAACAACTATTACAGATTTAAATTTACTGAATTAACAAAAGTTAGACTTGGCTATTTGTTGAGCTATTGACCACTTTACACGCATTTTCCCGTTATTGGCAGTTATTATGCTTTTTTGCACATTTTGATCTGACTACGTTCTCCCAGTTGCTTATATAATGGTTTGCTTATAATATTAACAGTACTCTTACTATCAATTGGGTCCCTTATCAGTTTGTCTTTAGTAATTGTATTAACAAACAACTCTTCCACTGGGCTATATCCACAGCGCAAGCGTTTTACTTAGCCCGCTGAAATTGAAGCCCTGCCAGATTTAGCTAGTTATCCTTTGAATACGGACAATTTTTCTTTTGGAATGACAAGGTTTCACTTTCAAAAGAATTGCAATCAAGGCTCTTTTTTAAATGCTATTTTGTTGTCCGAAATACAAGTAAAACCCGACTTATGGTATGCAATTTTTTATAGGGTAGCGTCATGCAGCATCTCAATCACGTGGGACACCCTTTCCCACGGTACTAGTGTATGTTAAACAGTTTCAAGATCCCTTTTTTGTCTATGACCCGTGAGTTTAATTCATTGAGAATAATGCAACATTTCAAGCACGTGGGATGCTTTCTCGTGTGGTTTTAATAATTGGTAAAGCGTTTGATTCTGTGTGGTGTTTTTGTTAAAAAAAATTTCGTCTATGAGACAGAAATTTGTATACTGAATCCATTACTTCTATAACTCCGTGTTAGCTCAATTTCTTACTTGTCTTGGATCCAGTAATTTTCGTATCTGTCTGATGCGACCACACTGTCTGCGCTTCAGTTGAAGCTTACATAGAGACAAAAGCTATGTTTCCCGTTATAATTAGAAAATGTTGATCAAGTGAATAGTTAAAATATACAGATCACCATCATTTGGTTACCAGCAGGGTTTCAAAAAGCTTTCATTTTAAGTTGGTTACCGTAATTTTGAGTTTACTCTACTCCATTTCATTTCATTTGAATATTTTTTTTGATAATAACCCACAAGGCCGGAAGATTTCTTAAAATCTTTCATAGGGAATGGGCCTTTCAAACTTTCTACGCCAATAGCTTTTTCTGGGTCAAACTAGAAGCCTATTTCGGATCTAATGTGTCCCAGCACGTTGACGCGCTTTCTTAAAAATTTGCATTTTGATCTTTTATTCTTTAATCGCTTTTCCGCTAAACGTTGCAGAGCTTGTGTTAACAGTTTCAGATATCCCTTGAATTTTCTCACAGCGTCATATAGATATACTAGATCTATTTCGTAAGAGAAGCCAGCAATGATTATTTCTATTAAAATTTGAGACATTCCATGCGCAGACGCTTGTCCCATAGGAATATTTTTGCTACTTATCCTCTTATACATTTACAGAGGTGTAATAAAAGCTGTTAAACTTTGACTCTCTTCTTCATGTGCCTTTTCGGATATCCATCGAATTTTCTCCCGAAAACTATAGCGTCAAATAGATAAACTAGAGCTATTTAGCAAGAGAAGCTATTTCAGCAATAGTTAATTCGATGAGAATTTGAGAAACTCCTTGCGCAGACGCTAGTCCCACAGGACTTTTTTATACTTACACAGACACAGAGGTGAATATTGACTCTCTTCTTCATGTGCCGTTTGAAAGTATCCCGACAAAAAATCTATACTTGGAAAGTATATGTTTCCTCCAGAGAACTTTTGACTTCATTAATTCACGATGAAGGCCGGGATGTCTTTTTCTATTTGTTCATTTAGACCACGATAGCATACAACTAAAAGGTAGTTTCCATTTTTCATTTGTTCCGGCAACTTTGGTGCTGCCCAATCGCAGTGTGTTGAATCGAACTACTCATCTCGTTCCAGCTCTTCAACAACCTGGTTGATGGCTTTTCTCTTCTCAAAATTCATGCTGCTATGTGTATTTGTGGCGCAGCATCTTTTATCATTTTTTAAATTGTAAATTTGGTCGCAAAATCCCACGTCGTTTCAATTTTGCAAAACTATTGTCTAAACTTTTTTGCAAGGTTGCCTTCATTTTATGTTTTTATCAGAGAAAGTTTCACTGATCTGGAGCTTACATGCGCCTCAAAATCAAATCCAAATTTTGATTTTGTTTTTGGTTCATGTTTGATTTGCTGTATTATTAATATCTTTTCAATGTTTTCGGTACATGCGGTTCTCGAATTTTATAAAATTTCATGTGTGCTAATATAGGGTTCAAAACAGGAACCCATACCATAACATGAACAATCTTTTTTTGTAATCACTCTTTTAGTAAAGGTTATTTGTCTTCCAATTTTTTAATTGTTCTGTGTTTAGTGTCATTTTGTCCTGTTTTTTTACCTTCTTTGTCAACAATGTTGAATTTAATGGAAGCTTCGCAGGGAAGAGGCTTCATCTCAGCGACGAAGCTAAAGATCCTCTGCAGCAAATAAAAACAGATTTTGGATGCTTCGCTCTGATGGGAATAACTGTAAATTTCATTTTTTCTTGTGTTCAAAACAAAAACAAAGTTGTATAGCAACTCTATGCCTAATAAACAAGGCGTTATCTCACTTTTGGTCAGCAGAAACCCAACAACTATTACAGATTTAAATTTACTGAATTAACAAAAGTTAGACTTGGCTATTTGTTGAGCTATTGACCACATTACACGCATTTTCCCGTTATTGGCAGTTATTATGCTTTTTTGCACATTTTGATCTGACTACGTTCTCCCAGTTGCTTATATAATGGTTTGCTTATAATATTAACAGTACTCTTACTATCAATTGGGTCCCTTATCAGTTTGTCTTTAGTAATTGTATTAACAAACAACTCTTCCACTGGGCTATATCCACAGCGCAAGCGTTTTACTTAGCCCGCTGAAATTGAAGCCCTGCCAGATTTAGCTAGTTATCCTTTGAATACGGACAATTTTTTTTTTGGAATGACAAGGTTTCACTTTCAAAAGAATTGCAATCAAGGCTCTTTTTTAAATGCTATTTTGTTGTCCGAAATACAAGTAAAACTCGACTTATGGTATGCAATTTTTTATAGGGTAGCGTCATGCAGCATCTCAATCACGTGGGACACCCTTTCCGACGGTATTAGTGTATGTTAAACAGTTTCAAGATCCCTTTTTTGTCTATGACCCGTGAGTTTAATTCATTGAGAGTAATGCAACATTTCAAGCACGTGGGATGCTTTCTCGTGTGGTTTTAATAATTGGTAAAGCGTTTGATTCTGTGTGGTGTTTTTGTTAAAAAAAATTTCGTCTATGAGACAGAAATTTGTATACTGAATCCAGTACTTCTATAACTCCGTGTTAGCTCAATTTCTTACTTGTCTTGGATCCAGTAATTTTCGTATCTGGCTGATGCGACCACACTGTCTGCGCTTCAGTTGAAGCTTACATAGAGACAAAAGCTATGTTTCCCGTTATAATTAGAGAATGTTGATCAAGTGAATAGTTAAAATATACAGATCACCATCATTTGGTTACAAGCAGGGTTTCAAAAAGCTTTCATTTTAAGTTGGTTACCGTAATTTTGAGTTTACTCTACTCCATTTAATTTCATTTGAATATTTTTTTTGATAATAACCCACAAGGCCGGAAGATTTCTTAAAATCTTTCATAGGGAATGGGCCTTTCAAACTTTCTACGCCAATAGCTTTTTCTGGGTCAAACTAGAAGCCTATTTCGGATCTAATGTGTCCCAGCACGTTGACGCGCTTTCTTAAAAATTTGCATTTTGATCTTTTATTCTTTAATCGCTTTTCCGCTAAACGTTGCAGAGCTTGTGTTAACAGTTTCAGATATCCCTTGAATTTTCTCACAGCGTCATATAGATATACTAGATCTATTTCGTAAGAGAAGCCAGCAATGATTATTTCTATTAAAATTTGAGACATTCCATGCGCAGACGCTTGTCCCATAGGAATATTTTTGCTACTTATCCTCTTATACATTTACAGAGGTGTAATAACAGCTGTTAAACTTTGACTCTCTTCTTCATGTGCCTTTTCGGATATCCATCGAATTTTCTCCCGAAAACTATAGCGTCAAATAGATAAACTAGAGCTATTTAGCAAGAGAAGCTATTTCAGCAATAGTTAATTCGATGAGAATTTGAGAAACTCCTTGCGCAGACGCTAGTCCCATAGGACTTTTTTATACTTACACAGACACAGAGGTGAATATTGACTCTCTTCTTCATGTGCCGTTTGAAAGTATCCCGACAAAAGATCTATACTTGGAAAGTATATGTTTCCTCCAGAGAACTTTTGACTTCATTAATTCACGATGAAGGCCGGGATGTCTTTTTCTATTTGTTCATTTAGACCACGACAGCATACAACTAAAAGGTAGTTTCCATTTTTCATTTGTTCCGGCAACTTTGGTGCTGCCCAATCGCAGTGTGTTGAATCGAACTACTCATCTCGTTCCAGCTCTTCAACAATCTGATTGATGGCTTTTCTCTTCTCAAAATTCATGCTGCTATGTGTATTTGTGGCGCAGCATCTTTTATCATTTTTTAAATTGTAAATTTGGTCGCAAAATCCCACGTCGTTTCAATTTTGCAAAACTATTGTCTAAACTTTTTTGCAAGGTTGCCTTCATTTTATGTTTTTATCAGAGAAAGTTTCACTGATCTGGAGCTTACATGCGCCTCAAAATCAAATCCAAATTTTGATTTTGTTTTTGGTTCATGTTTGATTTGCTGTATTATTAATATCTTTTCAATGTTTTCGGCACATGCGGTTCTCGAATTTTGTAAAATTTCATGTGTGCTAATATAGGGTTCAAAACAGGAACCCTAACATGAACAATCTTTTTTTGTAATCACTCTTTTAGTAAAGGTTATTTGTCTTCCAATTTTTTAATTGTTTTGTGTTTAGTGTCATTTTGTCCTGTTTTTTTACCTTCTTTGTCAACAATGTTGAATTTAATGGAAGCTTCGCAGGGAAGAGGCTTCATCTCAGCGACGAAGCTAAAGATCCTCTGTAGCAAATAAAAACAGATTTTGGATGCTTCGCTCTGATGGGAATAACTGTAAATTTCATTTTTTTCTTGTGTTCAAAACAAAAACAAAGTTGTATAGCAACTCTATGCCTAATAAACAAGGCGTTATCTCACTTTTGGTCAGCAGAAACCCAACAACTATTACAGATTTAAATTTACTGAATTAACAAAAGTTAGACTTGGCTATTTGTTGAGCTATTGACCACTTTACACGCATTTTCCCGTTATTGGCAGTTATTATGCTTTTTTGCACATTTTGATCTGACTACGTTCTCCCAGTTGCTTATATAATGGTTTGCTTATAATATTAACAGTACTCTTACTATCAATTGGGTCCCTTATCAGTTTGTCTTTAGTAATTGTATTAACAAACAACTCTTCCACTGGGCTATATCCACAGCGCAAGCGTTTTACTTAGCCCGCTGAAATTGAAGCCCTCCCAGATTTAGCTAGTTATCCTTTGAATACGGACAATTTTTTTTTTGGAATGACAAGGTTTCACTTTCAAAAGAATTGCAATCAAGGCTCTTTTTTAAATGCTATTTTGTTGTCCGAAATACAAGTAAAACCCGACTTATGGTATGCAATTTTTATAGGGTAGCGTCATGCAGCATCTCAATCACGTGGGACACCCTTTCCCACGGTACTAGTGTATGTTAAACAGTTTCAAGATCCCTTTTTTGTCTATGACCCGTGAGTTTAATTCATTGAGAGTAATGCAACATTTCAAGCACGTGGGATGCTTTCTCGTGTGGTTTTAATAATTGGTAAAGCGTTTGATTCTGTGTGGTGTTTTTGTTAAAAAAAATTCGTCTATGAGACAGAAATTTGTATACTGAATCCAGTACTTCTATAACTCCGTGTTAGCTCAATTTCTTACTTGTCTTGGATCCAGTAATTTTCGTATCTGGCTGATGCGACCACACTGTCTGCGCTTCAGTTGAAGCTTACATAGAGACAAAAGCTATGTTTCCCGTTATAATTAGAAAATGTTGATCAAGTGAATAGTTAAAATATACAGATCACCATCATTTGGTTACAAGCGGGGTTTCAAAAAGCTTTCATTTTAAGTTGGTTACCGTAATTTTGAGTTTACTCTACTCCATTTAATTTCATTTGAATATTTTTTTTTTGATAATAACCCACAAGGCCGGAAGATTTCTTAAAATCTTTCATAGGGAATGGGCCTTTCAAACTTTCTACGCCAATAGCTTTTTCTGGGTCAAACTAGAAGCCTCTTTCGGATCTTATGTGTCCCAGCACGTTGATGCGCTTTCTTAAAAATTTGCATTTTGATCTTTTATTCTTTAATCGCTTTTCCGCTAAACGTTGCAGAGCTTGTGTTAACCGTTTCAGATATCCCTTGAAATTTCTCACAGCGTCATATAAATATACTAGATCTATTTCGTAAGAGAAGCCAGCAATGATTATTTCTATTAAAATTTGAGACATTCCATGCGCAGACGCTTGTCCCATAGGAATATTTTTGCTACTTATCCTCTCATACATTTACAGAGGTGTAATAAAAGCTGTTAATCTTTGACTCTCTTCTTCATGTGCCTTTTCGGATATCCATCGAATTTTCTCCCGAAAACTGTAGCGTCAAATAGATAAACTAGAGCTATTTAGCAAGAGAAGCTATTTCAGCAATAGTTAATTCGATGAGAATTTGAGAAACTCTTTGCGCAGACGCTAGTCCAATAGGACTTTTTTATACTTACACAGACACAGAGGTGAATATTGACTCTCTTCTTCATGTGTCGTTTGAAAGTATCCCGACAAAAGATCTATACTTGGAAAGTATATGTTTCCTCCAGAGAACTTTTGACTTCATTAATTCACGATGAAGGCCGGGATGTCTTTTTCTATTTGTTCATTTAGACCACGATAGCATACAACTAAAAGGTAGTTTCCATTTTTCATTTGTTCCGGCAACTTTGGTGCTGCCCAATCGCAGTGTGTTGAATCGAACTACTCATCTCGTTCCAGCTCTTCAACAATCTGGTTGATGGCTTTTCTCTTCTCAAAATTCATGCTGCTATGTGTGTTTGTGGCGCAGCATCTTTTATCATTTTTTAAATTGTAAATTTGGTCGCAAAATCCCACGTCGTTTCAATTTTGCAAAACTATTGTCTAAACTTTTTTTGCAAGGTTGCCTTCATTTTATGTTTTTATCAGAGAAAGTTTCACTGATCTGGAGCTTACATGCGCCTCAAAATCAAATCCAAATTTTGATTTTGTTTTTGGTTCATGTTTGATTTGCTGTATTATTAATATCTTTTCAATGTTTTCGGCACATGCGGTTCTCGAATTTTTGTAAAATTTCATGTGTGCTAATATAGGGTTCAAAACAAGAACCCATGCCGTAACATGAACCATCTTTTTTTGTAATCACTCTATTAGTAAAGGTTATTTGTCTTCCAATTTTTTAATTGTTTTGTGTTTAGTGTCATTTTGTCCTAATTTTTTACCTTCTTTGTCAACAATGTTGAATTTAATGGAAGCTTCGCAGCGAAGAGGCTTCATCTCAGCGACGAAGCTAAAGATCCTCTGTAGCAATTAAAAATAGATTTTGGATGCTTCGCTCTGATGGGAATAACTGTAAATTTCAGTTTTTTCTTGTGTTCAAAACAAAAACAAAATTGTATAGCAACTCTATGCCTAATAAACAAGGCGTTATCTCACTTTTGGTCAGCAGAAACCCAACAACTATTAAAAATTTTAAATTTACTGAAGTTACAAAAGTTAGACTTGGCTATTTGTTGAGCTATTGACCACTTTACACGCATTTTCCCGTTATTGGCAGTTATTATGCTTTTTTTTGCACATTTTGATCTGACTACGTTCTCCCATTTGCTTATATAATGGTTTGCTTATAATATTAACAGTACTCTTACTATCAATTGGGTCCCTTATCAGTTTGTCTTTAGTAATTGTATTAACAAACAACTCTTCCACTGGGCTATATCCACAGCGCAAGCGTTTTACTTAGCCCGCTGAAATTGAAGCCCTGCCAGATTTAGCTAGTTATCCTTTGAGTACGGACAATTTTTGTTTGGAATGACGGGGTTTCACTTTCAAAAAAATTGCAATCAAGGCTCTTTTGTAAATGCTATTTTGCTGTCCGAAATACAAGTAAAACCCGACTTATGGTATGCAATTTTTTAAGCGGTACTCACTTTAAAGTTGGAAAAAACGGACTTTCTTGTCGAGTTTTAACAGCAGTTCACAAATTCTCTGCCTGGTTCCGATGTAGACACCTAAAACGGGAGTTAGAAAACGATTGGCAAGCAAAAAATTGGATTTCTCTTGGAAATTAGCATAGCGCTCAATGAAAACTTTTAATGGTTTGCAATTTTTTATTAATCTCTGTTGCCAATATAGCAGCTGCAAGTGCATTGTCTGTTAAATGAGAAGCTAGCTTGGATAAGAGTGGCTAGGTTGGATAAGGGATTGGTGTTCAATGAAGGAATAAAATCCTATTGACCAAATAACAGTTGTATTACCGTGGTATACTAACCAAACCAACAAAGATATTTCAGTTTCGTTGAAATTGCTCGAAGCCCAAGCGTGTTTTAGTCAAAAATCTGCTTTGTTCTACTGACATCTATCAACATTGCATCAGCCATAAATCAGATAGTAATATAGATCTTAAATCAATTCATTGATCTTGAAGCCGAAGGTTTTGATTACTGTTTATGTTTACGCGTGACACTCAGAATATCAACCAAAATGACAGATCGTTGTTCACTTGGTAAACCTACAACGGTGGTAGAACCGATATTTGATACTAAACAAGTTAAAGATTTTGTTGCATCCTTGAACACCAATCCTTCATTCGAGCCAATTTTTCTGTTGAACAATATATTAATTTAACAACTTTATATTTCTGCTTAGTCTACCTGTTGATTCAACTTCTTTGTATTTTCAGAAGTACCACGCCCAATTATTAAAAGTGAAACGAAAAACCACAACCCAATTATATTAATCGTTGTTCTGAATTTCAAAAGTAATCTATTTTTGCAGAGAAATAGATTTTTAGCTGGAAGCTGACGTCCGAAAATCATTACAAGGAAGATGAGTTTTGAACAGCTGTCAGGATTCGACAATAAAACTTTTCATCTTCAACTTTTAAAGTGGGTATACTATAAAAATTCGATAAGCATAAATCGGGTCGTACATTTTTTCGGACAGTAAAATAGCATTCAAATTTGCCTGTACATAAAAAAATAAATTTGAGGTATTTTGACAAAAAATACCAATAAACCCTGACCTTTTTGTATTCCTTCTTAATAAGTACACAGTCAGTAAGAACTAAAGGCGTTTGATTTTGAAATTCAAAAATAAATCGGGTTTCAAACAGAAAAATTCATTTAATCTAAGCAACAACAGCTTTTAAATCAAAAAAAAAATGGCGCAGCAAGCCTCAAAAACTCTGTTACCGCAACTGCTTCCACGATCAAAATTTGAAAACTAGTTTAGATGCTTCGAGTTCTTGTCACAAATTCAAAAAGTGGCAAAAAAAAGAAACGGTAATTTGCGCCGCGACCAACATTGATGAACGTCCTCATTCTTCGCACTAAGGTTACAAAAGTTGGCTATTGATTTCCATCATACACTTTCGGAGGACACTGGGAAGGGCCAGATGGAGACCGTAAAAATTTAAGACAGATCTATACTGATAAACCAGTAGTGATCCAGGGGCTAGCTGAGGGAGTTCAGCAGCCTGGTTAAAAATTGAAAGATTTTCTTGGGGACTTGCAATTGTTAGCCTTGAATGCGTACCCCCAAGAGCCTACTGAGATAAGAGAACATCTCGTTTTGACGGAAATCTTTAAAAGCATAGAACACAGTCAACTGCGAATGGAGGGGGCTAAGCTTGAACGGGAAAACTATCAAAAGCCTTCATGACAAACAGTGCGGTCAAAAACGTTTCTGCGCGGTAGTGAGGGACGTTCATGAGAAAATGGAGATCAAAATGAAAATTTTGATTGCTATACCAGACGCTGATTATAAACGAACCAATTACGTCAGTAGAGCGCAATCATCGGAAATAGTAGCCGAAAGAAACCAAGAACGGTTGCACGAGAGTCGAGTCAAGCGGCCAACGGCAGGAGTGAGTTTTAGGAAAACCACATTTTGCCGTTGCGGTAAAAGAACAATGCAACCACAGGAACTACTTTCTATGTAGAAGCCTATAGAATTTCAAAAGAAATTGACTCTATTGAAACAAGAATTAGCAAAAAATTGCAAGTCTTCTTTTTTCAGCAGGTAACATAGAATAGGTGTGCGACGGAAACAGCCCAGTGGAGGCATTGCAAAACTAATGACTAAAGACAAACTGATAATGGATTTAACTGGTAGTAGAAAAAGTGTTAACCTTTCAATAGAACCAGTATATAGACAACTTCGAGAGCATGGCCAGATCTGAATGTTCAATAAAAATGTAATAGCTGCGAACAACGGGCAATTGCCTTTAAGGGAGTCAAATGCTATCCAAGTTCACCTTTAAAGTTTGGAATCTGAAATAATTAATGAGTTTCTTTTGACCAATTTTGAGATAATCCATTTTATATTAGGTTTGAAATTCTTATACATTTTGATTGTATTTAGAAACCAAGAAAAAATGGCAGGCTATTTAGAAGGCAATTCGGAATAATTTAACGGTTATTCCCATCAAATCCAAGTTTCAAAATCTGTTTTTAATTGCTGCAGTGGATCATGAACTGCTCCGCCGCAAAATAGGCGTTATGAACTTTTGGTTTGTGTTGACAAAAATTGAGATAACGCCTTGTTTATTAGGCATAGACTTCCTATAATATTTTGTTTGTCTTTTGAACACAGGAAAAATACACCTTTTGCGGAAAAATCGGAACATTTACAGTAAGTACAACAGAGCGATGCATCAAAATTTTTTTTTCTAATTGCAGCAGATGATCTTGAACTACCTGGTTGCTGCGAAATTTCCATTAAATGCAACAATGTACGAAGGTAATAAACCAGTACAAGCAGAAGCTATACTCGTACCCATTAAACAATTCCAAGACAAACAGCTTTCACTAAAAGCAAGATTACTAAACGAGATCATTCCTGATGTGGTATGGGCTCTTGTTCTGAACCCTATATGAGAACACAGAAACGTTTAGAAGAATGCTGGAATCGGATGTGCCGAAAACATTGAAAAGATAACAAAAATACAGCAAAAAAAACCTGAACTGAATACAAAATCACGAGTTCAAATTGATTTTGAGACGCATGTGAACTCGAGTTTGATGAACTCGTTTGTTAGGAAATGACAAAAGTGATTTCACCCTACACAAAAATTGGTGACAATAGTTTTGCGATGTTCAAACTATATGGAATGTTGCGGACGAATTTATAAACTCAAACTCAAGAATTAAAAAAGATGCTGCGCCATTTAGACATACATATGACAACATTAGCTTTGATTAATGAAAACTGACGAAGAGATAGTTGAGGACATAGAAAAATTGACTTAATCGAATCAACACAATGCGATAAGGGAGTACTAAGATTACTGTTACAAAAGGCGGAACGTACCGCTTAGTTATTGAAATTATTGATTCTGTGGGGGAAACCTGTTTTCGGGAATATAGATATTTTGTCGGAATACAATTGGCGCTCAAAGAAAAGAGTCAAAATTTAACAGCTTCTAAAACACTTCTGGGACTTTACAAAAGCAAAAGGGTTCCTATAGGTTAGCGTCTGCGCCAGGAGTTTTTTAACAACTAATGGAAAAAATTTTTCTGGTTTCTTTTGCTTTATGGCCATTATTTATCTAGATAACATAAATTTTGAAGGACATCTGAAGGGTTTGAAATTGGTTTCGAAATTGTAAGCAGATAATGGATTAAAAGTTAGGGGTTCAAAAACCTATTTTCTCCAAAGGTGCCCGAGTTTTTTGAGATATATTATATCTCAGAGTGGAGATGAGGCCGACTCAAAAAAACTAAGATCGTTAAAAAGAATGAAGAGACATCCTCTCGGGAAAATCTCAGGGCCTCTCTAAGCCTTGTTTGCTATTATCGAAAAATTATTCCTGCTTTGGAAAAAATAGCAGATAATCTCTAGAGGTTTCGAAATAACTCTATTAAATAAGACTGGAGTACAGAGAGCAAAATTGCGGAAAACGAATTAAAGAAGCTTTTGGAAGCACCAGTGCTATGATACCCAAATGCTGATAGGCCTTGGGGCAATTTTTTCACAAAAACAAGGAACCGAAGATAGACGTATTGCAGATAATAGCAAAATTATGAGTAAAAGTCAACGTAATTAACCAGCAACGAAATGGAAACTATTTGCAATTTTCCCAGAGTTCTTGTTTGGACCTACAGTTATAAGGAAACCGACGGTTTGAGTGCAAGAGGGATGGAAGAACTCGGGCGCTTTTGTTTGACATCCAACATACGGCAGGAAAAAATCTCTCTCATCAACAGTCTATCGCGCAATAACATCAAATTTGAGGTAAAAACAGTTTTTGTCAACGCTTTTGCAGCAGACGCAGAGCAAACCATTATTAACTATTGCAGCTGGAGTTGGCAATTACACACAATGAAGAGAGTAAAACTTCGAGATTTGCAGCAACGTGACAACCAATTCAAAGAATTATACTAATGAGTCATGTACAAAAAATACTGTATGCAAGGCAAACGAGAAATGGAGCTAAAAAGGAAATATGGAAGTACTGGATTCAGTTTACAAATCTCTGTCTCACAAATGCGATTTGTTTATCAAAAACACCATACAAAATCAAACGCTTTATCAAATGCTAATACTACGGGAGAGCGAATACCACGTATTTGAACTGTTGGATTACTCTCCTAGAGCCGGCCACTTTCCGAAGGGCAAAACGAACCAAAGGGCTTGCGAAAAGTGTTATTGGCCATGCAAGAGAGGGACGTAAGAAACGGTAAGAAGCTGTGACGAGTGTATGAACAGGAAAAGAATCAATCAGAAACACCGATAGTGGCTGGCAAAATAGAATCCTAAACATCAATTTTGGCAAGTATCTCTCATTATAATTGGCCCACCTTCCAAGTCTCAAGGCAGCAAGGAAATATTGTTTATCGGAGAGCAATTCAGTAAAAGATAGAAGCCCTTGTTTTACTCAATCAAAAAGTAAAAACGGTGGTGTGAGCGTTTGTTGAACACTGGATAGTGAGAAGTGACAAGTCTGAAGATAAAACTATTAAACTAAAAAAATTAAAGGAGTGGTTAGCTTTGATGGTAGGATTGGTGCTCAATGAATGAATCAAAATCTTTAATTTGAAACCAAATACAGGCTTCATCGCATCGACAATTTAACCAACTCAGCAATGATATATCGCTGACATTGCTCGAGGATCAAATTTTGTGTCTTAAAATGTCTATTTTATTTCCTGAAAGATCTTAAATCTGTGTCAGTCATAAATCAAGTAAAAAATCAATTTTTTAACTACATCTTTGACAGTGAAGCACAAAATTTTCAATACTCTTTTTTTTGCATGACACCCACACTGCCCCTCTTAATAAGAACAGAGTGAACTACTTACTCAAAAAATCAAACAATTTTTCCAAGTAATACTCTTTTTATTGCTTATTTTTGTCTATCAATGACAGTATATTTTCTTCAACATTCCTTGGCCAAGTACCAGAATGCTCTAGTAGCCAAAGCTTCGACTGCAATTGATTATTTTCATTTTCTAGTGTCTTGTTGTTTTTGCTCTTTTCATCAGCATTAACTTTATAACCGGTCAAAGCTTTTTTCATTAAATCGATTGGTTTTTGGCTGTCGTTAGGCTATCTCCTGATTCATCACACTCGGCGCACATTTTGCCTATTGCATCTTAGGCCCTATCATATTGGTTGTCTAACTTTTATCGAAACTCGACAAGGTCTTTTTATAGTAAGGATTTAGAGGCTTTCAGTTTCTCTATTTGCACGCACTGTCTTTGCACTTTGATTTCAGTCTCTAGAGCTCGGGATCAAGTACTGGCGGATGCCAGATTTTCTAATGTGGACAGTATCCGAGTCTGGGATACTTTGGATTCCATTCGATATACTCCCGGAAAGATCTCGGATATAACTTTCCAGAACTCTGGCATATAGTAAACATGAGTGCCCTTTCGTGTGGTGTTTTTCGCCGCCCGTTATCTTAAGATGACAAAATTCTGCTTATCTCTTAGTTTTCTTATTATTTTTGATCTCAATATTTGACTTTAAGACTTTTCCTCATTTTGGTCTTAAACTCAAACTCGAGAAGTTTTCATCGTTCTGTTTTGGTCCTCGGTCTCAAGACTCCTATTTTTTTGGTCTCTCTTTTTTTTGAAATAGTTTCTCTTTCTTTCTCTCTCTTCTTTCTCCTATTTTTTAGTCTAGAATTCGAGACGTTTTTACCGTTTTTTGTGAATAACTGATTCTTTGAAAGACTGATTCTTCGTTCATAAATTGTTTGCGTAATTGATTATAATTACTTGTTCTCGTTGCTGGGTCAAGGTTCCGCATATGTTTTTGCCAACGTGCTCCATTAATGACTAATCATAGATAGATGAACAATAAATGAACATTTTCATGAACTGAAGTTTGAAGTAGACAGTTCAGACTGACACGACAATATGCTTTCAGCTGTTAAACAAATGTAAAGGTTGCGTCACATACCTGTGTTTTCCGTCCGAATCTTGGAATGCATTTTGGATTGACAGTTCTTTTACATTTGTGAGATTTTTTCAGCATTTTAACTGATTTTTTTTCTGTCCGATGTTCAGCAAATTCCACAATGTAGGTTTTGATCACTAGCACTCAAGTGATTATTCTTTGACCGATGATATATTTCATTAACGAATTTCTTCACTGCCTCTCCGGTTGAAAATGGCGGTCTTCTAGATTGACGGAATTTGAGTACAACGGGTTGCATGCAGCAATGGTATATCGATGATCTGAGATTTTAGTAAGAAATCCAAATATCTAGTAGAAAAAAATCTGAACTCCTATTAACGCAGGTATTTTTTCTGTGCAAGAGCGAAACTTGGTAAATGTTGCAGCTATCTGGGCACATTTATGAACAAATTAAACAATTTCTTGTCTTTAACGTGAGTTCCTGGCCTGAAGAGTGTCACCAAAGGAATTGTTTCCGTGTTTCAATCATAGTTAGAAATCTCAGTTGTTGAATTTCCTATTGTAGTGTTAACGTTTATGAAAGAATCTTCCTTTGTTCAAGTTATTCGAACTTGAAGTTATCAATAACGCTTGAAAGAAACATTTCCATAGTTACCTTATATATACCAGTTGAGAGTTCGGATTTTTTGGAATAAACAATCACTGTAACTCTGGTTACCTTTTTCTACAGGCGACACAAGACTGTTTTTTCAAAAAAAGTCAAAAACAATGTATTCCTTTTTGTTTTTTTTTTCATATTTTTCCTCTGACGAAGAACCTTTGTTAACAAAAGTTTTTAAAAGATTAACAAGTTTGCGTGTCTTGATTCTCAAGTTAAAAAATTACTAAATTGTCTTCAAAAATTGTGTTTCTGATGTAAATAGTTTTTGAAAAACCTAGGAGTTTTTGTTCCTTCTTAAATGTTAAATGCAATATACTCCTTTTTTAAAAATTTTTCCGCTGATAAATAATCTTATGTTATCAAAAGTTTTTACAAGCTTAACAAGTTTGCTTGTCTTGACTTTCAAGATAAAAGATCACTAAATCATCTTCAAAAAATGTGTTTTTGATATAAACAGTTTTTGAAGAACTAGGAGTTCTTTAAAACTTATTAAGTTTTGTATTAGTTTCCCCCAAATTGCCTTGATATACATTTCTGGATCTATTGCAATGTTTTTAATCTATTGTTCTCCTCTATTTGAAACCTTCTCTAGAGAATCAACTTACGTAGCACTTTTGCGCTTATCATTTTTTGAAGAAGCTCAAGAGGCTCAAGAATCTCTTTTAGGCCTTGAAGAGGATGTACCTCTTTTTCCGTCAACTTCTTTGCCTTTTCTGGCCTCTTAGCTGTTTTATGCTCTGACTCTTTAGTTCGATTCTCAAACGTGTCATTATTAGCATTCAAACGGGTTGCTAGCACTCTCAGTTTCAAGCTGATCTTCTCATTTTTGATTGTTTTCCTTGTCTGTGTCACTACAGCAGATTTCTCATCCCTCCTTGAGCTGTGCAAATATAGTTCTTTCTCCTTCTTATCTCTTGTTTTTTGTTGTGCCGGAGGTTCAAGTAACTGATTTTTATAATTGTTTCAGCTTGAACTTTGACGATTGGTCACTGTGTAGGCTAACCCGACAGCGGATTCTCACTATCCAGTATTCTACAAACGCTCTCGCCACAGTTTTTGCTTTTTTTTAAAAAAAAGCTACGGCTTCTATCATTTACTGAATTGCTCTCGGTTTCTTTTTATCCTTCGGAAAGTGACCTGCTCTAGGAGATTAATGCAACAGTTGAAGCATGTGAGGTGCTATCTCCCGTAGTACTAGCATTTGGTAAAGCGTTTTATTCTGTGTGGTGTTTTTGATAAACAAATCGCATCCATGAGACAAAGATGTTTGCTGGTAGATTGAGTGAAATTACGGCTTCATACCACTTACCAAATTGCCTTCCGATAAGCAATATGTACATGTTTCCTTGAGACCTGTTATATTGAGAAATATTTGCCAAAATGATCGACTAGGTTTTTGTTTAGCGAGCCAATATTGATTTTTCTAACTAGGCACACATTTTTCTTTTTTGGGCACACATTACAGGTCTCTATCCTCTCTTTATGTCCCTTTTCATGCACGGCCATTAAAACCTTTTGCAAGCCCTTTGATTCGTTTTCTCTAATAGAAACTGACCTGCGCTAAGAGAGTCATGCAACAGTTCAAGCTCGGGGGCGCCCTCTCCGTTGGTACTAGCATTTGGTAAACAATTTTAAAGATAGGTTCTGTTTGCTGTTTTTGATACCAAATCCCCTCTACGAGACAGAGATTTGTATAATGAATCCAAGATTTCCATAACTCCTTGGACGCTCCACTTTGCACTTTTCGTGTTTCCGGTCTTCTTCGTTTATGACACATGGGTATACTTCTTGGTATCGGTTGTCA
The DNA here is from genome assembly GCF_964194025.1 of Convolutriloba macropyga. NCBI lineage: Eukaryota > Metazoa > Xenacoelomorpha > Acoela > Convolutidae > Convolutriloba > Convolutriloba macropyga. The sequence goes on along the minus strand of NC_134481.1, from coordinate 25,249,282 downwards.
CTTAGTTTCAAATCTTGCAGTTTTACTCGGCAATTTGTATAATTGATAACTTCGTCTCTAATAGGCAACATAATTTTGCTCTGAGTCCTTTGCATCAGCTGCAACAGCAGCGGTTTGTTCTTATCTTTTGTGTAATGCACAACATACATTCAGTGCGTGATATTATCCCTCCTGCCCTATGCTTGATGTCACACCAAAATTGCCTAATTTTTTGGGTTCATATTGCAACCATCTGATTGTTTAAAATTGTATATTGAGACAGGAGCGCGGTGGTGCGTTATAATTAGAAAAAGTTTAACAACAAATATATTTTTTAATTGTGGCGTAAAGTGAACAAATGCAAATAGTTTCTGTTTAGCTGCTGATTAATTGCGTCTTCTTTTACTCAGAGTTTTGCAAGCAAACGCAGTAACTTCATGTCCAATTCCTTGGTTTGTGTTACAATTAACCAAATGCATGATAGGGAAGCATCCGTAGCTAATGTATTCGGATCTCCATACATTGGGTATCCTAACACTGGTGCTTCCAAAAGCATCTTCTTTAAATTGTTTTCCTCCGTTTTGCACTTTTTACCCTACTCCATCTTATTACATTTATTTCGTAACCTGTTGCGAGGTTCTGCTGTATTTTTCGAAATGCGGGAATATTTTTTCGATAATTGCCACAAGGTCTAGAGAAGCCCTCGTTCATTCTTTCTCTCGCTCTTACCTTCTCTCGACTCCTTTTTTTGATACAATGTGTCCCAATGAGCTGACGCGCTTTTAGAAAAATGACCTATTTGATCTTTTACTCTTTATTCCGTTTCCTGCTAAACACTGGAAACCCAGATTTAACGACATCAGAGGTTCTTTGTAATTTATCCCAAAAATGATAACGACATCTAGAGAAACCGACGCGCTTCAGGAAAAAACGAATTTTGCTCCTTTATTCCTTAATTGGTTATCCGCTAAACGTTGCAAATCTAGTTTCAACTCTTTCAGATGTCCCTCAAAAATTCTCCCGGAAAACCATACTATCAGTTAGATAAACTAGAGCTGTATTGCAAAGGAGGCCAGCAAAAATTAATTCAATTAGATTTCGAACACCTCTTGATGCAGACGCTAGTCATATTGAAAGTCGGTTATCTTTATACACCCACAAGTGTTACAAGGGCTGTTAAATTCTGTCTCTTTCTTTCGAGCGCCTTTTGAAGGTATCTCCACAAAAGATCTATGCTTGAGAAGTACATGTTACCTCCTAGAGAATCCATATCTTCATTTTTTTTGCTGTAACGGCCAGCATGTTTTCCCTATTTGTTTGTTTAGACCTTAACATTCCATAACTAAGCGTTAGATTCCTAACTAAGCGTTAACTATTTTTGGTGCAAATAATTGTGGTGCTGCCCATTTGGTAAGTGTTGGCTGAATTAAGCAATTCTGCAACAATGTTTTTCGTGGTTTTTTTGCATCGCTCATGCTGCCATACGTGAGTCTGAATGTAGCAGCATATTTTTTCATTTTTATTTCATAATAAATTTGGTAACAAAATGTCATATCGTTTGGAATTATTGCGAAAAAATTATCTCATCTTTTGCGCAAATTGACCCCAGTTTCGTCATTTTCTCACACGCGAATTCATTGCGCTCAATTTTACATGCTTCTCAAAATCAATTTCATCTCTTCATTTTGTATTTTGTTCAGGTTTGTTTTGCTGGTTTTTTTGAAATCTTTTCAGTGTTTTTTGCACAGTTAATTTTCTCATTTTGTAAAAAAGTTAATTTTCTCATTTTGTAAGGAAAGGTTAAAAATTCAATTTCGCACGAAGGTATCAGCCATGTCGATTATCGATCCCGCTAGTAAGAAATGTGACTTGTCATCAAACCTTTTTGGGGTTTCGAATAAAATGTCGGTTTTCGGTGTTTTGTTACCTTCTTCATCCAAAACGTTGCATTAATTGAAAACTTCGCGCAACGAGGAACTTTTTGATCCTCTGCTGAATTCAAGATTAGAATTTCGATGGTTGGCTGTGATGAGAACAGCTGTAAATTTTCCCCAATTTTCCCGCAAATTATTAGATTTTTTTTGTGTTCAAATTACAAAGAAAGTTGTACAAGAATGCTATGTCTAAAAAACAAGGTGTTATCTCAATTTTGCTTACCTGAAACTATTTTTTTCAGATTTAAGTTCATGAAGTTGGAACTGCACAACTGTTGAACCCTTTATGGGAATTTTCCCGTGGTTGGCAGCTATTATATTTTGTTTTTCACATTATGGTCTGGCTAGGTTCTTATAGAGTAGTTCTCTTGCTTATATAGTGTTTTTCTTATAAACTTCACACTAAATGTACTATTAATTAAGCCCACTATCAATATGTCTTCATTCATTTTCCGGACAATGATTTCACTGTGCTGTATTCAACACGCAAGATTTTTTTAGGTAGCGCCTTGAAAAAACGCACTGCTATCTTTTTAAGCTATTTCTTGTCAGCTATTTCTCGTTTCAATTTGGAAAATTTTAATTGAAAAATATTGGGCTCCATATTCAAAACAATTCCTGTACAGGAGTAGCCCCTTCCATTCGCACTTGACTGTCTTCTATGCTTTCGAGGATTCCCGTCAGAACGGGATGTTCTCTTATCCCAGTAGGCTCTTGGGGGTACGCTTTCAAAGCTAACAAATGCAAATCTCTTAGAAAATCTGTTAATTCTTATCAGGCTGCTGAACTCTCCTACCCAGGCTCCCCTTGAACACTACTGGTTTATCAATATAATTATGTATTAAAACTTTTGCGTTCCCTCTAGCTAGCCCTTACTTGTGTCCTGCAAAGTGTACAATAGAAATCAATAGCCAAATTTTGTAACCTTATAGCAAAGAATGAGACTGTTCATCTGTTTTTGTGTCGGCGCTGTTTAATGTTTCTTTTCTTGGCCACTTTTTGAAGTTGTGACAAAAACTCAATGTGTGCAACCTAATTGTAAAATTCTTTTCATCTTGTAGGCAGTTGAGGTAACAGCGTTTTTGAGAAGTGCTGCGCAATCCATTATTTATTTAAAAACTGATGTTATTCAAGATTTTTCCTTGCTCTTAATTCTGTTGAAAAGCTCAGCTTCTTCAGACACTCAAACTAAACGGCCTTCAAATCTTAGTGGCCGTGTATTCCTTTTTTGAAGAAATACAATAAAATATCTAGGTTTAACGTTTTCTTTTCAAAGTATTTCAAAATAAAACACAGATAATTTTGAACGATTTTTTAAAATTCAAAATCACGTACAAGCCAGTTTTTGCTATTCCAATTTTTAGAGGGTATTCACAAAAAATTGACGATGGCAGTCGATTTTGTCACGTCTCGACAGCAGTTTACAATTGCTCCTCCTGTTTGCGACTTTGAGACATCAAATCCAAGTTGAAAGCTGTTTTGCAAGCAGAAAAAATTTTCTCTAGGAATTCATTTGCGAAAAAACAAGGAGGAAGTTGAATTAATAAGGGGATTAGGACATTTCTGTTAAATAAGTTGAGATTCAAAAGAGAGGTAACAAAAGGTGTTCAGCGAGTGAATAAAAAACATACTTTGGTCAATACAAGGAATTCTTTCTATCAGTGTTGTAAATTAACCAAGTCAACAACGATATGTCAGTTTCGTTGACATTGCTCGAACTCAGAACTTTGTCTAATCAACTGTCTGTTTTCTTTCCTTGACACCTATTAACATTGTGTCAGCCATAAATCAGGTAATAAAAAATATGAAACGAAATCTTTGAGCCCAAAGCCCAAGATTTTAGAAACTTTTTTTGTATACGTGTGACACTCACAATTTGGAGGTGTAGAGACCTGTCGGTTGCTCTGCCAAAAATTTTTCTCAGAGTGTTCTCTTGTTTATATAGTGCTTTTCTTATAAACTCCACACTAATTGTACTATTATTTAAGCCCATTATCAATATGTCTTCATTCATTTTCCGGACAATGATTTCACTGTGCTGTATTCAACACGCAAGATTTTTTTAGGTAGCCCCTTGAAAAAACGCCCTGCTATCTTTTTCTTGTCAGCTATTTCTCGTTTCAATTTGGAAAATCTTTTTGAAATAAATTGGGCTCCATATTCAAAACAATTCCTACTTTCTTAGGACGCATGATCTTGTTCAGGGCAACGGCGACATTTGACTTTTATCAAACTTGTCAAAATGGATGTTTTCTCAACTCTGTACGCTCTTGGGTGTACGCATTCAAGGCTAGAAAATGCAAATCCCTTGAAAAATCTGGTAATTTTTCACCAGGTTGCTGCACTTTCTTAGCTAGCCTCCCCTGGAACACTTCTGCTTTATCAGTATAAGTTTTTCTTAAATTTTTACTGTATCGATCTAGCCATTTCTAGTGTCCTCCAAAAGTGTATGAAGTAAATCAATGGCCAACTTTTGCAACCTTATTGCAAAGATTGAGATCGTTCATCAATGTTGGTCTTGGTGCACCTTACTGTTTCTTTTCTTTGCCACGTTTTTGAATTTATGACAAAAAATGAAAGCCTCCAACCTAAATTTCAAGTTTTGATCCTGGAAGCAGTGGCGGAAACAGAGTTTTTGAGGCATACTGCGCCATCCATTTCCTATTTAAAAGCTGTTGTTGTTTATATTAAACGAATATTTCTGTTCGAAACCCGATTTGTTTTAAAATTAAAAAGTCAACTGTTTTAGTTCCTAATGGCCATGTATTTGTCAAGCATAAATACAAAACGTTCGCGGTTTATTGGTATTTTTTGCCAAAATAACTCAAATTTAGTTTTTATGTACAGGCGTAGCCCCTTCCATTCGCACTTGACTGCCTTCTATGCTTTCGAGGATTCCCGTCAGAACGGGATGTTCTCTTATCCCAGTAGGCTCTTGGGGGTACGCTTTCAAAGCTAACAAGTGCAAATCTCTTAGAAAATCTGTTAAATCTTATCAGGCTGCTGAACTCTCCTACCCAGGCTCCCCTTGAACACTACTGGTTTATCAATATAATTATGTATTAAAACTTTTGCGTTCTCTAGCTAGCCCTTTCTTGTGTCCTGCAAAAGTGTACAATGGAAATCAATAGCCAACTTTTGTAACATTATAGAGAAGAATGAGACTGTTCATCAGTTTTTGTCTCGGCGCTGTTTAATGTTTCCATTCTTGGCCACTTTTTGAAGTTGTGACAAAAACTCAATGCGTGTAACCTAATTGTAAAATTCTTTTCATCCTGTAGGCAGTTGAGGTAACAGCGTTTTTGAGAAGTGCTGCGCAATCCATTATTTATTTAAAAACTGTTGTTATTCAAGATTTTTCCTTAATCATAATTCTGTTCAAAAGCTCAGCTTCTTTAGACACTCAAACTCAACGGCCTTCAAGTCTCAGTGGCCGTGTATTTCTTTTTTGAAGAAAAAAAATAAAATATCTAGGTTTTATGTTTTCTTTTCAAAGTATTTCAAAATAAAATACAGATAATTTTGAACGATTTTTTAAAATTCAAAATCACGTACAAGCCAGTTTTTCTAATACAGTTTTTAGAGGGTATTCACAAAACAAATTTGACGATGGCAGTCGATTTTGTCAATTCTCGACAGCAGTTTACAATTGATCTTCCTATTTGTGACTTTGAGACATCAAATTCGAGTTGAAGGCTGTTTTGCAAGCAGAAAAAACTTTCTCAAGGAGTTCATTTGCCAAAATACAAGGAAGAAGTTGAATTAAAAAGGGGGTTAAAACAAATCTGTTAAATAAATTGAGATTCAAAAGAGAGGTAACAAAACGTGTTCAGCGAATGAATAAAAACCGTACTTTGGTCTGTTCAAGGAAATCTCTCCATCAGTGTGGTAAATTAACCAGGTCAACAACGATATGTCAGTTTCGTTGACATTGCTCGACGTCCGAACTTTGTCTTATCACCTGCCTATTTTCTTTCCGTTACACCTATTAACATTGTGTCAGCCATAAATCAGGTAATAAAAAAATATGAAACGAAATCTTGAGCTCAAAGCCCAAGGTTTTAGAAACCTTTTGTATACGTGTGACACTCACAATTTTGAGGTGTAAGGACTCGCCGGTTGCTCTGCCAAATCTTTTCTCAGAGATGTTTATAAAAACTGCGATGCAAGCATTGAACCTAGATCGGGCGTTTTTGGAAACAGAGAATGTCCGTTGCAATCCAAGTTTCAAGCACCGCGTATGTGCTTTGGAATGCAACTGACAAACCAAAATAAGACGATATTTTCCATCTGCTGGCTTTCAATTGCTTTGAACTGAGTTGAGCGTTGAAGTGGTACGCTTCGGTGGTTAATCTTTGTGATAATTGTAATAGTAACTATCAGGAGCAGAAACTAGTTTTAAAATCCTTACTCAGCCACTGTATAAGTTATCGTCCCGTATTGTATCCATTCTGAATTATTGCTGACGAAGAAATTCTCAAGTAGCTGCATTACCCATCCAAATCATTTTTTGTGTGCCCGAGCCATACAATGACCGCTCTTAATTTTTTATTGGGTTCCAGCTCCTACTCAAAACCCATTTTAAATACGAACCTTATTTCAACATGATCAATCAATTGAAAGCAATTATAACGTTAGGCAACTTTCGCCTCCTCTTTTTATATCCCACTCACTAATCTCCGAGCACTCATGCTGCTCAAAATTCTCAAACCATCCCAGAAATGGAGGGATTTTGTTTTGCTCATGCACCACTTTTTATCAAGTTAAGTGTAGCGGACTCCGCAATCGGCAAGAACACAATAAGTACTTTTGATGCGTAATTTGGGAAACGAACGCAAATCTAAACTCCTCAGAGATAAAAACTCTAAGCCATGCAGTGGCTGATGGGCAAACATTACAAACTTCTGGTGAAGCTTGTTCTAAACCCTGCAGCTACTGTTTAACGTCGAGAAAAGCAAAAAAGAGTTCATGAAGAACATCTAAAAACAAGCTGTTCATTGGAATGCAAAAGTTTTTACGCTGAAAAGAAACAAGACAGGCTTTAAGTTTGCCGATGTCTTGAATTGCATTCGTTCATTCGCTATAAACAAATCTAAAGCGGAAACGGCAATATATTGCGCTCTGGTGTAGCCTCATCTCCTTATTTCGAGAACAAGAACGGATGATGACGCCTCAGATAACAAAATCATTCCAAAAGGGTTAGACCAATGGATAAAGTGGGACATAGATTCCGTGTTTTTTGAAGCAACAACTAGCCAGGAACCTATAAAGAGAACTAAAGCAAAAAAAAATCTTTGTTAAATACAAAGAAGTATGTGACATTCGAAGGTTTATTGAAGAAGCGAAAGGTGGCGTCTTTTTTAAATGACAAAACTGACAGCAAAACAGTCCATGATGTCCTACGCAAGAAGCATCTAGAACTACGCAATGCACATTTGAATTATTAAGTGAGCAATAAATATCCAAAATTTTATAATACCAACAGTACATACTTTAAAAACCCAATGCCCGAATGGTTAGAAGTTAACCTGAAAAAGAATGTGACAATAGTATCAAATTAATGTCGTTTAATTTATGGCAGTTTGGCAGATGACTATGAAAAAAGTATACAGAATCAAAAAAGGGGATATGAACCAACCCTTGGACGGAACATTGAGCCAGCACTCTGAGGCGAAACGAAAGCAACTCAAATGCCACACGTCTAAGCCCTGCAGCGGCTGATAGTCATTGGCTGAACCTCGAGGAAAGCAAAAAACCGCTTATGAAGAACCCAAATTGGCTGAACCTCGAGGAAAGCCAAAAAGAGTTTATGGAGAGCATCTACAAACAAATTGCTGATTGGAAGGCAATTTTTTACGCTGCCAAGAAACAAGACAGGCTTTAATTTCATCGAAACTATGAATGAAATCGTGTCTTCCATTTTAAATGATTCTAATGCGGAGACGGCAATGTACTGCGAAATTGTGATGCCTCATCTCATTTTTGCAAGAGCGGAGGGAGACGACCTCAATAAAAAAACTATTGCAAGAGGGTTCGATCAACGGAAAATATGGGGCGCTGATTCCACTATTTCCTAAGCAAAAGGTATCCAGGAACGTATGAGCAGAATTAAAACAAACATATCTGTTGACAAATACACAGAATTTGAGAAATAATTGTCAACAGAAAAAATCTCGAATGCCTTTTGAAGACTTCCAGAAGAATCGAAATATGGTGTCATTTTTTTAGCTGAAAAAACTGACAAGAAAACAGTTCCTTGATTTCATACCTGAGAAACGCCCGGAACCACACAAAGCGAATGTGAATTATCTAGTGAGCAATGAACATCCAAAATGTTTACCATGCCAGCAATCTAGTTTTGAAAAAGTCAAAGCCTCAATGTATAGAAAGTCTGCCATGAAAACGCTTGGAAGCCATGGCCCTGCCTGCCTGGATGCCATCGAATGGCGAATGCTTCTGACATCTTTCAATGCGTCGTTGATTGGTCTATGCAAAAAGATGAATAATTGAGCAATACACATAGCGTCATTTTATTTGACTTCTATTCCTGCGTATAATTCATGTCAGCTGATAAATATTGTCCCGGTGCAAAACCGATAAAAATTGGGGAACTTCGAAGAAAAATTTTTGGTAGAACTCTGTCGAGTGAGTTGAAACCACCCCAAAATATTAAGTGTCGATCAAAATATATGCACGGGTTTAAAGGGAGGAATTTATCATGTGATTATTTAATTGTGAGTTTCTTTTAAAAGCGCAGATTCGGAACCGATATTGTTTACCGACGCAAAAAACTGTTTTCATTGTCTCAACTTTGATCATGTCTTAAAAAACATCGAGCTTTTATTCCCTTCTATCTGTCACTCAATATGTAATTCTCATCGTGAAACATCAAATTGTGCAATAGAAAAAAGAAACTCTCAGGAAGGTACAAACCAAGGTAACCCACATGAAATGTCGATGTATTGAAATAACATTATCACCCTATCAGAATTTCTGGACGATTGCTTCACAGTACAAAATTGATATGTGGACGATGACAACGCTGTTGGTCTTTTTGATAACCTGAAAAAACTTCTCGACTCACTGAAAAAACATGATCTTGCTCCCGGTTACAATATTTCCAAGTGCTGCAATTTTGCAAAAGAACATCTTTTTGAAAAAGCACTGCAGATTTTTGATCACAAAAAAGTGAAAACAATTTTAGGCTGAAGAGTACTTGGTAGTGAAGAAGATTCTCAGAATGCAAGTGCCGCAATTTTGCAAAAGAACATCTTTTTGAAAAAGCACGGCAGATTTTTGATCACAAAGAAGTGAAAACAGTTTTAGGCTGAAGAGTACTAGGTAGTGAAAAAGGTTCTCAGAATGCAGAAAGCAAATTTGTAGAAGTAGAAAGATGACTAAAACAGCAGAAACTGTTGTTTAAACCTGGCCTTTCATGCCAATGTTTCACCTCAAAATGTTTAAAAATCGATCACTTCATCGGCTCAGCATAAATTGATTGTCCAAGCTCCTACAAAAATTAAAAATGAATACCTGTTAAAAGAATATGGGAATTGAACCAACGGTGAGTTATTACTTAATCTATTTGTGGTGAGCGTCTGGCTCACTTTGTAACCAAGCATTCAAATGTATTATTATAAACTCTTACAAAACTCCATATGCTATCATATTATCTCAATCATAGTTATAAGTACGTATCTAGCGCATTGTTCATTTGTTGTTACCTGGTTGTACCTTTCGTTATTCTCGAACTCCGCTCAGAGCGCTATAGCTAATCGCACTTGGTTTCTTTAGCAAGCAAAAGAAAGTCTAAATCGAAGAGTTAATTCTTATCGCGCTAGTCTTTTCACTGCCTCTACTTATTCAACATTGCTCTAGTCATAGACGGTGTTTGGTGGAAGAAGACCATATCAAAGATATTTTCATATCCGTTATCATTAGATACGTTCAAGTCCAACATCGACATACAACGGGAGCTCCTAATGGAAACACGAAACCACCAACAAGTGCTACAATTCGCACTCAATCATGAACGTGGACAAGACAACCAAAGAGCGATCAACACACAAATGAAAGGCCCTTCCCCAATCCCCTACAATCAAATATCCTATATCGCTCCCAATCTGAGAAACCAAGCAAATAACCAAACACTACGACCTCTCATACCCACACGAAACTTCCAACCACCACGCAACACCACTACCCCAAATCCATGCAGACGTTGTGGAATACAACTCACCCCAGAAAATTTACAAATATGCCCAGCCAAGAGAATCCAATGCCACTTTACCAAAAAAAAATTGGACACTACAGCAAAGTGTGCCGATCAGCAAAATTTTGTGGCAGACCCAACAGATTACACCCCAGCAAAACACCCCTCAAAACCGCAGAGTACGAAACACAAGAGCAACAACACAAAACCAACATACACCCATTCCAAACCAAGACACCCAACAGGACAATAATGATGAAACAGTAGACCTCAAAAACACATTCTTCATACAAGAAGTGTTAGACAGCTGGAATACAGTGAACTTTATCAAACCAAAGAGGCTCAATAATGAACCCCAAGCAAATACTCACCCAATCTATCAGACGAAATCTGGATACGAACAACCTCAGAGAAGACCGAAATCGACTGGCTTGCGGACACCGGCAGCCGCAGAAGCTCTATAGGCAAGGAGGAAGCAGAAAAGATACTACAACAATGCAAATCCTCAAAATGGAAAAACCCGAAAGAGTGTTCCATCAAATACAGATGCTTAAACAACATCGAAATACCCATTACAGGAGCCATACAAATAAAGCTAAAATCGGGACAATGGGAGACTTACAATAACGAAATCCTGGTGGTAAACTCTAACACTGTCAACCTACTAGGACGGGATATTAACGGCAAACTCGGGTTCAACCTATCTAAAAACAATGGTATAAATATAAACAATAACCAACCGGATAATTCAATACAACTCAGAATCATAAAAAGTTCCCCCACCTATGTACCCTACTGGGCAAATCAAAAATCATATCGCAAGGTCCACAATAAAACAAGACATACACCCATACCAACATAAAGGTCGAAGAGTCCCATTAGACTTAACCGACAAAGTAGATAAGGAAATTCGCCATTTTTTAGACACAAAACAAATAATTAAACTAGACAAATGCTCAGACAAAGTCTTCGTAAGCCCCATAGTCATTACTGTAAAACTTGACAAATCCATCAAATTAGCACTAGACTCTAAACTCCGTAATGACGCAATTGAAAAGAACAAATACCAAATGCAATCTATCGACGACTTGATGGATTTGTTGGCCAAATACATTTCGGATAACAAAAATAAACCTGGTAACTTCCTATTTTCAAAAAAAGACCTTAAACAAGCCTACAGCCAAAGTCTTTTACATGTGGACGATGACAACGCTGTTGGTTTTTTTGATAACCTGAAAAAACTTCTCGACTCACTGAAAAAACATGATCTTGCTCCCGGTTACAATATTTCCAAGTGCCGCAATTTTGCAAAAGAACATCTTTTTCAAAAAGCACGGCAGATTTTTAATCACAAAAAGGTGAAAACAGTTTTAGGCTGAGGAGTACTTGGTAGTGAAGAAGATTCTCAGAATGCAAGTGCCGCAATTTTGCAAAAGAACATCTTTTTGAAAAAGCACGGCAGATTTTTGATCACAAAGAAGTGAAAACAGTTTTAGGCTGAAGAGTACTTGGTAGTGAAGAAGATTCTCGGAATGCAGAAAGAAAATTTGTAGAAAGATGACCAAAACAGCAGAAACTGTTGTTTAAACCTGGCCTTTCATGCCAATGTTTCACCTCAAAATGTTTAAAAATTGATCACTTCATCAGCTCAGCATAAAATGATTGTGCAAGCTCCTACAAAAATTTATAATGAATACCTGTTAAAAGAATATGGGAAGCAAACCAACGGTGAGTTATTACTTAATCTATTTGTGGTGAGCGTCTGGCTCACTTTGTAACCAAGCATTCAAATGTATTATTATAAACTCCATATGTTATCATATTATCTCAATCATAGTTATAAGTACGTATCTACCGCATTGTTCATTTGTTGTTACCTTGTTGTACCTTTCGTTACTCTCGAACTCCGCTCGGAGCGCTATAGCTAATCGCACTTGGTGTCTTTAGCAAGCAAAAGAAAGTCTAAATCGAAGAGTTATTTCTTATCGCGCTAGTCTTTTCACTGCCTCTACATATTCAACATAGCTCTAGCCATAGACGGTGTTTGGTGGACACAACATGGCGCAGTCAGCTCCAGTACACATTTCGTGCTCCCCAGTGGGCATCCTCTTCTTCTAGATTAGTGGCATAGAACCCGCAGTAGAATGGCCCACATGGGCATCAACCCTCAAATTGGCCATCATGGCCAAAGACTCTATTAACGTAGACTCATTACTCAGACAAAAACCGGAGGCAAAAGACCTCATATACCCAGTCGAACCCACATACGAACCCCGTACAGAAAACGAGACACAAGCTCAACATCGAGAGAGAGACCTGAGAAACAGTAAACGAAAAGTAGACTGGGAAAACGAGTGTAAAACGATCGCATCCAAAGGGCCCATAATAGACGGTATCCCCTGGGATGAGGCAGAACTAAAACTTAGAAGCCTTATCTACCTCAGCCTGGGATCCGAAGGCCAACGGATATACCATCAACGCTTCCGACATTGAGTAATTGACCACATCACAGCATTTGGACTAGTCCATGAAAAATCCCTCTCTTTTACCCGCTCAAGAAGCATAACATAAGATCGCTTCCTCTTGTTCACCTGCAAACAAAAAGGAAATGAAAAACTCGAGATCTTCCATTCCCGACTAAAGGCCCTAGGCGCAATGTGCCGCCTAGGAAAAACGGAAGAAGACCATATCAAAGATATTTTCATATCCGATATCATTAGATACGTTCAAATCCAACATCGACATACAACGGGAGCTCCTAATGGAAACACGAAACCCCCAACAAGTGCTACAATTCGCACTCAATCATGAACGTGGACAAGAAACCCAAAGAGCGATCAACACACAAATGAAAGGCCCTTCCCCAATCACCTACAATCAAATGTCCTATATCGCACCCAATCAGAGAAACCAAGCATATAACCAAACACTACGAACTCGCATACCCACACGCAAACTGCAATCACCACGCAACACCACCACCCCAAATCCATGCAGACGATGTGGAATACAACTCACCCCAGAAAATTTACAAATATGCCCAGCCAAGAGAATCCAATGCAACTTCTGCAAAAAAATTGGACACTAAAGCAAAGTGTGCCGATCAGCAAAATTTTGTGGCAGACCAAACAGATAACACCCCAGCAAAACACCCCTCAAACCCGCAGAGTACGAAACACAAGAGCAACAACACAAAACCAACATACACCCATTCCAAACCAAGACACCCAACAGGACAATAATGATGAAACAGTAGACCTCAAAAACACATTCTTTATACAAGAAGGGTTAGACAGCTGGAATACAGTGAACTTTATCAAACCAAAGAGGCTCAATAATGAACCCCAAGCAAATACTCACCCAATCTATCAGACGAAATCTGGATACGAACAACCTCAGAGAAGACAGAAATCGACTGGCTTGCGGACACCGGCAGCCCCAGAAGCTCTATAGGCAAGGAGGAAGCAGAAAAGATACTACAACAATGCAAATCCTCCAAATGGAAAAACCCGAAAGAATGTTCCATCAAATACAGATGCTTAAACAACATCGAAATACCCATTACAGGAGCCATACAAATAAAGCTAAAATCCGGACAATGGGAAACTTCCAATAACGAAATCCTGGTGGTAAACTCTAACACTGTCAGTCTATTAGGACGAGATATTAACGGCAAACTCGGATTCACCCTATCTCAAAACAAACGTATAAATATAAACAATATGCAACCGGATAACCCAATACAACTCAGAATCATAAAGAAACTCCCCCACCTATGTACCCGATTGGGCAAATCAAAAATCATATTCATACATCAAAGTCCACAATAAAACAAGACAAACACCCTTACCAACACAAAAGTCGAAGAGTCCCATTAGACTTAACCGACAAAGTAGATAAAGGAATTCGCCATTTATTAGACACAAAACAAATAATTAATCTAGACAAATGCTCAGACAAAGTCTTCATAAGCCCCATAGTCATTACAGTAAAACATGACAAATCCATCAAATTAGCACTAGACTCTAAACTCCGTAGTGACGCAATTGAAAAGAACGAATACCAAATGCAATCCATCGATAACTTGATGGACTCGATGGCCAAATACAATTCGGATAACAAAAATAAACCTGGTAGCTTCCTATTCTCAAAAATAGACCTTAAACGAGCCTACAGCCAAAGTCTCTTACATGTGGACGATGACAACGCTGTTGGTTTTTTTGATAACCTGAAAAAACATCTCGACTCACTGAAAAAACAAGATCTTGCTCCCGGTTACAATATTTCCAAGTGCTGCAATTTTGCAAAAGAACATCTTTTTGAAAAAGCACGGCAGATTTTCGATCACAAAAAAGTGAAAACAGTTTTCGGCTGAAGAGTACTTGGTAGTGAAGAAGATTCTCAGAATGCAGAAAGCAAATTTGTAGAAAGATGACTAAAACAGCAGAAACTGTTGTTTAAACCTGGCCTTTCATGCCAATGTTTAACCTCAAAATGTTTAAAAATCGATCATTTTATCGGCTCAGCATAAATTGATTGTCCAAGCTCCTACAAAAATTTATAATGAATACCTGTTAAAAGAACATGGGAAGTCAACCAACAGTGAGATATTACTTAATCTATTTGTGGTGAGCGTCTGGCTCACTTTGTAACCAAGCATTCAAATGTATTATTATAAACTCTTATAAAACTCCATATGTTATCATATCATCTCAATTATAGATATAAGTACGTATATAGCGCATTGTTCATTTGTTGTTACCTGGTTGTACCATTCGTTATTCTCGAACTCCGCTCGGAGCGCTATAGCTAATCGCACTTGGTGTCTTTAGCAAGCAAAAGAAAGTCTAAATCGAAGATTTAATTCTTATCGTGCTAGTATTTTCACTGCCTCTACTTATTCAACATAGCTCTAGCCATAGACGGTGTTTGGTGGACACAACATAGCGCAGTCAGCTCCAGTACACATTTCGCGTCCCCAGTGGGCATCCCCTTCTTCTAGGTTAGTGGCATAGAACCTCCAGTCGAATGTTCCACATGGACATCAAACCTCAAACTGGCCATCATGGCCTAACACTCTATTAACGTAGACTCCCTACTCAAACGAAAACCGGAGGCAAAAGACCTCATATACCCAGTCGAACCCACATACGAACCCCCTACAGAAAATGAACTATCCCTCTCTTTTACCCGCCCAAGAAACATAACATAAGATCGCTTCCTCTTGTTCACCTGCAAACAAAAAGAAAATGAAAAAACGGAGAGCTTCAATTGCCGACTAAAAACCCTAGGCGCAATGTGCCGCCTAGGAAAAGGGGAAAAACACCATATCAAAGATATTTTCATATCCGTTATCATTATATACGTTCAAATCCAACATCGACATACAACGGGAGCTCCTAATGGAAACACGAAACCCCCAACAATTGCTGCAATTCGCACTCAATCATGAACGCGGACAAGAAACCCAAAGAGCGATCAACACACAAATGAAAGGCCCTTCCCCAATCACCTACAATCAAATGTCCTATATCGCACCCAACCAGAGAAACCAAGCATATAACCAAACACTACAACCTCGCATACCCACACGAAACTTCCAACCACCACGCAACACCACCACCCCAAATCCATGCAGACGATATGGAATACAACTCAACCTAGAACATTTACAAATATGCCCAGCCAAGAGAATCCAATGCAACTTTTGCAATAACTTTGGACACTACAGCAAAATGTGCCGGTCAGCAAAATTTTGTGGCAGACCCAACAGATAACACCCCAGCACAACACCCCTCAAACCCGCAGAGTACGAAACATAAGAGCAACAACACAAAACCGTCATACACCCATTCCAAACCAAGACACACAACAGGACAATAATGATAATACAGTAGACCTCGAAAACACATTTTTTATTCAAGAAGTGTTTGACAGCTGGAATACAGTGAACTTTGTCAAACCAAGGAGATTCAAAAATGAACCCCAAGCAAATACTCACCCAACCTATCAGACGAAATCTGGATACGATTAATTCAGACAAGACCGAAATTGACTGGCTTGCGGACACTCAAAGAAGAAGCAAGCAAAAACGATACTACAACAATGCAAATCCTCCAAATGGAAAGACCCGAAAGAATGTTCCATCAAAAACAGGTGCTTCAACAACATCTAAATACCCATTACAGGAGCCATACAAATAAAGCTAAAATCCGGACAATGGGAAACTTCCAATAACGAAATCCTGGTGGTAAACTCTAACACTGTCAGCCTACTAGGACGAGATATTAACGGCAAACTCGGATTCAAGCTATCTCAAAGCAAAGGTATAAATATAAACAATATCCAAGCGGATAACCCAATACAACCCAGAATCATAAAGAAATTCCCCCACCTATGTACCCGATTGGGCAAATCAAAAATCATATCGCAAGGTACACAATAAAACAAGACATACACCCATACCAACACAAAGGTCGAAGAGTCCCATTAGACTTAACCGACAAATAACATATAGAAATTCGCCATTTATTAGACACACAAAAAAATTTAAACTAGACAAATGCTCAGACGAAGTCTTCATAAGCCCCATAGTCATTACAGTAAAACATGACAAATCCATCAAATTAGCACTATACTCTAATGCTGTAATGACGCAATTGAAAAGAACAAATACCAAATGCAATCCATCGATAACTTGACGGACTCGATGGCCAAATACATTTCGGATAACAAAAATAAACCTGGTAACTTCCTATTCTCAAAAATAGACCTTAAACGAGCCTACAGCCAAAGTCTCTTACATGTGGACGATGACAACGCTGTTGGTTTTTTTGATAACCTGAAAAAACCTCTCGACTCACTGAAAAAACAAGATCTTGCTCCCGGTTACAATATTTGCAAGTGCTGCAATTTTGCAAAAGAACATCTTTTTGAAAAAGCACGGCAGATTTTCGATCACAAAAAAGTGAAAACAGTTTTAGGCTGAAGAGTACTTGGTAGTGAAGAAGATTCTCAAAATGCAGAAAGCAAATTTGTAGAAAGATGACTAAAACAGCAGAAAATGGCCTTTCATGCCAATGTTTCACCTCAAAATGTTTAAAAATCGATCACTTCATCGGCTCAGCATAAATTGATTGTCCAAGCTCCTACAAAAATTAAAAATGAATACCTGTTAAAAGAATATGAGAAGTCAAACAACGGTGAGTTATTACTTAATCTATTTGTGGTGAGCGTCTGGCTCACTTTGTAACCAAGCATTCAATTGTATTATTATAAACTCTTATAAAACTCCATATTTTATCATATTATCTCAATCATAGTTATAAGTACGTATCTACCGCATTGTTCATTTGTTGTTACCTTGTTGTACCTTTCGTTATTCTCGAACTCCGCTCGGAGCGCTATAGCTAATTGCACTTGGTTTCTTTAGCAAGCAAAATAAAGTCTAAATCGGAGAGCAAATTCATATCGCGCTTGTCTTTTCACTGCCTCTACTTATTCAACATAGCTCTAGCCATAGACGGTGTTTGGTGGACAAAACTTGGCGCGGTCAGCTCCAGTACACATTTCGCGCTCCCCTGGGGGCATCCCCTTCTTCTAAGTTAGTGGCATAGAACCCCCAGTAGAATGGCCCGTATGGGCATCAACCCTCAAACTGGCCATCATGGCCAAAGACTCTATTAATGTAGACTCCCTACTCAGACGAAAACCGGAGGCCAAAGACCTCATATACCCAGTCGACCCACATACAAACCCCCTACAGAAAATGAGACACAAGCTCAACATCGAGAGAGAGACCTGCGAAACAATAAACGAAAAGTAGACTGGGAAAACGAGTGTAAAACGATCGCTTTCAAAGGACCCATAATAGACGGTATCCTCTGGGATGAGGCAGAACTAAAACTTAGAAGCCTTATCCACCTCAACCTTGGATCCGAAGGCCAACGGATGTGCCATCAACGCTTCCCACATTCAGTAATTTACCACATCACAGCATTTGAACTAGCCCATGAACTATCCCTCTCTTTTACCCGCCCAAGAAACATAACATAAGATCGCTTCCTCTTGTTCACCTGCAAACAAAAAGAAAATGAAAAAACGGAGAGCTTCAATTGCCGACTAAAAACCCTAGGCGCAATGTGCCGCCTAGGAAAAGGGGAAAAACACCATATCAAAGATATTTTCA
The DNA here is from genome assembly GCF_964194025.1 of Convolutriloba macropyga. Taxonomy (NCBI): domain Eukaryota; kingdom Metazoa; phylum Xenacoelomorpha; order Acoela; family Convolutidae; genus Convolutriloba; species Convolutriloba macropyga. The sequence continues at coordinate 25,230,969 of NC_134481.1, read as the reverse complement.
TATCCGTTGTCATTATATACGTTCAAATCCAACATCGACATACAACGGGAGCTCCTAATGGAAACACGAAACCCCCAACAATTGCTGCAATTCGCACTCAATCATGAACGTGGACAAGAAACTCAAAGAGCGATCAACACACAAATGAAAGGCCCTTCCCCAATCACCTACAATCAAATGTCCTATATCGCACCCAATCAGAGAAACCAAGCATATAACCAAACAACCTCGCATACCCACACGAAACTTCCAACCACCACGCAACACCACCACCCCAAATCCATGCAGACGATGTGGAATACAACTCACTCCAGAACATTGGCAAATATGCCCAGCCAAGAGAATCCAATGCAACTTTTGCAAAAAAATTGGACACTTAAGCAAAGTGTGCCGATCAGCAAAATTTTGTGGCAGACCCAACAGATAACACCCCAGCAAAACACCCCTCAATCCCGCAGAGTACGGAACACAAGAGCAACAACACGAAACCAACATACACCCATTCCAAACCAAGACACCCAACAGGACAATAATGATGAAACAGCAGACCTCAAAAACACATTCTTTATACAAGAAGTGTTTGAAAGCTGGAAAACAGTGAACTTTATCAAACAATAATGAACCCCAAGCAATTACTCACCCAATCTATCAGACGAAATCTGGATACGAACAACCTCAGACAAGACCGAAACCGACTGGCTTGCGGACACCGGCAGCCCCAGAAGCTTTATAGGCAAGGAAGAAGCAGAAAAGATACTACAACAATGCAAATCCTCCAAATGGAAAGACCCGAAAGAATGTTCCATCAAATACAGATGCTTCAACAACATCGAAATACCCATTACAGGAGCCATACAAATAAAGCTAAAATCCGGACAATGGGAAACTTCCAATAACGAAATCCTGGTGGTAAACTCTAACACTGTCAGCCTACTAGGACGAAATATTAACGGCAAACTCGGATTCATCCTCTCTCAAAAGAAAGGTATAAATATAAACAATATTCAACCGGATAACCCAATACAACCCAGAATCATTGAGAAATTCCCCCACCTATGTACCCGATTGGGCAAATCAAAAATCATATCGCAAGGTACACAATAAAACAAGACATACACCCATACCAACACAAAGGTCGAAGAGTCCCATTAGACTTAACCGACAAATAAGATAAAGAAATTCGCCATTTATTAGACACAAAAAAAATTAAACTAGACAAATGCTCTGACAAAGTCTTCATAAGCCCCATAGTCATTACAGTAAAACATGACAAATCCATCAAATTAGCACTATACTCTAATGCCGTAATGACGCAATTGAAAAGAACAAATAATACCAAATGCAATCCATCGACAACTTGATGGACTCAGTGGCCAAATACATTTCGGATAACAAAAATAAACCTGGTAAGTTCCTATTCTCAAAAATAGACCTTAAACAAGCCTACAGCCAAAGTCTCTTTCATCCCGAAATCAGGAAACATTGCAATTTTAATATCGTAGGTGAGAAACCAACAGGAACGTATCAATTCATAAACGGGTTCTACGGACTCTCGGACATGCCCGCATTTTTCCAAAAAACACTTGACAAAACACTTGAAAATATCCACAACAAAGTCAATTTTCTAGATGATATTAAAATCATAACCATGGGCACACTCTAGGACCACGAATCAGAGTCAAAGTTTTTTCAAGACTCGACAAAGAAAATCCTGCCATAAAACTAGAAAAATGCGAATTCGCAAAACCCATCATAACATGGCTCGGATACAATTTTAACCTAACGGGAGTTACACTAACCGTAAGAAAGACTGACTCGATACTCAACCTAAAACCCCCAAATACACTTAAAAAGCTACGCTCCCTCATGTGCTCCATACACCAACTCATAAAATTCAAACCCAATCTAGCCAACTTACTCGATCCCATGCAACCGTTATTAAAAAAAGAAAACATAACAAACAACAAAATACAATGGCAAAACTCTCACACTATAGCGCTCGAAAAAATAACAGCGGAGATATCAAAATTTATCGAAAAAAAAACATTTTGACAAACAACGAAACTCGAGCCTAAAATGTTATGCCAGCCATATCGGCCTCGGAGCTGTTCTAGAACAACAATACCCCAGAAGGTGGTAAACCATAGCGTACGCCAGTCGCTTTCTAATCGAAGCCGAACTAAAATATAGTACAAACGAACTAAAATTACTTTTAGTAGTCTGGGCCACAGATCACCTCAAATATTTCCTCCTAGGGTCCAAATTTGAACTCAATACAGATTACACAGCGTTACTATCGGCCCTTAAACCCAATCGTGCCAACAAATCCCGACAAAGCAGACTATACCGCTGGGTAGATAAACTACTCCCGTACACTTTCACCATCAATCTTTAACCGGGAAAAAACATGGGCTTTACGGAATACCTAAGCAGAAACCAACACTTAAATCCCCGTCTCATAAGCGCAGACGATGAGCTTTTCGTAATAAATAGAAGAAGAGATTTTACTTTCACACTACTGAACAAAAAAAGAGAGCACAAAATTTCAACCAGTCAGATCGCACCATGCGGAGACACGCGCAAATCATATGACGCAAGAAGAGAAATTCAACCAGCACAAAACAATGCAAACGCTTTTTTTCATACCTCTTGTACAAATCAGTTGCCTATTAATTTTTTCTCTAATTCACACTTTCTTTATCCACAATCATCTAATTCTTCATACATTCAATAAACATTAACGTAATCACTGAAATAAACCTCATATAAATACTTTTGAAATACACATAGTTAAACGTAGTCGTAAACCCAATAGAAGTAGAGCCATCAGCCCTCAAAGTTCAAACCCTCCAGACGCTGCAACCACTAAAGCATCTGTAGCTAACCAAACGGATATTAACCCTCCAACCTCTAATGTAGGCCAAGGCCGAGACCCAATAGATAAATCAAAACATGCACATTTATTTGAATTCGAAATAAAGGTGTATGTTTTGATTTATCTATTGGGTCTCGGCCTTGGGCAATTTCGCAACCTCGCCCGCGTTGTCGGCAAAGAATTTTTAGCAGAAGCTACTTTAAAGGACAAAAACCTTCAAGCGATCATCAAATTCGTAAAAGCCCACAAATGGGAGGAATGGAAACAATTTTCTAAGTATTACTACAGCTTACGAAATGACCTATCCGTAGCCCAATCGGGATGTCTTTTATACAATGGTGAACTGGTTATGCCTTAAACATTACAAAATCTTGTTATCAATGCGGTACAACGCACTCACCCGGGCCAAGTTGGGATGATTTGCCTAGCCAATTTCATTTGGTTTCCCCAAACACACCGCACGATTGCGCTACGGGCAGAAAACTGCAGACAATGTCTAGACAAAGGTAAGAATCTAAAACCTATAATACCGAAATCAAATTTAGGCCAACTCCCAAAACAAAGAGATCGAAACGAAGAAATACAAATAGACTTTGCGGAACCAATCGTAGACTCAAAAAATTCTAATAACGAACACTACATCCTAGCCGCCGTTGATCTTTTCTCACAATATCCCTCAGCAATAGTACACACTAGTTGCGATACACAAACCGCAATGGCATTCCTAAATCAATATTGAGCATTCCACGGCATCCCACGCAGCATACGCTTGTACCAGGCAAAAGCGTTTAAATCTAGGGCGTTCGAAATCTACTGCAAAGATAAAAAACATTAAGTTCATTTTCTCCCCCACTCACGACCACCACGCATCGGGCATGGTGAAACGCCTAACACAAACACTTAAACGAAGACATGCAACCATGAATATCGACCCCATTTGGGACAATACCACAATAGCCGAAAAAATACCAGAAATTTTCGAATCAATAAGACTAATACCCAACCGGGTCACGAAAATACCCCCATCCGAAGCTCACTTCGGTAGACCGAAAAACACGGAATTATCTAACCTTCTAACAAACCCTAACTCAAATAATTTAACATACAACAACATAAAATGCTTTTACCTAGACAAACGACTACTCCAAAACCCAACCCTGACGCCAGCAGCAATCTGGGACCGCGACACAAATTCCGAAGGCAAACTGGATATTCAGTACAAGCCAGAAGCACCTTCCCAACAGGACACCCCTTCCGATGACTCGAAGACTTCAGAACAATTATCAGACGTGGACGACGTTCCCCTCAGACCAACCCAAAAGGGTACAATAATTTTGTCTAAATTTAAATTTCAACTAGGCGATAAAACAACCATAAATGACATAACACGCCGTAACCTAGCACGCAAAACCATCAGAAGAAAAAAACCCGAACCCAGAGGAACTCTAAAAACCCTCTGGTCAATAATCCCTGATGGAACAATTGTAGACTACACCCTCACACCATTAATATCGCTACACATAAACAAAAAAACACTGTAATCTGTAGCAGCGACATTGCCATCTCCTCCGAAAAACGTCCAAAACCACCCGAACCAAAACTCCGTCTCGTAAACTTCGTCTCCATCAATCTTTAACCGGTAAAAAACATGGGCTTTACGGATTACCTAAGCAGAAACCAACACTTAAATCCCCGTCTCATAAGCGCAGACAATAAGCTTTTCGTAATAAATAGAAGAAGAGATTTTACTTTCACACTACTGAACAAAAAAAGAGAGCACAAAATTTCAACCAGTCAGATCGCACCATGCGGAGACACGCGCAAATCATATGACGCAAGAAGAGAAATTCAACCAGCACAAAACAAAGCGAACGCTTTTTTTCATACCTCTCGTACAAATCAGTTGCCTATTAATATTTTCTCTAATTCACACTTTCTTTATCCACAATCATCTAATTCTTCATACATTCAATAAACATTAACGTAATCACTGAAGTAAACCTCATATAAATACTTTTGAAATACACATAGTTAAACGTAATCGTAAACCCAATAGAAGAAGAGCCATGAGCCCTCAAAGTTCAAACCCTCCAGTCTCTGCAACCACTCAAGCATCTGTAGCTACCCAAACGGATATTAACCCTCCAACCTCTAATGTAGGCCAAGGCCAAGACCCAATAGATAAATCAAAACATGCACATTTATTCGAATTCGAAATAAAGGTGTATGTTTTGATTTATCTATTGGGTCTCGGCCTTGGGCAATTTCGCAACCTCGCCCGCGTTGTCGGCAAAGAATTTTTAGCAGAAGCTACTTTAAAGGACAAAAACCTTCAAGCGATCATCAAATTCGTAAAAGCCCACAAATGAGAGGAATGGAAACAATTTTCTAAGTATTACTACAGCTTACGAAATGACCTATCCGTAGCCCAATCGGGATGTCTTTTATACAATGGTGAACTGGTTATGCCTTAAACATTACAAAATCTTGTTATCAATGCGGTACAACACACCCACCCGGGCCAAGTTGGGATGATTTGCCTGGCCAATTTCATTTGGTTTCCCCAAACACACCGCACGATTGCGCTACGGGCAGAAAACTGCAGACAATGCCTCGACAAAGGTAAGAATCTAAAACATATAATACCGAAATCAAATTTATGGCAACTCCCAAAACAAAGAGATCGAAACGAAGAAATACAAATTGACTTTGCGGGACCAATCGTAGACACAAAAAATTCTAATAACGAACACTACATCCTAGCCGCCGTTGATCTTTTCTCACAATATCCCTCAGCAATAGTACACACTAGTTGCGATACACAAACCGCAATGGCATTCCTAAATCAATATTGAGCATTCCACGGCATCCCACGCAGCATACGCTTGTACCAGGCAAAAGCGTTTAAATCTAGGGCGTTCGAAATCTACTGCAAAGATAAAAAACATTAAGTTCATTTTCTCCCCCACTCACGACCACCACGCATCGGGCATGGTGAAACGCCTAACACAAACACTTAAACGAAGACATGCAACCATGAATATCGACCCCATTTGGGACAATACCACAATAGCCGAAAAAATACCAGAAATTTTCGAATCAATAAGACTAATACCCAACCGGGTCACGAAAATACCCCCATCCGAAGCTCACTTCGGTAGACCGAAAAACACGGAATTATCTAACCTTCTAACAAACACTAACTCAAATAATTTAACATACAACAACATAAAATGCTTTTACCTAGACAAACGACTACTCCAAAACCCAACCCTGACGCCAGCAGCAATCTGGGACCGCGACACAAATTCCGAAGGCAAACTGGATATTCAGTACAAGCCAGAAGAACCTTCCCAACAGAACACCCCTTCCCATGACTCGAAGACTTCAGAAAAATTATCAGACGTGGACGACGTTCCCCTCAGACCAGCCCAAGAGGGTACAATAATTCCGTCTAAATAAAAATAAAAACTGCTCACCTCCGATACCAAATCCCGAACGGGAAACACCCGTACACGTCACGGGGGAAACTGCCTCAAACGAAGGTGCCTAGCACAACACAAACTGATAGCCATCTCCAAGCCGGGGGATGTGGTGAGCGTCTGGCTCACTTCGTAACCAAGCATTCAAATGTATTATAAACTCTTATAAAACTCCATATGTTATTATATTATCTCATTCGTAGTTGTAAGTACATATCTAGCGCATTGTTCTTTTGTTGTTACCTGGTTGTACCAGTCGTTAATCTCGAACTTCGCTCGTAGCGCGATAGCTAATCGCACTTGGTCTCTTTAGCAAGCAAAAGAAAGTCTAAATCGAAGAGTTAATTCTTATCGCTCTAGTCTTTTCACTGCCTCTCCTTATTCAACATAGCTCTAGCGATAGACGGTGTTTGGTGGACACAGCACTTAAAAAAATCTCGCCTACAATCGATCAGATTGCAATAATTTTTCGTTACTGAAAAAGGAGGTTGGCCTGAACATCCTAAACCTGAAGACTATTTTAAAGAATATGATCGCTCAGTGGAACTGTCAAGTTCCTTATCCCTATCTCTGCCTGAAGCCGAACTATACAAACAAGAAATCATGCATGAAGCAAAAAATGAGAAAGTTTGATATCAAATCGAAAAGGACGATAATTGAGAGCGAAATGCATAAGAACGAGATTCGTGCATGAAGCTAAAATATTAGTTCAAATCATAATTTTGACTAAATGTGAATGCATAGGGCAAAAAACATTTTGTGCATGACAAAACGAAATTTGCAAAACCTCCACAAGAGGGATACTTATGGTTAGGGCAAATTCGGAATAACCCTAAAAATACAAGAACATGGACAAAATCGAAAAATCCGGAATAGGAATGTTTTTAAGTAAATTGATAACAGATGTAAATATGTGTTGTAAATAGGCTAAATATTGTATATAAGGAAAAAATTTTCGATTGAATTTTTTAGAATGTTTCCTAGAATTGTTTTAATTGTCATCTCAGACAAATGTAAATACATATTCATTTTATCTTTTAACAATTTGTAAAACAGTTTTAACCTGACGATGAACGTAATGTTCGAAAACGTTTGTTTTAAGTATTGGAAGTAATTTCAATTTGACAAATTGGTTTCTTTTACATTATTTACTTTGTCAAATATTTTGAAAACAAGGCCTATAGAGGGGCTCATTACATAATACTTTGAGAAGTTTTCACTGTTTTAGTGTTTTAGCGAGTATGAATTTTATAGATTTACCGAGATGGTGCATATTTTGGCTGCAAGTTCGCTTCATCACGCCGTAAATAGTCTCCCATATTCAAGCAAGAAACAGTTTTTAGGGAAAGTAACATCAGTTCCCGGATTCTCCTTCAACAGAAATTCCAGAAATTGGTTCAAGAACGCGAGAAATCTCCTTCAGAAGGGTCATCTGAGCAAGAGGAAGGACTTGGTAGTGTGGCACGACCTGATAAACAACACAATCTCACGTCACAAGTCAAAGAACTACCAACCCTGCAGCGTGCCGGAGTTGACATCGTTTCTTAGAACGAACAAAGAACGCTTCTGTGCTATTGTGTACTGTCGACGTATAGGCACAGAGGATATTTTTCAGGAGCTGCTGAAGTCCGAGGTACTGGTGCTAAGCGTAACCAAGCACCTGATTTCGAAGAGAAAAAGGAAGACGCAGCCAGGAAAGTATTCTCAGCTGCATCAGGAAGCTGGGCTGGAGATTAAGACCTTGGAGACAGTATTACGCCATCAATACAATTTAAGAGGGCTGCTCAAGAAAGGAAAAGGCAAGAACTTGGGCAAAAGGCAGAGGAAAGTGAGAGCCAAGGCAAGGAAGGTGCAACAGACACAGACTGAGGAGGAGCTCCTGAACAATCGGGCTTCATTGCCCCCTGTCCTTGAGCTTCTTTGAGGTATGTGGTTGCTGCTACCGAAGACGTGGCTCAGGTATATTTTGAAAAAATCAAACTGTTTCAAACTTTATCTTGATTACTTGAAATCTTTAAATAAGGTCACTAGCTGCAATTACCGAATTGAATTTCTAAAACAATGCCTAAACAATGATATAATTCCGGATTTTTTGAGGTTTCGCGCTCCTAAAAATGAAATTTTTTCTGAACAAGCGGTGCACAGTTTTCAATTAAAGCTCCTAAAACAAGAAATAAACCGTGCGGAGAAAGGCCGTAAAGTGTTCAGGGAAAAACTTGAGACAGATAGGAGTAGTTTTAGGGAGAAGGTGAGACCAGAACTGATGCCATCCGTTGTTAGCTGCATTAAGCGTGAAGTGAGGTGTCACTCCGCAATGGTTCAGAACAGACTTAATGGAAAACTTGATAAACTGTCAGAGAGACAGGATAGACCACTGCGGAATGGCTCCCACAGTAATGTTGTGATAATGGATGGCCCGGAACTTCCAAAGTTTGTACTTGACATCCTATCGTTGGGACCTAAACACCCAGTGAGAGACAAGTTTAATGAGGTGCACTTTTTCGCAGATGTAGACAAACTTGTACGTGAGTTACGCGAGAATAACACTGAGGGTGAGAAACTTTGTGAAATTGAGGCGTCCGCAAAATGGTATGCAAAAAATGTACGTGAAACCCCATTGGATAGAGGGGTCAAAAAAGTGCATGATTACCTAAAAGCCAATGATTTACTGGCGGTACCATTTGACAAAGGTTGCGGTTTCTGTGTGATGAAGAAGTCAACGTACAGGGAAAAACTTGATGAGGTACTGAACTCAGATCAATTTCAAAAAATCGAAGTAGCTAAAGATGAAATTGTGATCAAAAATGAAAAACAGATCAATAACAGCCTGCAAAATTTAATGAAGCAAGGGAAAATTAGTGACAAAATTTATCAAAGACTCAGGTCAACAGGTTCACAACCAGCGAGGCTTTATGGCCTGGCAAAGGTACATAAAAAAGATACACCTCTCCGACCTGTTCTTTCAATACCGGGTAGCAGCTACGAAAACTTGAACAGATTTTTGACACCATTTTTCCAGAAACTACCGGGCGCAAACATTGAAACCAACACGCAAGATGCTAGAAAAGCCTTAGAGTCTCTCACTCTTGAAGATGACGAGCAGATAGTATCTCTTGACGTAAAAAGTTTGTACACCAACGTTCCAGTTGGAGAGGCTATAGAAATTGCTCTAAGAGATCTCTATTCAAGCAACCTAGCTCCAGATATCCCAAGGTCCGCCATGAAAAGTTTGCTAAAGCTTGCGGTGACGAATGTTCATTTCAAATGTAATGGGATCTGGTATGTACAATCAGAGGGACTGGCTATGGGTGCATCACTGGCTGTAATACTAGCAAATGTGTGGATGAAATCGTTTGAGGCATCACTTCAAAAACCAGAACTCAGTAAAAACTTTTCCAGATGCGACCAAAACGGGAATTGCAAAGACTGTAACCGGAGAGTGACCTACCGAGGAAAAGGAGTGGAATGTGAGTCATGCAAAAACTGGTTTCATGCAAGATGCCAAAAAATATCGAATGAGGAATACGCCAACATGCAGGATGTGGTTTGGATTTGTAGTTATTGCAGCAACCAACAGACAGTGGGACACGATAAGGAGATGAAATTGTTTAAAAGGTATGTGGATGATATTATCTGCACGGTTCGTGGTGACCCGGATGAGTATTTAAAATTTGCAAATTCATTACACAACAACCTGCAATTTACCTTAGAAAAAGTGAACATGGATGGGGGTTTGGCTTTTCTTGACATCAACGTAAATGTGAGCAGCAAAAATAATATCACCTGTCATTGGTATCAAAAACCAACTGACACTGGAATAATACTGAATTTTCGCAGCTGTGCACCGCTTCAACATAAGAAAAATGTGATTCAAGGGACGGTTCACAGGGTTTTTAATGCAACCTCTAATTGGTTGGCCTTCGATCAGGCTCTTGAAAAGAACAAATCTTGCTGGACCAAAAATCAATATCCAGAGGAATGGTCTTCAAAAATTGTGAATCAGACTCTAGAAAAAATAATAAGTGGCGGTAAAGACCAATTAAGAACAACACCAAAAGAGCATCAAAAAAGCAAGACTAAATCTAATGATAAGCCAACTATTTTTCTACAATACAGAGGCAACCTCACTCAAAACTTCGCAAGCAAATTGAAGAAACTATGCGAATTGCAAGTAGTTTTTACAACGCGAAAATTAAGATCGTGCCTCCCCACGCTGAAATCATCCTTTGATAGAGATCTGAAATCCCACGTGGTATATGAAATTAAATGTAATGGATGCGGATCCATCTATGTTGGGCAAACAAGCCGGCATGTTACCACAAGGACAACAGAACATCAAAAGAAGGATTCACAGGTGGGTCAACATCTAGTTGAATGTCGTGGCGCCACGAATGACATTGAATGGAGAATTCTGGACGCCTGTCGGTCAGTAGAAAAACTAATGATCATCGAAGCTATATATATCAGCAAGCTGAAGCCGGCACTAAACACACGCGACGAATATAGGGGGAGGGAACTCACGCTAAAATATTAGTTCAAATCATAATTTTGACTAAATGTGAATGCATAGGGCAAAAAACATTTTGTGCATGACAAAACGAAATTTGCAAAACCTCCACAAGAGGGATACTTATGGTTAGGGCAAATTCGGAATAACCCTAAAAATACAAGAACATGGACAAAATCGAAAAATCCGGAATAGGAATGTTTTTAAGTAAATTGATAACAGATGTAAATATGTGTTGTAAATAGGCTAAATATTGTATATAAGGAAAAAATTTTCGATTGAATTTTTTAGAATGTTTCCTAGAATTGTTTTAATTGTCATCTCAGACAAATGTAAATACATATTCATTTTATCTTTTAACAATTTGTAAAACAGTTTTAACCTGACGATGAACGTAAAGTTCGAAAACGTTTGTTTTAAGTATTGGAAGTAATTTTAATTTGACAAATTGGTTTCTTTTACATCATAAGAACGAGATTCGTTCACTTGACTTGTCTATTGAAAAGGGAGCATCTAGCTGAGTGAACATCATGCCATTGAAGCGATATCACTTTGACCTAATGAAGACGAGTTTCGTGATGGAATTTCCCTTCGCTGTAGCTGGTACCTAGTGATGATGCCATCACTGCGCATGGAATGAAAGTTTCATTGTGGCACAGGCCTTCACTTGTCCACTTGTCTTCGCATGCACTGGTTGACCTGCTCCATCAGCTTCAAAAGCGCTGAAGCAGTTGGCATCGAAGCTCTCTGCGCGAAAAGAGGACAACTAAGCTGACATCATATATTTATGAAGAAAAATCAGCTTTGCTCCTAAGGAGTGCCATCCTCACCATTCGTGGCTCAATGACATTTAGGTGGCGCGAAATTGTTAATGCTTCAAAGAGGGAGCTCTGGCTGATGAAGAGAGGATGTTAGTTTGACTCATCTACTTTCGCAATTGTATGTTTTCAAATGCTGTTTGTCTTTTGTTTTATTTTTTCTGTGTTGATGTTTGTTTATATTATCATTTTATTGATAGATTCGGACGATACGAAATATTTTTTGAAGACGTAGTGTTGGGAGGGCCACGGACCAGCCAATATTCACCCAATGTTTGGGAGGGCATTTCTTAATTTAACTTTTGTCCAAAAATTTTTCACGTTATACAAAGGCATAAACTTTCTGTATTATTTCTACAACAGCAACAGTTTTCGTATGCTGAAAGAGACTGCGTGTATTTATAAACCGAAAGGGCGGAGTTTTTTGCCTCTAAGGATCTTTTCTGTTTGTTCGCCCTCCCGCTTCGTGGGCGCATGCATATTAAATGCATTTAAACATAATTTAACATATTGGTTTTCTATGTAATGACACGTATAATGGTTTTCTATGTAATGACACGTGCTCTGTAACGGCGTGGGTGGGTGCATGACGCACTTGGGGGTACACAAACGGAAAAGATCCGCCTCTAACTAATGAAAATACTTGATCAGACTTGTTTGTTTCCAGGTTTAGAACTCATGTTGGGCTACATGGCGCCTCGACTCTACAGGATAGCAAGATTCCTTGAACAACGGTACATGTGATGTTCGATATGACGACTAAAATCATTTCAATATGAATTATAACTCAATAATGCAGTTGATTTATCCGAAAATATGTATCGAGAGATGTTTCTTGACATTTGGAGTGGCTTCGATTGAAATTAATTGTTTGGATTAGCGAACTTCTTCGGTATTTAAATGGACTGGTCGGTGTGTCTGTTGACAGTGGTGTACTGTCTGTAGTTTGCATGGTTATATTGTGTCATTTGCAATTGATCATATTTTATCTTGTGATCTGAAAGCCTCGAACTGATTCGCCAATATCTAATTGTTTATTTTCGAACCCTGTTAAGTACATAAGAGATGACTGAATATAGCGATAGTATCCTGGTTGCAGATGGTGTGAAAGAGAAGAAAAGTTTCAATCATGGGAGTACACGTTCTCCTCTGGGATCAGTTTGGAAAACTCTATCGTCTACTAGATTTACGGTAGCATACATGGGGTTTTTGGGCTTCTTTTTGGTTTACTCAATGAGAGTAAATATAAGCGTGGCTCTTGTGGACATGGTCGTTAAGTCATCCGAGAACAATTCGGATAATCAAAACTGCCCTGTACACGACAATAGCTCTTCAAGTGATCAGCTTTCAGGTATGTTTAAATTAAGCTGATAGCGCAAATATGATAACGTTCTCCTGTTTGGCCATCGCATTGAAAAATTACTAAGCAAATTAAATCTACAATGTTTGAACAGCATTCCAATTTTAAGCAGTGAAAAGTTGTTCTCGTTCTCCTAAGAAACCCCGTCGCTTCATCTCTATTTCCTGTTTTTCATTAGTTGAGGTAATTATTAATAGCCGCCTCAGCTTCTCAGCCGGCTATTATAGCACTCCTATTTTTTTTCAATTCAAGGAATTTGAATTGTATTGGGGCACTGTCTTTTTACGACTCGAAGAGGAGTATTGGAGAAATCCTTTTTTTAAATCAATTTTATTGGAGTAAATTTTGAAGCGGGAAATGAAAACCGTGAAAAAATTTGGAGTAATTTTGTTGCTGAACAAAATGAAGAGGTTTTTGGTTAAGAGGTTTGGTTATGATTATGTTTTAATTCACAAAGTTTAAGCAGTGAAAATAGCCTAATTAGCCTAATTGTTGTGATAAACTTATTAAATAGAACCCCGAACAAATTTACCTCCGCTGTATTTGCAAATACGTATGCGCGCTGGGCTGAATCAGACCTACACCTTTCCAAGCCTCGCCACCCCAGCCGTAGGCGAGTGAACCAATCTCCCACCCCGACTCATCACATGAGGTCGTACCATTCTAACTGATTTCATTTTTAGAGCAATTTTTTGTGTTTTGAATGTTAGCAAGCTCCGTGAATGGGACGTTTTGATGCCAACCCTCTTCCCTCCAGCTGCTCGGACTTGGTCTTGGGTACTTCTCGTACCAAATATATAGACGAGCGTCAAGTACAGGGTTGTGTACACTCCTATCGAGGTCCTATCAACGTCTATGTTATCAATCAATACCCAAATCAGAAACTGAACACTGTTGTAGTAATTGCTGGCTTCAATGATCACTAGTAGTATTGAAACTTTCATAGAGCATTGGAAATTCCTCATTCAGCTCATTATTGTTAAATGTAGCCCAAATAATTTGATTGCTCCCAAAGTTATACCCACCAGCTGTAATCGCCTCATAAATAAGAAAATCAGTGCCCTTAACTACGCTTTGTATAATTATAATGATTCTTGTGCCTTAAAGCTCTTTATTGTTTCACCCCCATTTAGGAATGTTCTTGAACCTAAATTGTTCTGTAAAGACACCGTGCACTTCTCCTTTCATGGAAACCATGTTTTCACTATTATTCTGTTTAACATCCAATACTTTAAATATCGTTGCTGCTATTGCTCTCCTGTAATTAACTTAATCTAGTCCCCCTAAGTGCAGCCCTCCCGACTCCTAGCCCGTAGCCTGATGGCTGATCAAACCCATTGTCCGCTCTGCAAGGGTCCCCTACGTAGGGGAGGCGTCTGGTGTCATACGTGTTATAAATATTTTCACGTGAAATGCAGTGGCCTAGCTGCTGCGAAAGAGTGGACCGAAAACTTCAGCTGCAAAAGCTGCTCTGAGGTCACCGCAGCCACCGAAACAGCAATCGCAACGCCGGCACCACACAATGATTTGACCGTTCCCGATGCTGCACTCATAGATCCTGCAACATCGCACGCCCCCGAACGTTCCGTCGCCGCACCATCGGATAATTTTTGGGATACTTCCAGCCTCATCACGCGGTAACAGTGCGCGAATTATACCGCGAGGTCGTTACATGGAAGCCCTCGTTCTTCACGCTCAGTAAGAACAAGACAGGGGAACAGTTTGCCGAAGCCCTTCACAGTGTCCTCTCCCCGATTGCCGTAGACACGGGTAGATCCGATATATCTCTAACCCTCTGTATGATACTTCCGCACTTAACTCTCAGTCGAACAAAGAACACGGACGATGGATCGAACAAAAAGACCATCAAGCGTAGACTGCGTGCATGGCACAGCTGCAACTTCTCAGAACTGTTCTGTGAAGCGAAGGCAATCCAAATGAGAATGAATTCAAGGAACAAAAGGCAACACTCTGACCTCAAGATGTTCAACGGTTTCATATCTCGTGGTAAGATCAGTAATGCTATTCGCGTTCTTTCGGATGAGCATAAAGGCGGCGTGCTCGCACGTACCGATCTCATAGACGGTAGAGCGGTCCTCGAGATTTTACGCGACAAACATCCTGAAGGGCAACCCTTGGAGCCCAACTGCATTCAGAGCCAACATCCACGCTTGCTTCTGTACCACCCCGCCGTTTTCGACAAAATCAGTGCAAGGCTTGTCCGAAAGCATGCAATGAAGACTCATGGCTGTGCCGGGCCTTCAGGTCTCGATGCCGATGACTGGCGTAGACTACTTTCTGCTTTCGGGCAGATCTCCACGAACCTGTGCAAGCTTGTTGCCAAGTTTGCTAAGAGGCTGGCCACGTCCATAATACCACCAGATGATTTGATTGCATACAATGGTTGTCGACTTGTGGCTCTGGATAAATGTCCAGGTGTGAGACCTATTGGTATTGGTGAAGTAATGCGTCGCATCACCGGACGCATAATCGTTGACTGCATCAGGCAATATCTAACATCCCTCGGTGGAAACATGCAGCTGTGCCTGGGCCAGAAATGCGGCATAGAGCATGCCATACATTCGCTTCGCCACAGTTTTCATGATCCCGAAAACGAAGCAGTTTTACTAATTGATGCCAAAAACGCATTTAATGTGCTCAATAGACGAACAGCATTAGAGAACGTGAAAGCCTTATGCCTATCATTGTATGTTGCCTTACAGAATTCCTATAGCCTTTCGTCTCAACTCTACATCGGTAAGTCGACAACTCTGGCTCAGGAAGGTACGACACAAGGTGATCCCCTTGCGATGGCAATGTATGGAATCACAATCCTACCCCTAATATCAAGACCTCCTAGTAACTCCCTGACACAAAAATGGTATGCTGATGATGGTAGCGTCGTCGGTAAGTTGAAAGATATCAGGGCACTCTTCGACAAGCTCACTCAGCTTGGTCCCAAGTATGGATACCTTGTCAATCCTCCGAAGTGTCAGTTGATAATTAAGCCAGGAGGCGAGCGCCAAGCGTCAACTGAGTTTGCAGGCACAAATGTGGAAATCACGCAGGGCGCTCGAGTCCTGGGATCAGTAATCGGCAGCTCTGAGGCCAGTAAAAATTTCCTGAAAGATACGGAAATTAAATACACAAAGTTTGGACAGACTTGGTCAGTTTGCTCTCACCTCTCCCCAGAATGCCTATGCATGTTTGACGATGGGGGTTCAACAAAAGTTGAGCTTCCTCTCGCGTACTACACCCTCCATGGACGGGGTTCTGGACAAGGTAGAGGATCGGCTTGGCCGAGTCATACCGAACATCGTCGGCAAAGAATTAATCCCAGAGGAAAGAGAACTTTTCTCTCTCCCTCTCAGAATAGGTTGGCTTAACATCGCCCTCCCACAAGATCTTCATAAAAATTTTGAGAAATCAATTGAACTCTCTACTCCGTTGGCGTCATTTAATAATGATTCATTCGAAATTCAACAATTCGAATAAGAACAAACCAAGATCAGTCTCAGACAGAAAGCAGACATTCAACGTGGACTCATCTCGAAAAAATCCAGAATCGAAAACAATCTACCAGAAATGAAGTATATCATCCAGCTGGCCTCGGAGAAAGGAGCATCTAGCTGGCTTAACGCGCTTCCGTTATCAAAACATGGTTTCGACGTCACGAAGACTGAGTTCCGTGATGAAATAGCACTTCGCTACACCTGGGAAGCGAAGAACACGCCAGTTATGTGCCCATGCGGGAAAGAATTTAGCCTCGCCCATGCCCTTCATTGCGCCAAAGGCGGGTATACGCACCTACGACACAACGAAATCAGATACGTGTTTTCAAACCTGATTGATGACGTTTGCCACGATGTCCAGATAGAGCTAAAACTTCAGTCGCTCGATGGAGAAATTTTCTCGAGTAATTCCACCACTACTGATGATGACGCTCGACTGGACATCAAGGCAAACGGTCTGTGGGGCTCCCGCTTTAATCGCACTTTCTTCGATGTGAAGATTTTCCACCCTCACGCGACGAGCTTCCCTAAGACCATAAAAGATGCATACAAATATCACGAGAGCATCAAGCGAAATAAGTACGAAGAGCGAATCCGCGAAACCGAACACATCAGTTTCAACGCACTGGTTTTTGCTTGCTCGGGCGGTGCTGGGCCATCAGCATCGCGCGTTATGAAACAACTCGCAACCAAGATCAGCGAAAAACGCGGAGAGCCGTACGCCGACACTATAAGCTACATCCCAACGAAAATCAGCTTCGCACTTCTGAGGAGCTGTGTTCTCTGCTTGAGGGGATGTCGCGCCACCAAGCCTCGTGTTCTCAGTGAGACTTCGATTAGCGCCGTCGTGGAGGAGGGAAGGCTGCACGGAGTGTATGGCTGCTTAACTTTATTCCTTTGCTCATTCCTTGATATCCTATTTTTATTTTAATCCTTCCTTACCAGTTCCCTATACGTGCTATTTATATATATTGGTGCTTTCCTCTCCACTTGTTAGTTATTTTTGTGACTGGGCCGTCTTTACACTGTCTGGAGGGGAACAGCTTGGAGTGCAGCATCCGGCGAAGTGCTACTCATCATCCATTATGTCCCGACCTACATCCATCGTTGCGGGATGGTGTAGACGGTCCCTTTTAATTATGTTTTAATTTTAGGCTGTTTCTGGTAGTGGTTTAAAGGTTTCTGAAAATTCATATGAACTTTATGCTAATTCGGAGGTTTTTCATTTATTTTTTTCATTTTTGAGGGTAATTTGCGTTTTCTGACGATTGTTTTGTTTTACTGGCTCAAATGAGTATTGAAAAGACCCCTTCTGCTTGCGAAAATTGTAGATAGCAATTGGTTACAGTTTGGTGGATATTAATCATTTGTTGAGAATTATGACAAAAAATTTCAATAAGTGGAACTATTTTTTTCTTAATTTTTTTCAGTTTCTCGTTTTCTGTTATTTAGAAAAGTTTCTTAGCCTATTATGACTTGCTATTGTTTTACGAGCAACTGGATGCATTATTGGCTTTTTCTTTGGATTTATATGCTTTTGTAATATTAAGAAATTTATTAACTTTTTCCAATTTTAGTGCAAGTTGTTTTCCAAGAGGTTTTTTTCATAACCTGGCCTCAAGTATCTTTAAAAAATGCACATAGGTGGTTTTAAAGTAAGTAAAAAGTCGTTCTGATGAGGTTATTTTGGCTGGTATGGTTATATTTGAGTCTGAATTTTTAATAAAATTTGATCAGTTTTTTAAACTATTTCAACAGATTTGATTTTCTTGTTTTTACTTTTTTGTTTTATGGGTTTGTTTCAAGATAATCATAAATTAGTGGAGGCACCTTTTGCCTGATGAATAGTTGGATGGCGTTTAAATGGATTTCCACTCCGAGTCTCTTCTGGAATTCTTCCGACTGTTTTTAAGATCTGTTCACACTTTCATAATTTTTGAAGTCAAATTGGACTGGTGATTTGGTCACGCCGAAAAAGAAAATGGAGCGAAAAAACGAGTGGTTTTGTAGCATGAAATTTCGCCCTAATTTTAAAGTAGAGTGAGAAAACGGTGTTTGAACAAAAATTCGCTTTCTCGCTAGTGGTTTTTTGTTCACATGCGGCAATTTCACTTTGATTTTTACTGTTGTTTTTTATTGATTTTGTGGATCGGATTTTTTTCTCATCGGTTTTTCCAATCCATTCATAGTTCATTTTAGGCCTAGTTTTTATTTGAGCCAAATTTCATTTTCTCGCTAGTGGTTTTTCGTTTTTGGTTCTTGTCCCTTCATTGATTTTCTGTTTTTTTATTTTTTTTTACTGATTTTTTTAGAAATGGTTTTCTCTTCACTCATAATGCGTTATAGGTCTAGTTTGTTGTCTAGTCAAAGAAAATTCTTTGGTTGAACGCCAGGACTTGTTCTGCTATCTTATTAATTTCGTTGAATAAAAAATTTTCGCTTAGCTCATTTTGCCTCCTCTCGACATTTTGCGTGGAATCTTCTTGACTTCTCTAGGCTGGTTTCACTCTTCTCCCATTCTTTTAAGTGTTTTTAGACAGCAGTTGCTGACCAAAGCAATTAAAAAAGAAAAGAGTTATTATCAAGAAAACGAAATCAGAAATAGAAACGGGATAAACCCATAGAGCCCGATTTTAGATGCACGTTACTCGAACTTTGTTTTTGGTTACCATCCCTAATGCTTATTGGTATTGATACTAGCCTCTGTGTGGTCTCACTACGAAACTGGAGCGTGTTCAGCTCCAAATTAAAATCAAAATAGTTCGCACTTTAAAATTGTTCGTACAAAAATCATTTTTTCACTAGTTTTCTGTTCTTTCAATCCCAATCTTAGTTATGGGAATCAACGGCGGCTTTTTCCGCCAATCTGCCGGGTATGTTCAAATTCTACAATTATTTTCTTGTCCCTTCTCATTTGGTGACATTATGAGCAAAAGTCGCAACTCGTGGGCGAGGTCAGCATTCGTGGCTGATTTGATTGTCTTAATATAAAAAACACAGCTACAGGACGTTCCGCGAAAAACCCATCAAATAAAAACGGCATTCTGATAGCTATAGTGAAATCTGCTTTTGGCTTTTCTGTCGAGCTTGACAAAGTTTGTTTTTTAAAAGGAGCTTGCACTTCAACAATCTGTTTTTCGTTTGTCAGGAGCGTGAAAAACTACTATCCTATTGTTATGTACGACCATGGCAACCCTATTACCTCTGGCCTGCAGGCTGCTGAAGCGCTTAACGATTTTTTGCTACAAGTTTTAATAGAATTTATTACAATTTCACGTGCTACGATCCAAAAAACTCCGTTTTACTAACAGTGAAACCGTTATGCCATTTTTAAGCAGTGAAAAGTTGTTCGCGTTCTCCTGAGAAACCCCGCCGGTTCATCTCTATTTCCTGTTTTTCATTAGGTGATGTAATTATTAATAGCGGCCTCAGCTTCTCAGCCGGCTATTATGCGCTCCTATTTTTTATACAATTCAAGAATTTTTGTATTGGGGCGTGGTCTTTTTTAAAGCTTCGAAGCTGTAAGTCGAGCGGAGCTATATTGCGGCGCTCTTGCTCTTTTACATTTCAAAGAATTTGAAATGTATTGGGGCGCTGTCTTTAAGATCTTGCCACACATTTTCTTGATTTTTGAAGTCAAATTGGAGTTATGATTTTGGTCACGCCGAAACAGGAAATGGAGCGAAAAAGCGAGTGGTTTTGAGGCATGAATTTTTTTTGCTCTAATTTTCAAGTAGAGTGAGAAAAGGGTGTTTGAACAAAAATTCGCTTTCTCGCTAATGATTTTTTGTTCACATGCGGCAATTTTACTTTGATTTTTACTATTTTCGATTTTTTGGGTCGGATTTTTTTTCTAAGTGGTTTTCCCAACCCATTTATAGTTCATTCTTGGTCGTTTTTTTTTGTTTTAACCAAATTTCCATTTCTCGCCTTCTTTTTATAATTTTCTTTTTAAAAATTTTTTAAAACTGATTTTATTGGAAATGGTTTTCCCTATTCACCGTTATACCATTTTTAAGCAGTGAAAAGTTGTTCGCGTTTTCCTGAGAAACCCCGTCGGTTAATCTCTTATTCCTGTTTTTCTTTAGGTGATGTAATTATTAATAGCGGCCTCAGCTTCTCAGCCGGCTATTATAGCGCTCCTATTTTTTACATTTCAGGAATTTGAATTGTATTTGGGCACTGTGTTTTTACGACTCGAAGAGGAGTATTGGAGAAGTCCTTTTTTAAATCAATTTTATTGGAGTGAATTTTGAAGCGGGAAATGAAACAAGTAAAATTTGGAGTGATTTTTTTTACTGAACAAAATGAAGATTGGAGCGAAAAGAGAGTGGTTTTTTGTTCATATCGCTGTTTTCTAGAGAGCGAGAAATTGAGGTGTGAAAAAAAGTTCTGTAAGCGAGCGAAATTTTTTTTGTTCACGTGCGGCATTTTAAAGCAGTTTGTTTTTCATTTTTTGGTTAAGAGGTTTTGTTATGATTTTGTTCTAATTTTAGGCTGGTTCTGGTAGTGGTTTAAAGGTTTCTTGAAATTCATATGAACTTTATGCTAATTCGGATGTTTTTCATTTATTTTTTTAGAGGGTAATTTTTGCGTTTTTGACGATTGTTGTTGTTTTACTGGCTCAAATGTGTATTGAGAAGACCCCTTCTGTTTGAGAAAATTGTAGATAACAATTGGTTACATTTGGTGGATATTAATCATTTGTTGAGAATGTGCCAAAAATGGCGAAAATTGGAACTATTTTTTTCTTAATTTTTTGCAGTTTCTCGTTTTCTGTTATTTAGAAAAGTTTCTTAGCCTATTATGACTTGCTATTGTTTTACGAGCATCTGGATGTCTTATTGGCTTTTTCTTTGGATTTATATGCTTTTGTAATGTTAAGAAATTTATTAACTTTTTTCAATTTTTTTGTGCAAGTTGTGTTTAAAAGTTTTTTTTTCATAATTTGGCCTCAAGTATCTTTAAATAGAGTGAGAAAACGGTGTTTGAACAAAATTTCGTTTTCTGGCTGGTGGTTTTTTGTTCTCATGCGGAAATTTCACTTTGATTTTTTGGATCGGATTTTTTTCTAAATGGTTTTTCCAATCCTTTCATAGTTCATTCTAGGCCTAGTTTTCTGTTTGAACCAAATTTCCATTTCTCTCTAGTGGTTTTTTTGTTCAAAAACAATTCTTTGGATTGTACGTCAAGACTTGTCCTGTTATGTTTTTCACTTCGTCGAATAAAAAATTTTAGCTTTACCTCATTTTGCCGCCTTTTCGACATTTTGCGTGAAATCTTTTTGACTTCTCCAGGCTAGTTTCCTTCTTCTCTCATTCTGTTAAAAGTTGTTAGACAGCAGTTGCCGACCAAAGCAGTTCAAAAAGGAATGCTTTGGTCGGCAGTATCAAAAAAGCGAAATCAGAAATAGAAAAGGGATAAAGCCCGATTTCGGATGCCCGTTACCCGAGCTTTGGTCTTAGTTACCACCTCTAATGCGTATTGGTTTTTATTATTGAATTATAATTAACTTGGTTATCATAACTATGGTAATTAATTCAACAGATCAGCAGTTCAATAATTCTAAATTCAACTGTCCATTTCAAATTTGCACGCGTGAAATGTTCGTTTATATTCTCCCCACTTTGGTCAGGTAAGAATTTAAACTCGTGATGGAAGGATTTAACAAATTGTGAATGCGGCTGTACTTTCAATTAGATGTCTTTGAGAAAACTCGTTTCCTTCGGTGATATCGAAGTTTCTCTGCTGATGTATGAGGACAAAAACTAGTGAAATTATCTGAAGTGCCCACTCATTGGGTGACATTTAAACACAGAAGGGCTCCCCTCTCATGAAGTGAGTCCAATATCACTTGAGGTTAGTGAATTCTTGAACCGGATTTTCTTGACCCTCTGATTAGAGTTATACTAACCGATTTTTTATCATATTTTGTATCGCATGATATTATGAGTGAAATTTTGAAGACTAAAAGCTCTTCTTATAAAACCAATGACAATTTTCCCACACATATTCTATAACAGAATACATGGGTTTTTCGGAGACATCTTATGCACAGTTTTTAATTCGCTATTATACGACTGATTAGATCGCGGAAGCCGTGCATCAAAATTGAAACTCACTCATTCGCCATATATCTAGACTGTGAAAAAGCATTCGCTAAAGCTCCTTTTAACATTTTGCTCACTGGAGTAATCTCACTAGTTTCAAGTTTGATGAAGATTTATTTTTTTCCAGTTATCTGTTTGGTACAAGCCAAGTAACAGAACTGAATAATCTCTCCTCCTCTGTGCGAAATCTGTTGAGTGAGGGGTCAGTACTTGGCCTGCTTCTCTTCTTAATTTTTATAATTGAACTGCCATGCGTTTTTCTTGACTATGTCCTGGATGTTTGCCGATGACCTAAAATTTCTAATTAGTTCACTCAACTTTCGTGATGCCTTGACGCGGTTGTACTATTGAAGGATAGCGAATGTGATGATTGCAAACTGTAGTAAAACAGTTTGTTTGAATTTTTGCGGAAACACTGCAGCTGAATTTGCAAATCGCTTTAAAAGCAATAATGTTCAAATTCAAAGAGACTTGGGAGTCGGTTTTCACTCTGATTTGAAATCGACTTCTCATGTCGAAAGGTTGTAGATTCTTTAATTGCCGGAATAATATTATTCCTTGGGGCACTACTTCCACTGGGAAACTAAACCTAAACAAATCTATGATTTTGCATGTCTTAATTTATGGTTTACACGTTTGCACGCCTCACATTAGTCGACTTAGACAACTTGAGAACCTTCTAAGAAAATGCTTTATATGAATCGTGGAAATGTGTTGGTTTTTATATCAACGATGTAGGTTTTTATAATATTTTGTTCTGAACTGAAATATCAGCGTTCGGTACGAAAATATTTATTTCAGAAGTCTTGATCTTATTGATCTAGGTTCTTATATATGTTGTTGTTCTAAATGTAGATATGTTAGAAGTATACTCTAGTTTTTGGCCTCCTAACCGAAAATAAAGTCTCTCTCTCTCTCTCTCGCATTGCTGTGATGGACAGGGCTTCTGCTAGTCGGCTATAGGCAATTGAAAATCCCATAGTTTGGAAGCTTTTATTATTAACAAGATTGTATCTACAAAATTTGGTGAGCCTATTGCAGTGCCTAATATTTCAGCAGCATGTCAACAGCATTCATTTCCTCAACAGACCAAAGCTCAATTGGTCTAATTGACAGAAGTCGTTCAGCTACGTAAATCTTCCACAACGTCAAATTGAAGGAACAATTAGCGTGCATTATTCTCTCTGGAAAGTGTTCTTAAGTACTAACAATCATCTATTCTCCATAGGTTCCAAAATTGAGCTAATAATATAACCGAACAACGAATTTGGCCTGTGTGCATCTGGAATGAATGATTTTTCCAAGTTAAATGGGAAAGTAATTAAACTCCGGTTTTAACAAGTTTGAGGTTTCTCAACCAAATGATTGATGAATGGATTAGACACTGATCCATAAAAATACTAATTCGAACAAACAGTCGATCGTTCAGAAATTCTTTAAAAATCCTTTTGAAAAGTATATTCAAATATAGGTGATATTCGAAACTTCATTTTTCTTTCAGTCGATTATATCCAAAAGAATTTGAATGCATTCATGTACTTGCTGAACATAGGGCAGAAGATCACTTGTTCTACTGCTGCGTATCAAATTCAGATTTTCTTCGAATTCAAGTCGGTTAGATCTCGGAGATTTCAAATCCTTGATTTTGATAGAAGAACCAAAGAGATCAATGTGGGGCTGTTAGAGGATTTAAGCAGGCAGTTTTTTCCAATACTAATGAGTTCTTACTGCTTTTTAAAACATTCCTGCTGCACTCTCGCTTCACTTCAAACTGCAAAAATAATTATTGATAATTCGCTGAATTACCGTCCAGTTTATCTAAAGCTGGTGGTTTGTGAGTTATGCAACTCTAATGAAGCAACCAATTAAAGATTATGGTCATATATGCAAGCTGCTCTCAAAATCTGAATATTTTGATCATCAGAAGTATCTGCTTTTTCCAATCAAGTCTTAATTATTCAAAACCTCTTTTCTCGGATTGTCATCTTTCATACAGGAACAAAATTGATTGATAATATTTTGAGTCGTAGTTCATTGACGTAACGTTGAGTTTCCCAGGGACCAGTTTTCGGTTATTCATTATTCGGTTAGACATTGAATTTCTTAGTTCAACAAAGCGGCTCGGTAATGTGCGATGGCACATAAGGTTCCGACCCCGCCCATCCACAATTTTGGCATAATTGTCTACCAAATGAGGAACAGATAGAAAAACCCAAAAATTATTTTTTGCGAATCTCAAAAAAGCCCAAGTCTTTTTCAAAAATTTCTGTATGAACGATAAGATAGCCTCCAAAGCAAATAACTCAGTGGAGTAAAAATTGATGCATTAGATTGCTGTAATATGTCAATATTAAGAAAGCGAGTCAAGACGAACAGCAAAATCAAACAACAACAACAACAAACATTAATTACATCAAAAAATTTATGTCCCTCTTAAAAACTAAATTTAATAACAAAGTCAACATACCGTCAGATAAACCTAAAACTAAACAAAAATAACTTATAAATCACCAGAAAACATATGCGACCAGTTCATAAAAAGGTTTGGTAACAATTATACAAAAAAGAACAAAAACAGAAAAGTAAAAAAAATTAACTTATTTTTTTGAAACAGTTAACTTCAAAGTAATAAATACCATTAGGAATCAATTAATATTACCACAAATTTACGATTACCACTGCTTCTATGGAAGGGCATTAGGACCTGTCCTTATTCATTTCTTAAAGCGGCTAAAAAGAACAACAAAGAACAAACAAAATTTCAATTGAAACTTGCCAGATAACGCTGTCAAAACCGTCAAGCCAAATTTTGGCACTCAAAATATATTTGATTGCGCCTTCTTCAAACAGCTATAATGTAGTACGTGGTCATTCATTAGTAAGACTAGGTAACAGGTAGACAAAAAAGCGAAGCGCTAAAGTATGTAATACTTTTAATTTTTTTTTCGAAACAAAATTACATTCAATGTCATGAAAGGCATTAATTACAAGAGCTATTTAAATAGGGTCGTTTATTCATGAAAAGGAAGCCTTCGAGACCTGTAATTATCCAGAATATTTCTTGCATCTACAAAAAGAACGTTAAATATGACAAAAATCAAATTAATTTACTTTTTTTGTGAAAAACCGGTGTCGAAGCCAGTAAGGTCATAATAAATTCTTTAAAAAAAAGATTTTGGGACACCAATCCCTTTTATTCCCTTGACACCCATAATTTCATATTTGACCTGTAATTAACTAACGAGATTAGTTAACAAAAAGAAACATAAAAAAAATTGCGAAGTTAAAAAGTTTTTTTTTTTAATTTTGAAAAACGATTGTTTTCAAAGTCATGAAAGCCATCAGCTATCTACTAATATCAGAATATCGGTTCTTCTATTCTTCCATGAAAAGCCAATGAAAGCTATCACTATACAGGAAAATTCATACGACCGAAACGACAAAGTATAAATGACAGTTAGAGACAAAATTAAAAAATTTAATTGATTTCTTCAAGAAAGAGGCGTCGAGGCCGTTAAAACAATGATGTATATCTTTCAGGATTTTGATATGTTCAATTGTGCCTTATTTTGAATGCTAATAAGGCGACCTGAGAACTGTCAATAATGTGATAATGTGAATAAATTAGAAAACGTGAAAAACTGGCAAATATCAAAACAAACAAAAATCTGAAATCTTGTAGTATCAAAGCCAGAAAACAATAACTTCTGGCTTAAAACTGCAACCGAGATTAAATGTTAAATCAGTAGAAAGAAGAAGCAGTCTTTATTTTTTGACACTAAGCTGGAAGTTGAACAAATTAAGAAAAAAATAGAGGAAAAGTTAAGTAAGCCATTATTTATTGAAAAGTCAATTATTTTTTTAAAAAAAAACAACCATAAACTTTCAATTGAAAAACTAAATGCATTAGCTTGGAGCGGCTTAGCAAGCGAATTGGTTGGACCTATCACTCCTGAGCTTTGATTTGATATGTTCTGTTCTTTATTATTAAAAAAAAAGTTTTTTTTTTAAAAAAAAGACCGACTGATTACAACCCGATTTTTTTTGGATTGTAACGGTCCAAGAATGGCCGAAAACTAGCCCTGCTTATACTTATTGTCCGTTAGGAACAATTGATTTTTCGAATGTTGTAGATATAGATAATTTGTTAGTTGAAAACTCAAAATAAATTCTGCATTTTTGATAATCAACGAGTAAAGTTAGCAAAAAACGGCAAAGTTTTAACTACAGTGCACTCTCAGCGGACTCTGAAGTAGAAATAGCCCCCCTCGGAGTCTACAAAGATTGTATGAGTGTTGTTTGGGGGTGTACTGTCGGCAAATTTAATCAAAGTGGACTAAAGTAGCTTATTTCGTGCTGTTTTTGATGAAAAAGGCTAAATTTTGAAATGTTTATCCAGATTTTTTGACCAAAAAATTAAATCAAAACAATCAACAATGCTTGTTCGTCTTCAAAAATAAAATCAACGACACTTCTTAAAAATTATAACAAATCTTGACGAAAATATAGGCAAAAATTCCGGAAAATGTGAATAAAAACAACGTGAATTCACTCTTATTTTCTCAGAAGTTTAAACCTCGATAACTCCCTGTAGAAAACGAAAATTAAAAAAATCTTCTTTTTAATTCCATATTCTACGCTGGATGAGCTTTCTAATGATACCAGTCTCAACTCTCTACGATGAATATATCGAGCGGCGAAAACTCACGGAACAAAAAAAAACCCATTTGAGTATATAGTTCCTCCCCCCTCAAGAGGGTCGGAACAATAATTAATTTCAAGCAGTTATTAAAAGCAATGTAAGTCATTTGACTTGCACAACCTCAAAAATTAAACCTGCAAAACTTTGTTTGTGGTTTTCTAAGGCGCAATTATACCTCAAGTAGTCACATTAAACTGAATATGAAACTGGTAAGCATCATTTGATCAATTCAAACACATGTTTCATAATTTTCAGCTTATTGCATTTATGGGGGAATGCTTTAGATTAACTTAATATAAGTTTATTGTGAATGATTATTTGTGCTAGATTTAATATCATTGTAATTATTATCTGGACCTTGCTGTACCGATTTAGTTTTTTGGGCTATTATGTAAGTTATCGGGTGTTCCCTTTACCAATCTATAGAATGAAATTTTGCGATATGGTCCTCATATTTGGATTTTTTACCGGTTGGCAAACTCATTTACATCACTTGGTTCATTCACATCACTGGTTTTTCCGGCAACTCACGCAATTTGTTCATCTCCTCTCGTTGGGTGAGTCGAGAAGAATCAATTAGTAAACAAAGTCACTTCTCATTACGAGACATCTTTTCCGCTCCAATATTTACAATCATTCTTGCAAGATTATCGGTCAATTTTTTTAAACTTGAATAGATCCCGGCTACTATGAGATCAGCTATTAGAAAACGCTTAATCTCATTGTTCTCTCGTAACTGGTTCTTTTTTAGTATGGGGCCATGTAATGCCAGCTAGTTCCCCTAACACGATTTTATTGTGCCTTTGCGTAATGAGGCCATCTTTAAAGATAACCACATGGTCAATATTGAGTGTTTCGCCACATCCAACACAATTTGTGGGAGGATTTTTAACTTGACGGCGAAAGTGTTGAGCGATTGCGTTACGAAACTTGTTTATGGAAAGAAAAATATCTCTTCAAGAACATTTTGCTTTCAATCGAAATGAATTAGCTAACAGAAGTTTCTCTCCATCCTTGTTTTTTTTGTTTTTGTTTATTCGTCTGATATAGGCATATCGTATATCTGGCATTGATCTGCTTCCATTTTTGCATAAAGTCGTGACTTGTCCTCTGGACGTGTGACTTGTGTTCCTCGGTGTTCAACTCTGTTGCCTTCACAGAAATCTGCTGTCAAACTGCTGATTTTCTGGAAATAAGGGATTCGTTATTCACAAACCACCTTGCTTTGATGATAGGCTGAATATTTTAACCACCACTGTATGCACAGTAGTAGTAACATTTTTGACAGCCGATAAAATTGTGCTTTGTTTTGTCCTCTAAATTTTGTAAGAATTCTTTTCGTCGTAGCAACTCTCATCAGAAAATTCCATTCTGCTTGGATTTCATTTTGTATCTGAGAAGTTTCATGAGGACAGTGGTCAGGGGTATTACGCAAAATCTGTTTCCGATTGCCAGTTCTTCACTTCTTGTTTTACAAATTCTTTCAAACTGTTATTGTCGCCGATAAAACCACGTGAATACCGTTTTCCTGAGTAACGAATTAAAACGAAATTTGTGGAAACAAAGTTTAGCTTCAGCAAAATGATTTTGCTCAAAAATCGGAAAATTCACGCTGGGCTCTGGGTAGTAGCCAAACTTTGGCTCTGTTTCAATGATTTCTCGAAGCCATTTTTTTAAGTTTTCAACGTGAGCGCAAGCAGATGAGTCATCTGCATAGAAATGGTTTTGTTTTCGGGTTACGTAAAGTTTTAATGAGCGGCATCGAGGCAGCTCCAGAAAATTACATTGCAAGTGACATTAGGACACACTTAACCTTCAAATATGCAAAAATTTGAATGTTGAATTCATTAATGAATTCACTGCCTCGATTGGCGCTCAAAGAGTTTTGACAAAGAAATCGCTGATTAATTAATATGAATAATTTGATTGTAGATCTTTAAGTGAATTTATTTTTCCAACTTTAGCTGTACTGACTATGCAATGTAAAAGTTTAAGGTTCAATCGAAAGGTTGTGCTGTGTTTCTTGTTAACCGCACAAAGTTCTAGCTTTGCCTCGTGTGATGCCGGTATGTGTCAATGGGGCCATTAGTATGGGGTCATGTTATGCCAGCTAGTTCCCCAGCACTATTTTATTGTGCCTTTGCGTAATGAGGCCAACTTTTTTAGATAACCACATGGTCAATATTGAGTGTTTCGCCACATCAAACAATTTGTGGGAGGGTTTTTAACTTGACGGCGAAAGTATTGAGCGATTGCGTTACGAAACTTGTTTATGGAAGAAAAATATCTCTTCAAGAACATTTTGCTTTCAATCGAAATGAACTAGCTAACAGAAGTTTTTCTCCATCCATGTGTTTTTAGATTTCGTTAATTCGTCTGATATAGGCATATCGTATATGTAGCATTGATCTGCTTCCATTTTTGCATAAAGTCGTGACTTTTCCTCTGGACGTATGACTTGTGTTTCTCGGTGTTCATCTCTGTTGCGTTCACAGAAATCTGCTGTCAAACTGCTGATTTTCTGGAAACAAGGGATTCGTTGTTCACAAACCACCGTGCTTTGATGATAGGTTGAATATGAATATTTTAACCACCACTGTATGCACAGTAGTAAAATTTCTGACAGCCGATAAAATTGTGCTTTGTATTGTCCTCTAAACTTTGTTAGATTTCTTTTCATTGTAGCAACTCTGAACAGAAAATTCCAATCTGCTTGGATTTCGTTTTGTGGTATCTGAAAAAATTTCATGAGGACAGTGGTCAGGGGCATTACGCAAAACCTTTTTCCTCTTGCCAGTTCTTCACTTTTTGTTTTACAATTTCTTTCAAACTGTTATTGTCGCCGATAAAACCACGTGAATACCGTTTTCCTGAGTAACGAATTAAAACGAAATTTGTGGAAACAAAGTTTAGCTTCAAGGTGATTTTGCTCAAAAATTGGAAAAGTGACGCTAGGGTCTGGGTAGTAGCCAAACTTTGGCTCTGTTTCAATGATTTCTCGAAGCCATTTTTTTAAGTTTTCAACGTTAGCGCAAGCATGTGCGTCATCTGCATAGAAATGGTTTTTTTCGGGTTACGTAAAGTTTTAATGAGCGGCATCAAGGCAGCTCCAGAAAATTACATTGCAAGTGGCATTAGGACACACTTAACCTTCAAATATGCAAAAATTTGAATGTTGAATTCATTAAATGAATTCACTGCCTCCATTGGCGCTCAAAGAGTTTTGACGAAGAAATGGCTGATTAATTAAAATGAATAATTTGATTGTAGATCTTTAAGTGAATTTATTTTTCCAACTTTAGCTGTACTGACTATGCAATGTAAAAGTTTAAGTTTCAATCGAAAGGTTGTGCTGTGTTTTTCGTTGACCGCACAAAGTTCCAGCTTTGCCTCGTGTGATGCCAGTATGTGTCAATGGGGCCATTAGTATGGGGTTCATGTTATGCCAGCTAGTACTCCTAACACGATTTTTTTTGTGCATTTGAGTAATGAGGCCATCTTTTTTAGATAAGCACATAGTCAATATTGAGTGTTTCGCCACATCCAACACAATTTGTGGGAGGATTTTTAACTTGACGGCGAAAGTGTTGAGCGATTGCGTTACGAAACTTGTTTAAGGAAAGAAAAATATCTCTTCAAGAACATTTTGCTTTCAATCGAAATGAACTAGCTAACAGAAGTTTTTCTCCATCCATGTTTTTTTAGTTTTCGTTAATTCGTCTGATATAGGCATATCGTATATGTAGCATTGATCTGCTTCCATTTTTGCATAAAGTCGTGACTTTTCCTCTGGACGTATGACTTGTGTTTCTCGGTGTTCATCTCTGTTGCGTTCACAGAAATCTGCTGTCAAACTGCTGTTTTTCTGGAAACAAGGGATTCGTTATTCACAAACCACCGTGCTTTGATGATAGGCTGAATATTTTAACCACCACTGTATGCACAGTAGTAGTAAAATTTTTGAGAGCCGATAAAATTGTGCTTTGTATTGTCCTCTAAACTTTGTTAGATTTCTTTTCATTGTAGCAACTCTGAACAGAAAATTCCAATCTGCTTGGATTTCGTTTTGTGGTATCTGAAAAAATTTCATGAGGACAGTGGTCAGGGGCATTACGCAAAATCTGTTTCCTCTTGCCAGTTCCTTTTTTGTTTTACAAAATCTTTCAAACTGTTATTGTCGCCGATAAAACCACGTGAATACCGTTT
This sequence comes from Convolutriloba macropyga, assembly GCF_964194025.1. Taxonomy (NCBI): domain Eukaryota; kingdom Metazoa; phylum Xenacoelomorpha; order Acoela; family Convolutidae; genus Convolutriloba; species Convolutriloba macropyga. The sequence goes on along the minus strand of NC_134481.1, from coordinate 25,199,397 downwards.
TCCTGAGTAACGAATTAAAGCGAAATTTGTGGAAACAAAGTTTAGCTTCAGCAAAGTGATTTTGCTCAACAATCAGAAAGGTCACTCTAGGCTCTGGGTAGTAGCCAAACTTTGGCTCTGTTTCAATGATTTTTCGTTTAAGTCATTCTTTTAAGTTTTCAACGTTAGCGCAAGCAGGGGCCTCATCTGCATAGAAATGGTTTTTTTTCGGGTTACGTAAAGTTTTAATGAGCGGCATCAAGGCAACTCCAGAAAATTACATGGGAAGTGGCATTAGGACACACTTAACCTTCAAATATGCAAACATTTGAATGTTGAATTCATTAAATAAATTCAATGCCTCGAATGGCGCTCAAGGGGTTTTGGCAAAGAAATGGCTGATTAATTAAAATGAATAATTTGATTGTAGATCTTTAAGTGAATTTATTTTTCCAACTTTAGCTGTACTGACTATGCAATGTAAAAGTTTAAGTTTCAATCGGAAGGTTGTGCTGTGGTTCTTGTTAACCGCACAAAGTTCTAGCTTTGCCTCGTGTAATGCCAGTATGTGTCAATGTAGTTTTGGTCTTTTAGTGACTGTGAGGGGTGCTTGGAGGTATGTAAAACAGCAGACTACTAATCTATTCTTTTGGAGTGCTTGTCTGTTTGAGTTTGAGACCCGTATATGAACTACTAATCTATTATTTAACACCAACAGTGGTGGTTTCCATTAACTATTTTAGCGCGTTATTTCGTTGCAGTGAACTAAAAGTCATTCTTTAGCTGTTTTTGGTTTTGATCCTTTCAATGCAGAATTTCATCAGGTTCAAGTTCAGGAGTGAAAAAGTCTTGATGGTATATTGTTGATATACTGTGTATGATATATTGTTATAGTGAAATATTAACTAATGTGTTATCGAACCGCAGTGTGGTAAATTTCACGCCCATCCTTTAATAACCTTATATACAATAGAGGAAACTTAATTATTAATAACTTAATTATTAGTTTGCTTTTCTACCGCAATACATTTCTAACTAATCGGCTAGAATCAGAATTTGCCGTAAACTTCTATATATTTTTATTACCTATACTTTTCAGGCTCTTTTGACTGGTCCTCAAGTCAACAAGCCAACGTCCTGGGTGCTTTTTACTATGGCTACATGGTCACACAAATACCCTCGGGTCTTTTCGTGTCACAGAGGGGTGGGAAGTTTCTTTACGGACTTGGTATCCTACTTACTGGCGTGTTCACTCTTCTCACACCGCCGGCGGCTACACTTGGAGTGGGGTGGTTGATCGGGTTGCGGGTGTTAGAGGGCGTGACAGAGGCCGCTACGTTCCCTGCGTTCAACCAGTTGATGGGTCAATGGGTGCCAAAATACGAGAGGAGCTACTTCTCGGCTTTTGCATGTTCAGGTGGCACTCTGGGCAATGTCATTACGAATCCTGTTGTAGGGTATTTATGCACTCTTCATTTGTTTGGTGGATGGCCGCTAGGTGAGATATTTTTGTTCCATTAACGGACCTGAATGTGCTTAAATAAAGTTTGATTCGTGTTAGTTCTTGTTACCGAAATTGATTTTTGAGAAAACATGAGGTCGCGCGGGAACAAGTTCTCGTTCCGATACAAAACTAGATTTTAAATTACCTAGTTAAACACTATGGTTCTTAATAATTGCTCTCCAATGAGACGCACTTATTGTAAACATGTGTCTTTTTTATGCAGAATTTTTGCTTCACCGTTTTGGCGCTTTTCTAGAATAATCTATGACTTCTCCAGGGACTTTTTCGCGCTTTTCTTCATTTTTGCGTGACTTCAGTTGCTCACACTCCGAAATAAAGTTTGTTGTTCAAACAAAACCAATAGAAAGACGAGGTCAAGGCCCTGATAGCCAAGTGGTTAATGCCTCTGTCGAGGTGCCGGAAGCGAAGTAGAAGGTCCTGGTTAGAACCTGACCTCGTTTGATGTTTTTGCACCCATAAAGAAAAACGTATCTAGGCCACAGACCCTGAATTAAATTGCCCCGCCTTTCTTTCGAGAGCTATTCTTCCGACGTTAGTCGGTTTTTGTCTCGTATTTAAATTCATAGTCCATTGTTTTCGGTTTCTTTTTATCGCAGTCATGTTTTCAGTCTTCCCTAAACAATTTTTCAACTCCCCTCTCATTGGGTAACTCATGATTTAAGATCTAATAATTCAGCATCTATTCGGTAAGATTTTTCACAATTTATTCAACTTTCAAAGTTCCTGTCATATTTGTGTTCTGAATATTCTATAGGAATAATTTGTAGCTTGTTTTGATATTGTTTGGAAGCTTCTTAGGTTTTTAATGCAAATTTTATGCTTATTAATAGCCGCACAGCGATAGCTGGGGCTATTATTGGCCTTCTCTTGGTTTTTTATTTCGTCGTCGCGATTTTTGTTACGACCATATGACGTCACAGACACTTCAAATCTGCTTTTTGTTCACTCTTTCATGAAATTTCAACTGAAGTGCGTGCGTGGCGTCATTTTTGGCTCTAAGTTGAGCGAGTTTTTGTTCATTCGCGTGATTAAATTTTTGGTCTCACTTACCTCACTCTCAAAAACGACTTCCTCACTTTGTAATTGACTTTTATTTACTTTAATTCAAAGAGATAAGGTCAAATGGGTGTGTGTCATTCTAAATGAAGGTTATTTGAGAGCAGCTAATAGAGGCAGCAAAAACTTGTACATATTTTAAATCAATATATAACATATCAGCCTTCAATGAAAAGACAAATTTTTCCGGTCTGTCTTTTTTACTGTTTTTTTGGGACTGCAGATCTACAAAGCTGTTGCGGCTATTTTCTGGCAATCTGCCGGCTATGTTTTAGAGATTTTCAGTTATCAGGTTTGCGGAGTTTCAGTCTATTTTGTGCATATATTGCCTTACATTGGAGGTGAAAAAACAACTGTCGCACGACGGATTTTACTTTACCAATTGAGATGTTTTGTCGCCATCAAACAGTATTTTTGTAGAAAGTATGGAAATTTATCTTTATCAATTTTTTGCACTTTCGTTTTGTCTTTACAATAAGAGAACATTTAGAGCAGTTTATGAGTTTCCGAATGTTTTGCGAGTTTTTAATGTTCTCAGCTTTTTCTCAGAAGTTTTTTTGAAGTTTTTGAGTTCCTTTTTTCTGTTTTTAATTGCTTTCAAACAAAGTTTGTAGCAATTGTTTTAGTCATGTGGTCTTTTTATGCGCATTTTCGCTTGACCGTTTTATTGGACCCATTTGACTTTTCCTCAAAAACGGGTAAACAGGTTGTTCTCGGGGGACATTAGGTGGCCGAGCAGCTATTTTAGAGCCTTACGCCTCCCTATTCTCTAATTATGCTGTTCACTAATTTGCGGAGACAATTTCAGGGTGTGAGTGGGGTGATTCTTAGCCTAATAATTTTGACCCCCTCAATCAAACCCTCCCCCCTTGCTGTCCATCAATCAGCCCACCCCTGTGCGCCACTCGCTACACCTCACGCACCTTCATTTAAGCTATAGCTTGTCTCATTAAACCGTAGCTAGCTACTAACGAAGCCCGACGTGCAGTTCGCGAGAGCAATTCGCCCGACGTTAGTCGGTTGTTTAAAGAAGAGTGGTTTTATTAGTCGCACGTTTTAACTGTTTAGTGCTTTTTTCCAATTTTTTCTCTGCTTTCAATCCCAATTGGGGATATAGGAATCAATGGTGGCTTTTTCTGGCAATCTGCCTGGTACGTTCTGAACAATTGTTGATACTTTTTAGAGAATGTCAAAGAAAAGAATGTAAAAATTTTTCGAGATGTATTGTGTTTCGAGTTCATCGTTTTTTTTGTTTCATATGTCCTTTATTGAACATACTTTGTATATAAGACAATCTGATATAATATGGTTTTGGAGTCGCAACCTGATAAGTTTTGAAGAAAGGTCTTTATGTTTTGCTTTTCCCTTCTAATTTATTTCCGTTTTTCAAATTGAATCGTATAATGAATTAAATGGTTTAGTTATCTTAATTAGTGGTTGGCAGATTGTAATTTTGTTCACGTTTCCAAAACCTTTGCATTCCAAATTTTTGTCATTTTTAGAGTTTATCGATCTTTAAGGGTCAGTGACACTTTTCAAAGCTTGATAGATAACGCATTGATAACGTTCAATTGAATCTCGGTAGCTTGGCTTATTTGCTGAAGTTGATATAATACGGAGATTTTTTTGTACGATATTTTTGTACGGAGATTTTTTTGTCACACAGATCACGAGGGCTATCTTCAGCTCACTGCGCATCAAAAAGATTGGGTCCTATTTGATGGCTGCAAACGATGCTTTACTATGATCCAGATAACGGGGTTCGTTTCGAATTGACTTGTGCGATGTAATTGATTTATTCAAAACGTCCTGCCACATATTTATATTGAATTGCTCTAGAAGAGAAGCAATTATTGTAAACGTGTGTCTTCTATGCAAAATTTTCGCTTGAACTTTTTTGGCATTTCGAGTGTCTTTTACGGCCTTGATTTTCTGCCTTTTGCGTGATCTAAAGCTTTCTCTCATTCACAATTTCAAACAGCTGAACTCAATGGTGGCAATTTAATTGTAAAAGTCAAATGATAAGTGCGCCGAAACTGGTGCCTTTTTTTCCGCTTTAAATCTTTAATAGTAGTATATATTAATTTGAGGTTATTTGAAGCCCCCTTGTAAAATTCTTAGTCCCTATCAGGCCACCCCCACCCCCTACTGAAGAATGCTGCAATTGATTAGAATAAGAGCTCTCAGTAGTCGTTAGAGAGCAATTCTTCCGACATTAGTCGGTTATGTTTTTTTACGTATTCAATTATTCTGCGTCAATAACTTGCTCAAATGTAGGCTTTTGCTGATTGAGTTGTTATTCAAGCTCAATGAAAAATAACCGTGAGCCTGGCCCAGAAAATTGTTTTCTTTCTTGATCCAATGTGTGGTGTTTTAGCACTTTCCTGATACAACTGGCTCCAATGATCATTTAAATTTAGCTTCCACATACAGTGGGGCTTCCTTTCTATTTATTAAGTTTATCACAGTAATTAGGCAGTTATTAATTGCTCTCAAACGAAGTTTGTAGCAATTATATTAGTCCTGTTGGTCTTTTTTTAATGCGATTTTTCGCTTGACCGATTTTTCGTCTGACGCTTTTGACTTTTCGTCCTCAAAAACGGGATAAACAGGTAGCGCCCAGCGGGCATTAAGTGCTCTTAGAGCCTTTCAGCTCTGTTTCACAGCTCAAACTTTTTGGAGACTCTCAAACGACGCTCACCGGTCGTTTGAGAGCAATTCGCCCGACGTTAGTCGGTTATGTTAAATGTTGTATTTCATTTGCCCCTATCATTGGGCGTTAATTGCTCAAGGTAGCTCATTGTGAAAAAAATAACATTCAATGTCGAAGAATTGAAAGGGGCCATCTTGTTTCCGATTGATTGTCTGATCAGTTCACTTCACGAATCAAATTGAGATATTTTGACTAAATATTCTAAAAGTTGAGTTTATGTGAGACAAACTAGTGCCTCTGTAGATGTAATCAGTTTTCCGTGTTTTGCAAATTATGCAGTTTATAACAAGAATATTTTAGTTTAGATATAGTTCTTTTCCAGGGTTTTACGCCAATGGTGCTCTGGCCATAGTATGGTACGTGGCATGGTGCTTCCTTGTGTACGACAGTCCAGACTCCCACCCCCGCATATCTCAAGAAGAGCGAATTCATATCAAGCGAAATACTGGAACAGTTTCCAAGAAGTTGTCAATTCCTTGGTAAAATATCTCGGTCATTCATTTTTTATTGTTGAGTTATTATATATACCTTGGCTGTTGGATAATCCACCATTTGATGATCCCCCGTGTTGGTAATCCACCGTTTCCGGGAAATAATTGGTAAAGGCACTTAAAGGTCAATCTAAATGTATTGACGATTTGGATTTAATGAAAACAAAATTTTGTATGCGATTTGCTATAGTGATGCGAAAGCGACTAAGAACTACATCTGAAATTACTATTTTCGCGATAAGTGAGTACAGTGGTTTTTAACCTCGCCATTCTGGATGCCCTTGTCTTCGGACCGGCGGCGAGGACAAGATACAGAAGTATCTTCAAAATTCCAGAAGCAACAAGCAAAGTGTCCAAGCAAATCGGGTTTTTGCTCTGGTGCCCGGTCGAGTCTGCGGACCTGAGGCACTTCCTCCTCAAAGCAGGCGACATCGAGCAAAACCCGGGCCCCTTTCCTTGTGGACATTGCGACAAACACGTCAGCAGGAAGGACTACTCCATTCTGTGCAGAGACTGCGAGAAATATTTCCACAGAGTCTGCGTCGGCATGACGGTAAAGGAAATACGAGCACATCAGAATTGGAGATGGCACTGCGGGTGTAAAGCGGCGAACAAAGCCCCAGCACCAACCCCAGCGATGCCTCGAAAGAACCACAAAGGAAAGCAGGAGCCAAGGCCGAAGATCCAATCTTCACTAAAGATACTCCAGGCCAACGTCTGCGGAATCAGGCAGCGGGCCCAAATCCTCGCAAAACTGGCAGAGGAAGAGGATGCGGATGTTCTTGTCATCCAAGAAAGCAAACTCATGCAGAAAACCGAAGTCCCGAAACAGTTCGCGAGTTGGACATGCCACAGACAAGAGCGGAAGATCCACCCCAGCCAGAAGGAACAACCACAGGGAGGAGTGATCACCCTTGTCAAGCCAGGCCTCTCCTCGGAAAGACTAGCCGACCTGTGCTTCCCAGGGGACTCTGCCATGGAAAGTGTTGGAGTCAAGATACACATCCAGAAACCTGTGAAGATATGGAACTTTTACAGGCCACCTGCTAAGTCTAACGACGGGAGAAACAGCCAGCCGTACTCCTCTGAGTGGCCGACAGATGCGGACATCATCCTCGGAGATCTGAACGCCCATGGTTTCTGGGATAGAAACCATCCCAGTGACGAAACTGGAGAAGAGATAGAGTCCTGGTTGTCCTCGAATCAGTGGATTGCCCTCAACGATGGAACACCAACAAGGATGGCAGGGGATGGGGAAACGACACCAGACATAACTCTAGTCCCTGGGGATTCATACGGAAAAGTGAAATGGAATGTCCTGGACACAATAGGGTCCGATCACCTGCCTATCAAAGTGACCGTCGAAGGGAGGGAACGAAAAGAAAAAGTCAAGAGGCGGCTTAATCTCGAGAAGCTGGACGTCAACAAATATCAAAACACCTTTTCGGAACTCCTGAAAGAGGCTAGGACCGAGGAGAACCTCAGCCCGGAGAAAGAGTTCAAGATTTTCGTCGACCTGGTTCTCCGAGCAGCCCAGAAGAGTGCTCCACTGACCTCCAGCAAACCGAAGAAAACATGGTGGACAGAAGAGTGCACCACAGCAAGGAAGAAGATGAAAACAGCATTCAAGCAAATGCGCAAGAACCCTTGCGAGGAGCAGAGAAACCAGTATCAGCAGGCCCGAGACACCCTCTTTGACACGATAAAGTCAAGCAAAAGGAAAGCCTGGCGAGAGTTCGCATCAACCCTCTCACCGAGAACACCATCCTCCAAAGTATGGGGTGTGCTGAAAAGTATAGACGGAAGGAAGAAGCAGAAGCTACCAGACGTCCCCCTAACTGCAGGAGACAAAAAGGCTATCACCAAACTGGAGAAAGCAGACCTCAGTGTAAAGACCTACGCAGCTAACAGTCATGTTCGCATCCCCAGAGACAAGACCGTGAAGATTCTGGGGGTAGAAATAGACTCACAATGCACTTTCAAAACACAAGCAGTAAACGCGACAAGGAAGCTCAAAGAAAGAAACCAAGTCCTCAGTTGCATGGCCGGCAAGTCTTGGGGACTAAAGGGCTCCGACATCAGACATACTTACAAGGCGTACACGCGCCCCGGAGGACTGTACGGGTGTGGAGTATGGGGGCCTTTTATAGCGCAAACGAATCTCAAGAAGCTGGAAACCTGCAACACGAGAGCCGCAAGGCTCATTACAGGCTGCCCAAGTGGTTCCAACAACGCCAACACTCTAGCGGAAGCACAGCTACCCACAATTGCCACATTCATCAAGGACGAAGCAGTACGGCAATATTCGAAACTACTAGAGTTTCCGGAGGGACACCACCTTAAGGAGCTGACCCGTACCGCATACACGCGCGCGCGGTTGAAATCACGAGGAGATGCAGAATACAGGAAGGACTGGCGGAGAACGGCAGAAGAGCACTACCATCAACTACAGATCACCAACACAAAAGAGACGAAAAACAAGCTACAACAAACAGAAGAGATGCGGATCAAGAATGACTACCTAGCTGCGAGAAAAGAAGGTTCGGATTACGACAGAACCTGCAGGGGAGACCCCCCTCCAGTATTGCTTGTACCACATTCAAGAGAGGACGAAGTATTCGTCCACCAGTTACGAGTGAACAGATGCCCTATCTTGGCCGAATGCAAACATCGATTCGGCAAGATACCAGAACCTCAATGCCCACACTGCAACCTGGAAGAGGAAACTGCCTTACACTTCCTAACGAAGTGCCCAAAGTGGAAGAAACAGAGAAAGAAAGCAGGACTGCCAACAAACCCGTTTGAGACACCGGAGAAAATACTCGATTTCGCAAAGGACACTGGGGTATACCCCTCGTCATAAAACAGACGATTGCACAAAGAACAGAACAGAACAGAACAGTGGTTTTTAAATAGAATTTAAAATTTGCCTATCTTGAATCTTCTTCTTTATTTCATATAGATTTCATCTTCTTTATAGATGTTTTTGATTTGGTTATCTTTTTAAGGTACGACATCTTCACATGCAGACCATTCTACGGACTGCTAGCTAGTCACGTGTGCTGCAACTTCATCAACTACGGAATCATGTCGTGCCTACCCCAGTACCTGTCAAACGTCCTCAATTTCGACATATCCTCCAACGGAGTTTTAAGCGCTCTTCCCTGGCTCTGTTGCTGGATAGCAATCCAGATATTCTCCAACCTGACTGACTTCTTGCGGAAGAGAAAAGTGTGCTCGACGACTGTTATCCGGAAAATTAACGCTTTCATTGGGTCGTTTTTTCCAGGCTTGTTTCTGGTTATGGCTGGATACGCACGTTGTGATGATAAATTAGCAGTCAGTTTCATAGTTATTGCAATGTTCTTTTTCGGTGCCAACTTTTCAAGCTACAATTGCAATAATTTGGACATAGCCCCAAATTACGCGGGTGTGTTATTTTCAATCACCAATACAGCGGCAACCATTCCAGGCTTTGTGGCGCCCGTTGTTGTTAATTGGATTACACAAGATGACATTCACAGTGAAACGTTGTGGAGGTACGCTTTTTTCACATTTGCGGGTGTGGGTTGGTTTGGTGGTCTGGTTTTTATTCTTCTGGCTTCGGGGGAAATCCAACCTTGGGCAATGGCAATGGAAGGCGAGGTTGAAGCGTTTCTGGATGATGCGAGCGAATATTCGCACGACAGCTCAAGTGATCAGGGTGAAATAAATGTGCTAAACGGAAGTGACCACGCTAATGATGAACACTACTAATAAGAATGTTTCAGCGATAACATGTTTAAATTGTCTTCACTATAGAAATAAACCACTTTTTATCCTGTAGTACGTAGAACATACTCAAATAACATTTAATGAGATTTTAATTGAGCACTTAAATATATTAGTTCAGAAGATTAAGAACAATTTTAGGGCTTCTAATTAAATTTTTAAAACTTTACTTTTAATTGCAAGATTTTGGAAGTTCTGCGCAAGTTCTGGCAAATGAATCTGAGGGGGCTTCGATGAAGTTCCGGTAATTTATTTGCATTAGTATTGGAAGTTGTTACACAGACGAGTTTTACAGGGGGTTTTGATGTAACTGGAGCTTCGTTATGTATATTGTTAAGTTCTGTTCATTTCTAACGTTTTTATCATGAATGGGATATAACAGGACGGGTTGGAACAAATGCAAACGCTCGTTACCAAGTTTGCTTGTTTTGTGTTGTGAGTTCTAAATGCACGTTTCTTTATTTTTGCCCGCTTCATTTGATCAATTTTTGTTACCTATAGTTAGTTTCCTTTATGACCTATGGTTCTAGGTCCATCCTTTTCTAGAATCTATTAGTTTGTATTTAACTTTAAAAACTGTTTTCTAGCAAATTGAATTAAAATACATTCTGTTTTAAATCAACTACTATGAACACTTCTGATTGGAGTCCTTGTTTATGGAATGAAACTAATCCCCCTTGTACGGATATTGAACCATTCCATCTGAATTTTCCATCGGAAGCTTGTAGAACTCGTTCAACTTGTCATGATGCAAGTCTGCTGTATAAGCTCTTACAGTTACGACACCTTCTGCTTGGGCTCTTAATTTGAAGTCGTGTAGCACAAAGTGTGAAAGGATGAAACCGTAAATTCCCACCACGATAAGGGCAAAAATTACGTAGGGAAGAATGTGGAATACAATTGGGGACTTCTTACATTCTGGTCCATTTCTGTACCATACAAGTTCAAGTTTCGGAGTTTCGTCTTCGTCATCAAGTTTGTGTGCATCTCTAAAATTTATTGCTGGTTCGAAATCTGTTTTTATAGTGATAAAAATTCTGGGGATAAAGTTTGAATGTACTTCAAAAAAGCTTAATTTAGCTAGCAATTGGTTCAAATTTATTATCTAAAACGGAACTCTCCTTGTAAAGTATAAGCATTTATATTTAGTCTATTAACACTTTTATTGAGTTGTTTAAATGTACAGTGTAATGGATAGTCTCGTCTGTTAGTTTTTTAAATGCTTTTGAAAGTAAAATGAAAAATTTTAAGAGGAAGTTTCAATATTTTGTTTAATAACCTGAAGGCAACAAGTCTGTTCATCTGGTTGCCAGAAGAAATCACAGCCCTGTCGTCTGAGTTAAGGTCTGGCTGAATTGTGAGTCGCATGTTCCTCAACACTGCCTGTGGTTGGACCTTGCTCAGTTCAAGAATGCAGTCATCTATTGCGACTCTTAATTCATTGGACAAGTAGCGCAGATTGCTTCTCTTGAAGAAGTAGAGAGTTGATGGAGACACTTCTGAAAATCATCATGGCTAATCTTATGTGCCAGATGTGTATAATGAATAGGGGCAGGGGGCTTTGCCCTGTTGTATACCCGAACAACCAATTGAGAGAGTACAAAATTTTATTAGTGACCAAAAGTTTGACGATGCATCTTGCTACGATCCATCTGAATAAAACTTATTATAGCTGCGAAGCTGTAAGCTGAGCGTAGCTATATTGCGGTGCTCTTGGTTTTTTTTTTGTTTCGTCGTCTGACGCTTCATTTTCGTTTTACATTTGTTCTAGAACATTCTGTCTCGTCACTGCTTAAATGGCTTTTTCGCGCTTGATTTCACGCTTTCTGCGTGACCTAAATCTAATATATTAAATGTAAGTCGCACTTGAACGCAATGGTTAACAACGCTCCTATCTTCACGTGTTTTAGCGATCTTTAAACATGCAGCCTACACGACCATGTTTAAGTGCCTGATCTGTAAATGTTTTTTCGCTCATTAAGCATACGGCTTAGCAAAAACAAGCGAGACAAAAAGCCATCGACCAATTTTCGTATGTAGCCACAACGGATAGACAACAGTAACAGGCGTCGGTAGTGCAAAGGAGTAGACTTGTGGCTGTGCAGCGAGGGGCATGGGTTCGAGACCGAGTCGGTACGAAAAAATGCCTCTTTTTTGTCTCAAAAATGGTGAATCTTGTTTTTCATCCACTACTGTGCTTCTTTCTTGCTCCCTTCTTTAATTCCCTTCTTATTGATTCTTCTATATCTAATATTTTAAATGTACGTCGCATTTGAACGCAATGGTTAACAATGCTCCTATCTTCAAATGTTTTAACGATCCTTAAACATGCAGCCTATACAACCATGCTTTAGTGCCTGATCTGTAAATGTTTTATTGCTCATTAAGCATGCGGCTTAGCAAAAACAAGCGAGACAAAAAGCCATCGACCAATATTCGTATGTAGCCACTACGGATAGACAACAGCAACAGGCGTCGGTAGCGCAATGGATTGGACCTGTGACTGTGAAGAGAGGGGCCTGGGTTCGATCCCGAGTGGTGGAGGAAAAGGATGCATCGTTTACTGGGATACAAAATTCGAAAGTTGGTTGTCGTTTTCTTCCCCTCTTCTTTTCTTTTTTTTGTTAGTTATATCCTCTTTTCGTTCTTTCTTTATTCCTTTATCTTTTCTTTCTTTCTCCATTTATTTCTCTCATCTAATATTTTAAATGTAAGTCGCACTTGAACGCAATGTTTAGCAGCGCTCCTATGTTGACATGTTTTAACGATTCTTAAGAATGCAGCCCACACAATCATGCCTAAGAGCCTGCTCTGCAAATGTTTTTTTTTCGCTCATTAAGCATACGGCTTAGCAAAAACAAGCGAAACAAAAAAGACATTGATAAAAATTTTGCTTATGTAGCCAGTACCGATTGACAACACCAGCAGGCGTCTGTAGCGCAAGGGATTATACCTGTGGCTGTCAAGCGAGGGACATGGGTTCAAGACCAAGTAGGGGCGGAAAAGGATGTATAATGTACTCGGAATTAAATTTGGGATTTTGTTGTCCTTTTCTTCCCTTCTTCGTTTCTTTGTTTTCTTAAATTTATATATTACTTTTGTTGTTTATTTATTCCTTCATCTTTTATTCCTTTCTCCATTTTTTTCTCTCCCCCTCATCTAATATATTGAATGTAAATTGCACTTGAGCGCAATGGTTAACAGAACTACTATCGTGAGATGTTTACCGACCCTTAAACATTCAGCATACACCACCACCACGCTTAAGCGTCTAATCTGTAATTGTGTTTTGCTCATTAAGCATACAGCTTACCAAAAAGAAGCGAGACAAAAAAGTCATTGACGAAAACTTTGCGTATGTAGCCAGTTCAACAGACAACCGCAACGGACTTCGGTAGCGCAAGGGGATTAGACTATGGCTGTGAAGCGAGGGTCATGGATTCGAGCCCATGTAGGGGAGGAAAAGGATTTATAATTTGCTGGGATAAACAATGGTGAGTTGATTGTCTTTTTCTTCCCTTCTTCAGTTCTTTGCTTTTATTTGTTACTTGTATCCTCTTTTTGTTCGTTCTTTATTCCTTCATCTTTTGTTTCTTTCTCCATTCCATTCTCTCCTTCTCATCTGTTATATTAAATGTAAGTCGCACTTGAACGCAACGGTTATCATCGCTCCAGCTTCTGTTTTTTGGCTCAAAAATGGTGAATCTTGTTTTCGTTCTTGCTCCCTTCTTTATTTCCCTTCTTATTTATTCTTCTATATCTAATATATTAAATTTAAGTTGAACTTGAACGCTATGGTTAACAACGCTCCTATTTTCACATGTTTTAACGATTCTTAAGCATGCAGCCTACATGACCATGTCTAAGTGCCTGATCTGCAAATGTTTTTTTTGCTCATTAAGCATACGGCTTAGCAAAAACAAGCGAGACAAAAAGCCATCGACCAATATTTTTCGAATGTATCCAGTTCAAAAGACAACAGAAACAGGCGTCGGTAGCGCAATGGATTAGGCCTGTGGCTGTGAAGAGAGGGGCATGGGTTCGATCCCGAGTCGTGGAGGAAAACGATGTATCGTTTACTGGGATAAAAAATTGGTGAGTTGGTTGTCTTTTTCTTCCCCTCTTCATTTCTTTGTTTTTTTTTGTTACTTATGTGTTCTTTTCATTCTTTCTTTATTCCTTTATCTTTTCTTTCTTTCTCCATTTCTTTCTCTCCCTCTCATCTAATATATTTAATGTAAGTCGCACTTGAACGCAATGTTTAGCAGCGCTCCTATGTTCACATGTTTTAACGATCCTTAAGAATGCAGCCCACGCAATCATGCCTAAGAGCCTGCTCTTAAAATGTTTTTTTTTCAAGCCCAAGTAGGGGAGGAAAAGAATGTATAATGTGCTCGGAAATAAATTTGGGATTTGGTTGTAGAAGCTCGTTTTATGCAAATTCATTGCGCTCCTTTAACATAGCGCACCTTAATCACAGCAAAGCCAAAATTGTCGCTTAACCAAAAGTTGCTCTTAAATAAGGTAATGGACGCCAAAAATACTCGTCGGTAGCCTAAGAGGTAAGAGCTGTGGCTGCTGAACGAGGGGCAAGGGTTCGAACCCGAGTTGCCACGAAAAAATGCTATATTCTTTTAAACCTGTTCGGATATGATTTTGTGATGCTTATGCGGGCTTGCTAGTCATTGATGAAACGCTCAATTACTTTTGCAACCTGTTGAATGTTTTTCGCTCGAGGTGCGGGAAACTGGATGCATGAAATGTGGAATGTGCATTCTAGGAAAACTATCAAGAGATTGTTACAGCCTCGACAATAAAGAAGCTTTCAAACCAATTTCAGATTGAGTTCATTCTCAGCGAAAGACAAATACGGGGTATTTTTCAGTTTGTCAAGAGAACAACAGGAGAAAGCTCGCAAAATAAATCTGAGTACACGTTTGATTCCAAAAAAAACATTCAGAACTAAAAAAAATCCGAGTAGAATGATCTAAATAGCTGAAATCCAGCCAGCGTGCAAAACTTTTAGAAGTTTTCGCTGTTCCTTAATGTGTGGGGATCAAACATTTCATTAGGTGTTTTTTAATTGCTCTCAAAAGAATTTTTAGTTAATTGCTCTCCAACGAATCTTATAGCCGTTATATTAGTCCTGTCGGTCTTTTTAATTCGATTTTTTGCTTAACCGATTTTTTGTCTGACCAATTTGACTTTGCGTCCTCAAAAACGGGGTAAATAGGTAGCGCCCAAGGGGCATTAAGAGCTCCAAGAGCCTTTCAATTCACTAGTCTCCAAGTATGCGATACACAAGAAACTGTGTTGGAGACTTATAGTGTGAAGGGCGGTTCTAAGAAATTGACCCCAGCCCTCCACAGCCCCCTTTCACTTCACACCCCCCTGCACAGACTGGAAGGGCCCCGTACAGCCAAAAAAACACTCCCACTTCGCTTCAGTTAAGCTAAAGCTAGCCTCACTAAACCGTGACTAGCTGCTGATGAAACCAACCGCTCGCCGGTAGTTTGAGAGCAATTTGCCGTACGTTAGTCGGTTATGTTTGTCTTCTTAATACTGAGTCTTGAGCTTGTCCACTGAGAAAGACACTTGGCAGTGTCTTTTGGAAAGTAGTTAAGCTGAAGCAGATAATTGTTGAACACAACGAAAATTGGATCTATTCTGTTCTGCCCCCCCCCCCATTAGTGGGCTTATATCTTTTACGCCCAGGCGCACGTGTAATTTTTTTTACATAGTAACGTGCTATCTACCAGTTTATAATTTTGTAGATGGGGGGGTGGGGGGGGGGATTGGGGGCTAAAACAATAGATCCCAGAAATTGCTATTTTTGAGTCTCCGCCTCAATTCACTTTCAGAGGTTTTAAAACTGGCCCGAAACCTTGAGTTCAATTCCGAAAATAATTTGTAACTAAGTAATTTCTGCTTTTTCTCTAGCAGTCATTTATCAACTCTTCACGCACACACACAAACTTAACTGGATGTAGCTGACCATTCTTATTTTTTTTGTGTCACGACAAAATAGCCAATGACCGTATACCCTATATGACAAAATTCGAAAATAAATTTAATAGTTTATTCTAATATTGAAATTACGAAAATGACTAATTAGCTATTTTGGCTAGTTGCGGTTATTCAGAAACAGAATCTGTTCCTAAAACAAAGTTGATTGTAAGAATACAGATTGTATGGTCCGACAGCCTAGTGGTTAAGGCGACTGGCTGTTATTCCGGAGATCGGCGGTTCGAGACGCGACAGGGAAAAGTTTTTTTGCACCCAAAAACAACCTCCTTTGAAATAAACTTGTAAGTTTTATAGGCGGCGGCGATAACTGTTATCAACTCACTTCTGTATCTTTTTCCGTCTGTATTTTACGGCACGCAAGTCTATTTCGCAGCTATTCCGGCAATCTGCCGGCTATGTTATAATTAAAAAGTCGGTTTTTTTCTGAGTTATGCCCTCATCTGCTTTGAAGAGCCAAACGTAAAATCGTTTTTTTTTCGTGAAACGTATTTCGTGAAGAGCCGCGAAATGATGTGAAGCAAAGCCATTGTTGACATGATGGCGTTTTTCATCTTCAAATTTCTCTCCAAATTGCTCATTTTCAAAACTAAGACCAATTCTATTTGTAATAGGATATTGGATACGAGAAACAATAGCAGCTGAAAGTTCCACAACTTTTTCAAAAATTTATTTTTCAATTGAAAGATATTTTATTAAGGAATCATGGTTTTAAATTTTAAGAAAATTGGGGTCTCTCTACCCATCTAGGAAAAATGCAAAACTGACATTTTTGCAAGTTTAGGCCCCAAATTACTTTGAGCCATTTTTTTGAATAGGCTGCTAATCAGTCTAACTAACCATCAAGCACATAGCCCTACAGCAGAAACATAAAAAAGTAATTCTAAAAGCAACAATCCCAATGCAATTAAAATTTTGGCCACGTCATAGACCTGTGTAATGGAAGCAAAATTTTACTGAAGGGCTCCCAGTTTTTCATTATTAATGTTCCCGCGATATCACATCAAATCACTGCTCAAGGCTCTGTCACAGCTTACCAAAGCAATTTAATACTAAACAAAAAATTTGTTTTTGAATGTGTCAGTTTCAATTTTTTAAAGTAAAGCTCAATAAGTTTTACAGATAATTGAATTTGGTGTTTAATAGCCGCACAGCGATAGCTGGGGCTATTATTGGCCTTCTCTAGGTTTTTTTTATTTCGTCGTCAGGGTTTTTTTGTTACGACCATATGACGTCACAGCCACTTTTTGTTCATTCGTTCATGCAATTTCAACTGAATTGCATGTGTGACGTCATTTTTCGCTCTTAGTGGAGCGAGTGTTTTTCATGCGCGTGATTAAATTTTTGGTCACACTTGACTTACCTCACTCTCAAAAATGACTTCCTCACTTTGAAATGGACTTTTATTTACTTTAATTCAAAGAGATAAGGTCAAATGGGTGTGTGTCACTCTAAATGAAGGTTATTTGAGATCAGCTAATAGAGGCAGCAATAACTTATACAGATTTTTAATCAAAATATAACAGATCAGCCTTCAATGAAAAGACGAATTTTTTGGTCTGTCTTTTTTACTGTTTTTTTTAGACTGCCGATCTACGAATCTATTGCGGCTATTTTCTGGCAATCTTGCCAGCTATGTTACGGTTTTGTCTGTTTAAGTATAATATCTGCTGTTGGAAAATTGATTTTTACTGTTTCTGTGGTAAAAATTTTGGAAGATTTTCTGTTTTTCTTCAACCAAATAAAGCATTTTTCTGAAGATTATTCGGAGATCACCGCTTCCGGGTTGAAAGGAGAAATTGTAAACTTTTGATACTTTTCACCTAATAATTCATTTAAAAAAATAAAAATATTTTAACCTTTCACTGTAGTGGGCACAAGAGATGTACTCAGCTTGACAATTAATACAATATCTTATTTTTTGGCATTTTGTGTGGGCCATTATGTTTAAGAATACGGTAGCTATTACTGCGGCGATTAACCCTTCGGTGGGTCGTTCTGTGCTCATAGTACTTTGTCCTGATTGTTATCAGGTGACACGTTCAATTTTTAAATTAAATAATTCCATGTATACAGTTATTAATAAAAAAGTACTTTCATTCCGATTGAAATTATTACCTTCGTATCGTTTCTCAATCAAAGCTGGCATGGTCGTTGAATCTGGATTGAGTTGTTGGTGTTCGTGTTTGCTGCTATCTCCTGTTAAGCAACTTTCGTCAGTACAACTTTCGCCCAAATGTTTAACAGAGCCCATTGGTCGCACGGGTAGCCTATATGGCTTTATAGATAGCGCAAATATCTCAACTTAATCTCTGAAGCTGTACGGCTAATTTCAGTATCAACCTCGAATTGTTATTTATAACGCAGTGATGAAATGAGGTGAGAAATTGTAGTCAAAACAGAGTGAAGTTGAACAGTGGTTGGATGATAGTGCGTGTGAATGTTGTTGATATTAGTGAATGTAAATTAGCAAATGTCAATGTGTGGTTGGTTTGATCTAGACAGTGAAATAACAGAAGAAAGTGAAATAACCTTTGTGCTATAACAGATGTAATATGTATAAAGACTGAATGAGAGTAGTGAGGTAGTGTGTCACGAGAACAGGGCGTTTGTGCTCATATTTCTCTGACGATTTTATTAATCTGAACCAATGAATTGATCTAATGATCTACAAAAGTTTTTTGTGAATAACTGCACACAGGGCACCTCTATTGAAATTTGATGACTTTTTCCTCATGAGAAAGTGTCTCGTGAAAAAGTTTGATTAATTGCATCTGAGCAAAGTATGATCAGCAAAGCTTGATGAATAAACCAAGTTTCCTTTCGCACAATGTATTGATTTTAAACTTATTTTGATTGATTGCTTGAAAAATCTGAAACGAATCCAGAAAGCACTCCGTCAAGAAGCTGCACTTTTTTCAGCTTTTACGAACATAAAATTCAAAGTTCAGTGACAGTTTATGCGTCAAACTCAAAGCCCGGACGTCAAGATTTAATCATTTGGACCCTATTAGTGTGTTCGAATAGATGTATGAGGATTTACCTCAGTTGTCAAGGATTTCAATTGAATTTTTTTCCCTTGTGGCTCATCTATTGATGAAATTTCGCCTAGTGCTTGCAATTGCAGCTGTCCAGCTATTTTCATTATGCTTGAAGTATTTGATCATTTTGTAGAGCTTTAAGTTTGATTATTGACCGCCCCGCATAATCATTTGCGTTTCAGATTTGGGATGTAATTCGCGAGAATTTGAATATGAGTGATAAGGTGAAGGAATTGAAGGCCTGCCTGGACTCGTACCATCGGAAGCTAGCTCGAGTTATGGCAGTGATCTCTAGTTCAGATAAGGACGAATCTCAACAAAACGCATCTGATAATGACCTTAGTTCTGTCATGAAAGATCTGCTCGATATTATAGCGCTGACAGAACAGCAAATTGAGATTGAATTGAACAGTCAACGTAGTTATAAAGATCCTAGAGAGCCTGTGAGTGGAACCAACTATCCCGTTAGACTCGAAGAGTCGGAAGAAATAAGTGAAAGTTCATCAAATGAAAGTGAAAATGAGAAAACGCTTGAAGAGGACTTTACAGGAGAGCCTGTTAAGGTAATGGCCCCATTTCGTCACGTGAATGGAGAAGTCGAATATTTGCCCGCATTTTACTTTCAAACGAACTCAGCCCAGAATCCGGACCGTGAAGACGTATTGTCGGTGTTCTATTTAACACCTTTGAACGACAAAATGCAACCGTGCCTCGACTTTCCCTTTTGTGAAAGAAAGTTTTGTAAATTCTCCCACGGCGTCAAACTTAAGTACAGTCAGCTAAGAAAGTTCCGGGGGTTCCAGCATCGTGCGCTGAAACTTGGTCGACGGGTCCTCTTCAGACCTGAAAGCGAAACCAAATTATGGAGTCAGGGAATAATTTCTGTGGTATCACAAACAGAAGACAAATCTGATGTTGTCATTGAAGTAGCTGATGATAACTTTAAACGGTTCGTGCTGCCAATGGAGAGAGTTGTTTCCAGACGAATCATCAAGGATGTTACAAGTCGGGAAGATGAAAGTTCTGGAGATAGCTCTAATAACTCCACTTCCGAAATATCAGATACAGAAGAAGAGTATGATCAAAGTGAAACTTCGAAATCGTGTTCAAGCAAGACACACTTGCCGCATGAATCAGATGGAAAAGTGAATGCAAACTCCAAATCAGTAAACTCCTCCTTTGATGCTGATTTCGGAGGCTGGGAAAGCTACACAAAAGGGATTGGATCGAAACTGCTTTCCAAAATGGGATATGTCAAAGGTACTCAAATATTTCCTTAGAAAAATGTTTGCTGGGAATTTCAACCATAATTTCAGTTTTCGGGGACCGTTTTATTCCCATTTAATCGGAAAAACTTTTTTGGAAAAAAAAACTTTCTGGTTTCTCTTTTTAAAAACCGATTGGAGGCAGTGTGAGAACGGAAGAGACCAAGAGTTTTTGTCTTCCATAATAAATCCCTTCACGGAGACAAAGCCCCCTGATAACGCTTGATCCGACTGGGAGTTATTTGCTATCTTTCTTCTTATTCTTAATGTATTCTGTATTCCTAATGTAATTCAATTGTTTGGTTCCCCTACTTAGTAATAACAAACAACTATCATTTCCGGTTTTATATTTCATCATCTTCATAGCTTGCGAGTTATAAGTTACTGGAACAGAAGTCATCTGCTACATTGGGACGTCATTTTACTGCCTTGCTTAATTAATGTGAAACAATAGCAATTGATTTTTGTTCATTTACGAAGAACTGAAATTGACAACGGTCGGTGCAACTAGAGAATTTTTTGGGAATTTAGATTAAGTTTTAATCAGGTTGGTTTTCAACATTTTGATCACTCAGATGAAAAGGAACTACAAATAATTCGTTTGGGACACTTAAGAGTTTTTTTAAAGCGTTTAATGACTGAGACAACCCGGCCCATTGATATTGTATATTGACCTTACATGCGATTGAACTCTCTCCGAAATTTTACGAAGAAGTGTCACCTATCTCCTTTTTCCAATTTCCGTCCGTAGTAATGTTATCCAATCTTCAGTTATTTTTCTCCCCCCTCATTGCGTGAGAAAAAATTTATGCAAAAGTTATGTATAATTTATGTAAGTTTATATGTTAAATCAGAAATTAAAAGTGATGATTTTAGTCGTCCGTAAACTGTAAAGGCAGTTACGTGAGTTTTAAAAGAGTGGCGTAAGGAATCAGTGAGATTTTGTTGACGTTCGGCTATTTGACTTTGGTTTTCAGGGCTTTTTCAAACTTTTGATTGTTAATGTCCTGCGGTCTTTTTATGCGATTTTTTCTCTGATCCGTTTCGCTTTCCGTGTTCAAAAGCAGGTAACGCCCAGTGGGTATGAGTTCTTTTAGTGCCCTACGGCTGACTAGTCTCTAATTGTACGGTTCATCGAAACTTTAAGAGACGTAAAATCATGGTGTGAAGGGCAGTCCTCACCCCACTCCTCACCTCATTCCACCCGTAACCCAGCAGGCTCCCCCCTGCGCTCACCACCCCAACATGTTTACCCACGCCCTTCAATTAGCTTACGCTGAACTAGTCATAGCCTCCATAAACTGCTCGCCAGTCGTTTGAGAGAATTTCGACGGACGGTATTCTGTTGTTTTTTCCCCGAAAGTGGCCATTCCTGGGATTTTCGAGGTTCATTTGCTGGATTGTTCAATAAAGGACTGATTTGTTTCTGTTTAATAGCCGCGAAGCGATAACGGCTATTATTGGGGACATCGTGGTTTTTTCATTCCGTCGTCTCCATCGATTATTCTTACGACCTGACTTCTTGGAATTGACTTTTTCAGTGACCTCTGCAGCCTTGGAGTTAAAATTTGTGTCCGTGACGTCATTTCTACTTTTAGGTCAATTGCGTGACTTACCTCACTAAAAAAATGACTTCTGAACCCACTTAAAGAACTTTAATTTTTATGATCTTAGTTAAAGATCAATAGCGTGCATCTAAATAGTGCCAAACATATGCCCTAATTCTTGAGTATTAGTCTTGAGTTTATGATTTCGAATATCATTTTTGAAGAAGCTCTTTTAGGGCTTTTTCTTATAGACCGTATGTGTCATGAAATTGACAGTCCGAATCTAACCCAAAAGGTCTAATGGTCTATAAAAGGACTGGTGGTCGATCCTATTTCCTTAATTGTTTCATTTACAGGAAGGTGTCTGTCGCGGCTATTTTTCCGGAAATCTGCTGGCTATGTTAGCTTTATTCTATCTTTCACAGTCTTATTGTTTTGTTTTACGGTTTCGTTTCTCTGAAAAATCTGTATGCTTGTTACTCTAATCTTAGATTTTTTTTCTGTAACTAATTTTGTAATATATATAAGATTAGAATAACAAGCATACAGGTTTTTCAAAGAAACGAAACCATAAAACAAAACAATTAGACTGTGAAAGATAGAATAAAGCTAACATAGCTGGCAGATTGCCGGAAAATAGCCGCGACAGACGCCTTCCTGTTTTTCTCAACTTTGAAAATTCAGTTTTACATCAATATTGGTCGAACTTTACTTTTGCTCATGTTGATCTCTTTGCGATTCGATCTTATGGCGATCGACTGGGCTTTTCGTTACGAAAACGAGACAAACTGTTCATCTGAAGGAATTGACCGAGGTGCGGATTCTAAGAGCTGCACCGGTTTCACAGGAGCACGGCAAATTCAAATTTTTGAAATACATTTTTTGATTTATTGTTCTAATTTTGATTAGAATTTTCTCCGTTTGTTTTGGTCACTTTCATTAATAGCACGGCGATAGCTGGGGCTTTTATTCGCCTTCTCTTGGTTTTTGTTTCGTCGTCAAGACTTTTCTTTCGACCATATGACGTCACAACCAATTCAAATCTGCTTTTTGTTCACTCGTTCATGCAATCATCTCATCGAATTGCAATCATCTCATGCAATCATCTCATCGAATTGCGTGCGTGACGTCATTTTTCACTCAAAATGAGCGAGTTTTTCTTCATTCGCGTGATTAAGTTTTTGGTCACATGTGACTTACCTCACTCAAAAATGACTTCTGGCTCTGAAATTGACTTTTCTTTACTTATATTCAAAGAGAGAAGGTCAAGTGAGTGTGTGCGCCCTTCTAATTAAAAATTTTTTGAGAGCAGCTCTTAGAAGCAGCAATATTAGGATTCTTTGACAGATTCTTCGTCAAAATTTAACATTGAGCTTTTATTAAAAAGAATTTTTTTGGACTTTTACTAGCTTTTTGAGACTGCAGATCCACGAAGCTATTGCGGCTATGTTCTTGCAATCTGCCAGCTATGTTTTTAATGGTGTCAAATTAAGTAAAACATTCGAACTGTCTATTTCTTTTGTTTTCTGTGCTTTTCAGAATTGTTGCCTTGGTTCTTTTGCTCCGTCGGAGCTATTCTATAGTATTCTATTGATGTTCGTATCCCAAAAAATGACATGCTTTAATTCAAAAACTTTCTTTATTTTTTGTGTGAAGTGTTTGTTTTTTGTCGTTTGAACAGTCAACGATTTAATATTCATAAATACAATATTGGATTTTATAAATAGTACGTTAATTATTTAGGTCCTTTGTTGTTGTCCTTTTCTTCGTTTTTCCTTATTATCTTAATTTTGTCTCGCCTGTTTCGAGGGGATTAATTTATTAAACGCAAGATAACTATGCTGTGGACCGCGCAGTACAATTGTTTTGTAGTCGAAACTTAACACAATTATATTTCATAGATTTTGCGTTACTCAATTTATTTATATTAGGCGTGATGCCTCAGATCGTCTTCTGTAATTAAATAGATAGCTGGCTGATAAATGGATTGTTGACTGGCTGTTTGGCTTGGTCCTCAGTAAAGTTTTATTCCTAATGATTCAGTTGTCTTCAAGATATGTTTTTAAATTTTAAAGGGGAGTTGGAAAACGTGTTTGAGCAAAGGTTTGCTTTCTTGATTATGGTTATTTGACGTTCGTCATTTTGGCTTCGGAGGCTTTTTTGCTAGTTTCTTTTCTTTAGTGGATTTCTAATTTCATTCCTGCCGTCTCCTTTTGGTCTATTTTTTTGTTTTGTCAATATTTTTTTGAATTGTACAAGAATTGTGTGGTTGCTTATTATTTCCTGGTCGTCTTTTTGGTTACGACCAGTCAAATATGGATTTTCTAGCTGAAATTTGGTTGAAGGCAACTGTACAAATGTCGAAATCAATTACAGACATCACAACAATATAAGAAAAACTTTTTTAGGTTTCTTTCTTTTCTTTGTTATTTTGAGACTGCATGGCTAAGAAGCTGTTGCGGCTATTTTTTGGCAATCTGACATTATCTTTTTAGAAAGATGTTTTTGGTTGATGAGAATAAGGAGCTTAGAGTAACCTTCACGCTTGTTTGGCTTTGCTTACAGGGAAAGGTCTTGGCAAGGACAGTGGAGGGAGGGTGCTACCAGTTGAAGCGACTATTTTGCCTGCGAGAAAGTCACTGGATGTGTGCATGCGACTGAAGAGTGCTAAGAGAGTGAGGAATGTGGGAGAAAATATTTCACGATCAAAACATTCCAAACTGGCCCAGGTTGATTTTGGGGAAAGCAAGAACCCAGATCAGGTAGGTGTAATGCCAACAATCTCCACTTGCATTGAGCCTGAAAATCGCTAAAGCCATCATTTTGACAAGCGATATAGAAATTCAGATTCTCAGATAACCCTTTATTGTGATTTGTTTAAAGTGTTAGCTATTCTCCATTACTTCATGAGTAAGAGATTCGGTTTTAATCGAGGTCTTTATTCATGATAAATCGCCTTTCAATACATTTTTGGGGTATTAGTTTTATTATAGCTGCAAAGCTGTAAGCTGAGCAGAGCTATATTGCGGTGTCCTTGATTTTTTTTACGACTCGAAGAGGAGTGTTGGTTTTTAATAGCCGCGAAGCGATAGCTGAGCTATTAGTGGCCTTATCTTGGGTTTTTTACAATTCAAAGAATTTGAATTCTATTGGAGCTCTGTCTTTTGTCCAAGATCTGTTCACACATTTTCATGATTTTTGAAGTCAATTGGAGTCGTGATTGTGGTCACGCCGAAACAGGAAAGGAAGCGAAAAAGCGAGTGATTTTATTGCGCGAAATTTTTTTTACTCTTATTTCAAAGCAGAGTGAGAAAACGGTGTTTGAACACAAGCTTGCTTTCTCGCTGGTGGTTTTTTGTTCACATGCGGCAATTTCACTTTGATTTTCAGTGTTTTTTTCGATTTTTTGGATCGTTTCCCCAATCCATTCATAGTACAACCTAGGCCTGGTTTTTTGTTTGAACCAAATTTCTCTTTCTCGCTAATGGTTTTTGTTCACATGCGGCATTTTGACATTGATTTTCAGTTTTTTTTTTAATTTTCGGATTTTTGGAAATAGTTTCCCCAATTCACTCATTGTCCGTTCTAGGTCTAATTTTTTTAAGACAATGAAAGTTCTTTGAATTGATTGTACATCAGGACTTGTCTTGCTATGTTTTTAGTTTGTCGTCAAGATTTTTGTTACGACCATATGACGTCACAATCGCTTCAAATCTGCTTTTTGTTCATTCGTTCATGAATTTTCAAGTGAATTGCGTGCGTGACGTCATTTTTTACTCTTATTGGAGCGAATTTTTTGTTCAATCGGGTGATTAAATTTTTGGTCACACTTGACTTACCTCGCTCTCAAAAATGACTTCCTCACTTTGAAATCAACTTTTCTTTACTTTAATTCAAAGAGATAAGGTCAATTGAATGTGTGTCACTCTAATTGAAGGTTATTTAAGACCAGCGAATAGAAGCAGCAATAAGTTACAGATTCTTGATCAAAATTTTAAATCTCAGTTCTTGATGAAACGACTAAAATTATTCATTCTTACTTTCTTTTTGAGACTGCAGATCTACAAAGCTATTGCGGCTATTTTCTGGCAATATGCCAGCTATGTTAAGGTTTTTTTTACCGGCTGTACCATTCGTTCAGATGGCGCTTTGACCTAAAATCGAAAGAGTAAAATTGCTGTGTAACTTTTTCGGAGCTAGAGAACTTTGTGATCATGCGCTTTGTTCAGTGAATAACTTTTTGACTTCAAAAATTGTGTTGTGACAGAATGCCGCATATAGGTAACCCATTTTAGCCGTGTTTTCTTCCAATTCGCGTAGTTTTATTTGCTTAAAATTAAGTTTTTTTGTAGAAGTAATTTTCAGTAGAAGCTGTAATAATGTGTGAATCTCGTTGATACTGCAATTGATACTGGAGTCTAATAATGCGTTTTGAATTCTAAATGAGCACATATCTCAATTTTTTAACTCGTTTTTGGCTTTTTTAAATTAATTTCTTAGTTTTTGAATCCTAAAGCGGATTTTTTCAATTTTTTCAAAAATTAGGCATATGACAATTTACATTTGATTTTTCACGCACTAAATGCCTCTTCAAACCTGAGGTATTTTTGTTTTTTTTTTAGAATTGTACGCTTGCTTGCCCGATTTTGGCAGTTTTTTGTCAAACATTTCTCAGTTTTTGGTTTGTTTTTTGGATTTAATTACTAGAATGTCTTTTTGTACACTTTCAGAAATCCTATTCTCCGTTCACTAATAATTGAATGATTTTGTGGCGTTCAGTATTTGAAAATCTGCACAATTTTTAATATATAAATTTTATAAATGCGCTAAACCACTGAAAATCAATGAATCTAAACAAAAAGAGCACTCCAGTGTTTGAATTCAGCACCAATTCGTCGTTCTCCGCTCTCATTTTCAACTCTTCTCAGTTCCCAGTTAAAGAGTAAAAAAATATATACTCACTATTTCCTCGGAAGTTTTTTCGACAAATTTTTTGCAAAATATTTATTGTTTCCAGTCGTTGAATTATGTCTGTACATTTTAATCTATGCAAGAGGATAGCTATAAAATTTTATGCTAGATAAGGAAATGTATTTGATTTTCTACTTCATTTTTTAAAGTTGATTTTTAAGTTTCAAAAATCAAGGACTCTTTAGTCTTTGTTTTTTCATGTGTTTTTTGTTTCTGTCCTTATTCTATGAATTCTCGTATGCATCAGACTGATTTTTTTGAGAGACTGATTACTGTATTCTTTTAGGCGGATTGGAGATTCACCCAAGGTGGAGCTAACCCAAAGAGTAAACCAAAATCTGGCGGTGATGTGTTTAAATTCATGAATAAAAATGTGGGTGCTCGATCCGGTGACTTGACGAATGCGGAAGTCAGTGAAAACAATAAATCAACCTCTGAAAATGCCAACCGAGAAAAGTCGTCAGTTAATAATTCGATATCTCAAATTCATAAAATGTGCGCAGGAAAGTCACAGCTTCAACTGAACACGTTACTAATGCAAAAGCGGGCAGAATTGGATCGCAAAACTAACGGTTATATCAGTTTGCAAAGAAAGGCTGAGGTCAACTACGCTTCTGTTGCTCACCAAATGCTCACAATGCGAAAAGATATTGAACAGTCCAAATTACAAGTGAGCACTATTGAGAAAATGCTGGCTAAAAATTTGGCCCGCAAAGAACTTTCTTTCTGAAATAGTATGCTTATTCTTATCTCCTAAGTTGTCTGCTTCTTATATAGAATTTTTAATGATTCGCTAAGACTTTTTCTAAAATTAAGGACTACCGGGTGACGAATCGAGGTACGGTTCATAAGCTCGTTCAAATTTTTACTTCAACAATAATTGCTACATTTAATCTACGGCAAAGAACATCTACATTCTCAGCTAATGTTGGAACTTTATCTATTTCTCCTGACATTAATTTCAATACAATGTCAATTTTACAATAGGTGTAGAATATTACATTACTTAAATATAGCTTCGTTGAGATTTTCACGAAATTTTCACCATATTGATCTCTTTTTTGCACCCAAAAATTGTTTCCCAGCTACATCCCAATAAATTAAATTTCCCCGACCTTCCGTTCGAGAGCAGTTCATCCGACGTTTCGGTTTATGTCTGTGTTTGTGTGTGTGTTGACTTTTGCTTTTTTCGAAAAGTAATGAAATCTGTCAGCAATGAGATAAAAAAGATGAAAAGAAAAAAAAACGTGCAGCCAGTCAAAACCATAAGCTGTAACCAAAAAATAAGTTCTTGTAGACAAAGGTAATTTCATTAAGAAGTCAGGGGAACCTGAGACCTGATAATTATGAGACTATGACGGGAACGCAAAACAGAAAGTACTGACCAAACTAAAATCTTCACAAATATTTTTTTCTAAATAAAAAGCCGAAGTCATAGAAATTAATGTTTTAAATAGTTAAAACAGGAGTTAATAGCCGCACGTGAAAAAACCCTTTAAACGTTTACCCTTTATAGCCACCCATTTATTGCTTCATTTACGTGATTAAATGCTCGAATTTAATCTCTACTTGGCAGCACGTAGTCGAAAAAATTTGAATTTATCTTGAAAAAATAGCTCTCAACATATTCCAAACCCTTAGATTTTAGTCAGCCACGGTGTCAATAAAACCCACACAATGGCTTTGCGGCTTTTATAGGTAAGTGTTTTGTCCAAAAAATTAAGAAAAACCAGAAATAAATGGGGAATGACGCTGGAAACGAAAAAAAACGCTGGAAACGTTTAGTGGACTAGTCAAGACTGCTGTTCCAAATTTGTTTGCTAGATAGTGGAGCTTCGATTGTCCCTCGCATTAGTCTATGAAGATTGTCTGAGAAGGTTTGAGGGCAGTTCTCTTGAAAATAAATTGCAGTTCTACCAGAACTACTTGATTTGGTGCTGGATTTTATGTAAATACATTTTCGAACAAATATCTGGCATTTTGCAAATTATCATTTCAAAAAGCGTCCTCATCGTAAAAATGAATGCGTTTGTCATTGAGCACATTTTTAATTTTATTTTGTCATAATAAAGCATAATTTGAGCAGCAGTGATACCACTCGCGACCGCTACGATCAGTTTATTGATCGGCCAAATTAGAATGTATAGTTCCTCTCCCACTTTTAAAAACAAAATCCTTTTAGAAGCAAGCAAACAAAATTAGTTAATCAGCCAATGATGGCTAAAATTTGCAACTCCTATTAAAACGAAATTCGGAAAACATTGAATTGCATATTCAACGATTAGATTTTTTGTATTTTGCTAAATGGTGAACCTGTGTCTTAATTATGTGCGTATTCATCGTGTTCTTCTCAAAAATGAGTACTGCAAACTTGAAAGTGAATTGCATAACACCCAAACTGCGTTAAAAATATCGGCAAGTCACATTTTTTTTAAAAAGGGGGCCATAACCCTTCTGAAGAACTCTTTTTCCCCGGAAGTTTTGTGCTGCCCTTAAATATCGACTAGTAGGTGTTAAATTGTATGATCACGAGAGACAATATTCATTTGTAAATTTGGGACTCTAAATGTAATGGGCGACCATGCGGTGCCATGCCACGGTCGGGTTTATACGATCGCTCGGCTCTATCGTATACGAGACAGAGTTATATCAGCTTGCTCTGGAGCTTAGTTGTCCGCCATCAGTGAGCAGAAGAGTTAACTGTGCCAGACAACTCAAGACTTAGCTGTATGGAATTCGGGTCAACCAGCAGCTTCGTATGTTAACGTAACTTCACCTTGTTATCAGACCTTATCGCAAATGCGGTGGAGAAGAGTGGTTTCCTTCACAAGAAGTACGAACAGTGCGCCCACAAAAGTAGCAAAGTCGGAATTCAATTTTTTCCTTTGGACTTTGTGTTGTTGGGGGCTTTTCAGAGACCCATTCGTAAGACCTTTAAACGAATTGTCATTCTGGCTGATACCAGAAGCTTGCAGCCTGTTGGTTTATCTTTAGCATTCAGTAGGTTTTTCTCAATAAGTATCGGATATATTTACTCGCGGGCCGCAATCATGCTGATTGCAATACACCCTAGACTATATGCAAATATGAAACGCGAGCACACCTTGTATCCTTATCTCACATGTTATAACGGGAGTCTTCTCTTTAAATTGTGTCACCCAATGAGAGGAGACAATCAATACTGAATTGTTTTGTTGCTTCACCAAAGAGAAGGGAGCGCAAAATTTTGTTTTTATCATATGGGTCGTTGCGACAGTGAATCTTTTGATTATTTGAACTGAACTGTATAATAACAACAACGATCAGCTGTTAACCAAGATTTTACACGTGATGAAGTAATCAATTTATAATGCTTTTCTAAAAAATTGGAAATATGCCATTATCTACATTGAGCAAAAGGGCGCTTTTTGGTTATTTTTTGGAAAAGCTTTTGAAGTGGTGTCGGTTTTTACATATAAAAGGATGATCTTGCAAAAAAAGAAAATTACCTCTTCTTAAAAAAAGAAAGAAAAAATTAGCTGAGTTCAGGAGTTTCTAGCTTTTGCACTGTTTTGATGTTTTTCGATAAAGACTTTAACTGACTAATTCAATGGTTTACGAGCTGTTAAAACACTCATGTGCACATTTTAAAATGCCGAAAGTCTGCAATGCCAGAAGTTAAAATGCCGGAAGTTGCTACTTAGCTAGAAGTTGACTTCCGTTGACTCTCGTCATTTTAAAACGTGAGCGTTTCGTGTTTTAAGCATGGTTAAGTGACTCTGCAGAAGTCACTTCGAAATTCTGACTTAATATCTCGAACCGCTTCGCGGTTCTCGATAAACGCCAGAAGTTCTCAGCGACTTCAAGCAGAGTCACTTCACCATTACATCATATCTGAGGTGCCATCTTTTTGCACAGTGATTACTCTTTGCGCAAGACGCCTAAGAGATAGATAAATATCGGAGCGTTAAATGATGTTCTTGAATTTTTATAGATTGTAATTTAAATGGCGTCTGAAGTGCACGATAAATCACGTGCTTTTTATTTAACGCTCTGCAACCATTTTTCTCAAATTTGGTCCTCTGGCTAACACTAATAATTTACGTTTTAATTTGATATTGCTGTGTAATTTCAGATTTGGTTCTGATTCTGCTCTGGAACAAAGTGTGTATTATTTCTGTAGCGATAAATTTGTCCTCAGCAACGAAATCTTTTGTTTAATTACAATACAATTTGTTGATTCGTAAACCGGTAACATTCCGTTTGCATTTGACACTTGTGGATCACTGTTGCCATTATTGAATACTATTAATATTAATTGCGGAACCTTGGAGAGCACTGGATACAAGAGCAGTTACGAAACAAGTGGTAAGCAACTACATATAGAACACGCACATGCAGGCTTGAAAATGCCAGAAGTCCTCAGTGACAGAAGTTTCGGGTCTTTCCAATTCTACCCCCCCCCCCCTCCATTAAATTATAGCCCCCGATTTTGGTATAATTACCATGATGGGGGGCTATAGGTTATCTGACCACTAAGCTGGGGGTGGGGGGGGGGCTATAATGGGAAAGACCCGAAGTTTCAATTCTAAAGGTTCCTATAAACGCGACCAGAAAATTAAACTCAATTAACTTTCGATTTTTTAAATTTTGCGAAATGTGTGTTTCAGGCAAAGTTCCGTGCTTTTGTAGAAGGCCCTCTGTAGAATTCTGGCTGAACATCTCGAACTGCGTGGTTCGAGATGTTAGCCATTTTTTCTCGATGACTTCAAGCAGTCTCGCGTAACCTAGACCCGTTTTTTTGTTAGTTTTAGCCGATGGATATAATCATCGTACAAAATTGAGTGATATCAATTGAACCCTTCGAGTGGTGAAATTTTAATTGCAAGGTGTTTTTAAAGTTCGTTTTTTAGTTGTCCAAATTTTGTGGTTTGTTTTATCAAAGTTAAATGGTTGCTAAAGAGCCTGATATATTCACAGTTTTATCACTATAATCCAATTTTGCGATAATGCCAACGTTTGAAAAATGACTATTTTATCATTTTTCTCGGTTCCATTGTCGGAATGAAACTTTTCAAGAATGTCGCATTTTTGGGCACAATTCAATCACTTATCTTTATCTTAGCGTATTGCGCTAAATATTGATGAAGCGAGCGCCGTAAATAAATTCAGAAGTAAACTGGTCAAAGATTTTATGATATGTACTGTCTTGGACTTTTAAACATTTTTGAAATTATGAGTTGTAAATCTTGGCTCTATTCGATTTCAGTTATCTAAATTTCAGCTTAGTTTTTTATTTGAGCTAATTTTGTCAATTGTTTTCAAACGTTACGCCTCTTGACCTCTAATAAAATTAAATGAGTGCGCTAGTTGGTTTATCTGTGTTTTCTTTCCTTTTAAAGTTATCGATGTTTATCTTTTTAGAGAATATTATCATCAGGGCTTTGACAAGTTTTGCTTCATATTTTGAATGTTTCTACTGTATTTTTTTGGTCATTTCTAGTTTGCGCTTGAACTTTTCTCGATTTTGTTTCTGGCTAAGATCTTCATGAAGTGATTTTTGCTTTGTTTGCCAATTTGGTTTATGCTGTTTTTGCTCTGTGTTTTGCCCCGACTTAAAAGTTTTGTATTGTTATATAGATATTATGTAAAAATAGCACGTGCACCTAGGGGCGTAAAAGTTATATGCCCACTATGTTGGAGGGCCAACCAGAATATACCTCATTGCTTTCTAATATGTGGTAGGGGCCAGTTTTATCTTCTGAAAATATTCTGCTCCAATTGTTGTTTCTTTTCAGTATATATTATACTGCGCTCAAGTTTTAAAAGTTTCAACTGTCTAATTTAAGGAATTTTTGTTTGTCAAACCTTTTGTGTTACTATCTTGTAGACGGTGCTTTACCTATTATTTCGAATACAATTGCGGTTTTTCCCATTCTAGCCGCCCCACAAAATTATAGCCCCTTTTATGGTATATTTGCGTAGTTGGGGCGGGGGCTTACGTCATATGACCACTGAGTTGGGTGGGGGTTCTATAATCAGGAGAACCCAGCAATTTTTCAATAGCTGACAAATTTCACTGGCCTCGAAAAGTTTTTCCAACCTAAAACTTAAGAAGATTGAGAAAGATTCTTGGTTTGTCCGATTTAAATTAATATTTTTTTCCTGTATAATTTTGAACAGGTCTTTTGCTTTGTTCTACAGATAAATGTTAACAAAATTATTTCGCCGGAATCGACAATTAAGTGGAAAGCCATCACGATTAAATCTTTAAGAATGTTTCATAGAGTTTGTCTAATTTGAATAGCCGCGAAGCGATAGCGGCTATTATTGGGGACATCGTGGTTTTTTCAAAATTGAAAGAATTTGATTTGTATTGGTGCGCTGTCTTTTTTTAAAGTTCACGCTTTTTTCGGCTTTTTCACGTCAGTGAGAAATCTAGAGTGGTGATTTCGGCCACACTGAAATAGTAAAGAGAGCGAAAAATCGATTTGGTTTGAGGCATGACTATCAAAATACCTTTAAAGTGGAGTGAGAAATTGGTGTTTGAACAATTTGGCAGTTTTTGAGATGGGTTGTTTTTTCAGGTGCGTCAATTTGAATTCTTTTCAGAGATGCCTCTCCTTCAGTGCTTTGAAGACGGTACATATGTGTTTTAATTGGGCCTGTTTGCTTTTGCGTGAATTCATTAAGAGGCAGCTAAAACTTTTTATGACTTTGCCGCTATTTACTGTCATAATACATTAGTGAGTTTTAGATTTTGCCCCCTTTTTTAAGAAAAATTATTGGTTGTCTTATCACTTAGTATCATCATTGACAGGTCTGATTGGTTGCTATTGACGCATAAAAGAACCTAATTAATGGCTCGAGTTATTCTAGTGGTTATCGAATTAGCTAGCGAATTCTAGCGAATTAGCTAGTGGTTTTCATGACTTTAACTCTACTTTTTCTCAAAATTTTTGAGTGAGTTTTTGAGTTCTGCAATTATTTATTGTGTTTAGATGTCTTATCATATAATCTCATTGGGGACAAATCTTTGATGCTGCTAATAGGGGTTAAGTATATTGATTTAATCGTTTCTGTTCAAATCTAGTACTTTCTAAGACTTTGACACTAATTGTTTTCAATAACAATTATCGACTTTCTTGAGTTTTGCGAGTTTATTTTTTCAACTTTGTCGTCTTAACCTGGTCTCATTATCGACAGGTCTCATTGGTTGCTAAAAGGGCCTCAATTATGGCAAGTCATTTCAGTTCATAGCTATTGCTTTTTGTGACTTTTACGCTTCGTTTTGTTAAGAAAAAATCGTACTAATTTTTTATTTTGTAATGTTTGTACTTATTGCTGTCTTATCACTTAATCTCATTAATAACAGGTCTCAACGGTGGTCATTGAAGAATCAAATAATTGATTTAATTGTACCCCTCGGTAGTGGTTACGTTTGGTGACTTTTATACTAAGTGTTTTCGGAAAGTTTCGTCGAATTTTACTGCAATTTTTGGTTATTTTGGTCTTGGTATTTAATATTTTTAGTGAGAGGACTCATCGACATTTATTGTCAGCTTGCTGATGAAAAATAGAGGAATATAGTTGGTAGTTTGAGTCCTTAGCAGTTGTTTTTTGATGTTGATTCTGTCTTGTCAAAAAATAAATGTTGAGTTTTCGGTCCTGCTTGTTTTTGTTGTTCTGGTGTTCTTTTATTGCTTAGCCTCATTACTAACAGCTATCACTTGCCTTTTAAAGCGGAGTTAATGATAATCTGGTGGTCATAATGTAATCCAATTCTTTGGATTTATTTCGGGACTTGTCCTGCTATGTTTTTTACAATTCAAAGAATTTGAACTGTATTGGGGCTTTGTATTTTGTTCAAGATCTGTTCACACATTTTCATGATTTTTGAAGTCGATTTAGAGTAGTGACTGTGGTCACGCCCAAACAGGAAATGGAGCGAAAAAGCGAGTGGTTTTGCGGCGTGAAATTTTTTCGCTCTAAATTCAAAGTAGAGTGAGAAAACGGGGTTTGAACAAAAATTCGCTTTCTCGCTAGTGGTTTTTTGTTCACATGAGGCAATTTCACTTTGATTTTTACTTTTTTCGATTTTTTGGATCGGATTTTTTTCCAAATGGTTTTCCCAATCCATTCATAGTCCGCTCTTTGTCTAGTTTTCTGTTTAATCAATGAAAATTCTTTGAATTGTACGCCAGGACTTGTCCTGCTATGTTTTTTTAGTTCTTCGTCTCTATCGATGATTCTTGCGACCTGGCTTCTTGCAATTGACTTTTTCGATTTCAGAGATTTCTACTGCTATGCAGTTAAATTTTGTATGCGTAATGTCATTTTTTCTGCTTTTAGTTTAATTGCGTGACTTACCTCACTCAAAAAATTGACTTCGGAAATCACTTAATGAACATTAAGTTTTTTTGAACATTTACCAGTTAAAGATCCACAGTGTGCATCGAAGTAGTGCCAAACGTAAATGCCCTAATTATTGAGTATAGAATTTTGAGTTCTTGATTTGGAATATTAAGTTAAAAACTCTAATATGAGTTTTACCTTATAGAGCGAATGTGTCATAAAATTGACAGTCCAAATCGTACCTAAAAAGTCCAGTGGTCTATTAAAGGACGGGTGGTCCATATGTCTATCTTATTTCTTTAGTTGTTTCAATTCATGGAAGGTCACAAGCGTCTATCGCGGCGATTCTCGGCAATATGCTGGTTATGTTTGTTTTTGAACGTTTGATACCCGTAGTTCGTTTTGAAATTATTCGCCAACTTGCAGGTTGGTTGTTGACCTTTTGGTTTGAAGAAGTCTTTAAATTGGCGCGGATAAATCAAATTGCTTTTGACTCTTTAATGCCATTTTGTAAGCTGTTCTCCGCGTCCTTGCGTTTTATATTTAAATTCTTGAACTGTGTCGTGTTGTCGTTGGAAAAAAATGCCCTGAATTTTACCAGTTTTTCCAGACTGAAATTTAGATTTTGCTCTATTGTTATTCTGCCATGTTTTTAATTGCCCTCAAACAATGTTAGAAGCAATTACTTAACCCTGCGGTCTTTAATGCGATTTTTGACCGCCCGTGTTTTTTTTGCCTGACCCTTTCAACTTTTTCCTCAAAAATGCGATCGTCAGGTAAGACCTGGGAGGCATTAAGTGGCTGAGCAGCTGTCTGAGAGCCTTACAACGTAAGTAGTCTCTACGTATGCGAAACTGTTTTGAGGAGACAATTTTATGGTGTGAATTCCAAGTTTGATCCCCCTCAGCCACCCCCTCTCACACGTCCGCCTCAACACTCCCGCGTCTACCCTCCTTCACCTGGAGATTTGGACCCACTCTCGTCCAGCCCGCCCAACCTTAGCCACCCTCCCGCCATCGCTTGACCTCCACCCCAATGGTAGCATCCCTAAGCCCGAACTGGCTACTACCGACGCCAACCGGTTGCCGATCGTTTGAGAGCCCGACTTTTGTCGGCTGTGTTCTTATGTTTGTGGCTAAGCACTAGGGCATTATTCACACGATTCAGTTGTATTTATGGAACTTTTTCCGTTCAGTATAAAATTTCTTGATTCCTGTGCGCCCTTCAAAAATGTTCCATTCCACTTTGGAAACCCAAGCTGTTGCTGATTTGGACATGTAACTATGTCGCTTTAGGGTTTTTATTGAATTGAGTTTTTAATTGCTCTTGAACGAAGTTCATAGCAATTATTGTAAACGTGTGTCTTTTTTCATGCAAATTTTTCGCTGGACAATTTTGACTTTTTAGGTGACTTTTTTACCCTTGATCTTTTGCGTTTCGCGTGATCTAAAATTCTCTCTCAATCACAATTTCAAGCAGCTGAACTCAATTGGCGGCAATTTAATACTAAAAGTCAAGTAAACTGGTGCCATTTTTCACTTTAAATTAATAGTGGTATATGTTAACCTCTATTGTGGTTATTTGAAGTCCACTTTTGAACTTCTTAGTCACATTTAGGCTCCCCCTCCCTCCCCCCGACTGAAGCAGGCTGCAATTGATTAGAGCTTCCACTAGTCGTTCGAGAGCAATTCTTTCGAAGTTTAGACGTTATGTTTATGAGTTGTGAATTATAATAGCTTCTTATCAAATTCTGACTCGGAATTCTTCAGTGTTCGTTTTTTTTATCAAATGCCTTTTCCGAGTTTGCGTTATCTGGCAACATAAATTACGTCGCCAAAGTCTTAATAGTAAGCTGATGTTCCTAAAAGTTTTTGATTCGACTGATTGTTTTCTACTTTTTAAATTTTTTCACTTGTTTTTTACTTTGATACGTTTGTATCAAATGTTAAAAGGACTGTTTCTTCAGGATTAATTCTATGGGCATATGTTTTCATACAATTTGAATTGTGAAGCGATATAATTTCGTCTGATGTAAAATTTCTGAAGGACAACGGATTAACTTCGGTTATTAAGGAAGCTAACCGACATTACTGTGAAACCTTGACAGTTGTTTCGGATATCTAAATGTTGATTGAGTTGCCTCTTAGTTTGTGGAAATGGGATATACATGTTTGTACAAACAATTTCTATCCAGCCTAATTTGCTGCTTTGTAGAATTTGACGGACGATATTTTGCAAATAGTTTCCACTACGCCGAATTCTTACAACTTATTTACCAAGTACATTATTAAGATGCACTCAGAGGTGGACTAGAACGGTGCAGTGCAATTTATTAGTTTTGAACAATTTTTTTGTTTAGTTGTTAACAATATACAAAACAATTTCTAGCCAGCCTAATTTGCTGCTTTGTAGAATTTGACGGACGATATTTTGCAAATAGTTTCCACTACGCCGAATTCTTACAACTTATTTACCAAGTACATTATCAAGATGCACTCAGAGGTGGACTAGAACGGTGCAGTGCAATTTATTAGTTTTGAACAAATTTTTTGTTTAGTTGTTAACGAATTTTATTGTTTTTCAGCTATTTGCGAGTCGCATTTGTTATTAGCTGGCGCACATCTTTGGAGCATAATTTGAGTTTTAACTGATTATCATTTTTATTGCCTTTTCTTTGATTCCTACGAATGAATAACTTGATAGGGATGCACAATTGCTTATTTTGTAACTGCGTGGCGCTTAACTTATTGCAATAATGGAAAAGATGAAAAGATCGATGATAAGTTTTCATTCATCTTATGCTTTACTGCGCGTTTTTGTACTGAGAGTTAGTTTATATATGGTCTCTAAAGAGCGTTTTTTGTGTTTATTAACCACAGTACATTATTCTGTATTGAACGTATTATTTTGCTTCAGTTTTTGCTTTATTGTTTCAGGTCTTGAAGTGTGCTACTGTACAAGAAGCATTACAGCATTTACAATAGAGAACGCGAGCGGCAAATATAATTTAATTAAAGATTATCGAGTAGTTGTTAATTATTACGTGCGTCGTTGTGCTTAATGGGTTCTCCGGGAGTGAAAGATGGCCAGGAATCGCTGGCTAGGAAGTACTTCGTGGTCACGGCAGTCGTCCTTGCTTACTGGTTAGTTCAACAGTTTGAAAACGATTTTCCGATTGAACATAAATTGTTGTTTTGATGTAAGTAAAGAGAACCTTTAATTAGGACATAAAAGCATTGTCAATGGTCTCCGGAATATAACCCGACTTAAAAATTAGTAAGAAAAATTGAAAGTAGGAAAATCCGAAGAATTAATTGTAAGCAAACATAAGTGGCAGGTGCAGTTATGTTATTCAGTTAGACATGAAATTAATGCAATTGGTCATGCCTCGCGGTCCGTGGGACTTGATATGAATCTATCACAACCGAACAACAATATATCGCGAACGAACCGCGTTGCTTGTTCAAAAGCAATTCGTCCGACGTTAGTAAGTATGTTTTTAATGTCTCCTTTTCAAATATTCACGACACTATTGTGAACAGTATCAGAGCATTGATAATAGTATTATCAAGTTAGTTATCAAGTTGTTTAATGAGAAAAAATATCCGCCGCTCAGGTATAAATTATAGATCAATTTTCGTTACGTAGTTAAGATTAATCATTATGAAAACTCCACAACTTTAAAATGCTCCATGTTTAATTGCTCTCGAAGATAAGCAATTATTGTAAACGTGTGCTTCTTACGACTCAGAGGAGTATTGAGATTCTACAAGTTTTTTTAGCTGAAGTCATGAAATTTAACTTTTGTTCTCGAACATTGACTTTTGTTTTAGGACGTTGACTTCTGTTTTCGAACAATGGACCTTAAAAAGTAGCTTAGTTTGTAATGAACAGTAATTAAGAGCTGTTGGTAATATGCAAGGTTAAAAGATTTTTTCGAAATTTTTTGATCCCATTTAAGTGACCTATCTAAAAAAATCCCCCCTCCCCCAACTTGACCCCCACCCCCCACACCTTCCCCCCCCCCCAACACACACATACTCGTAGCCCCCAAACCTTCCACCCCCATTTTTTTACATAGTATATTGCTTTTTTCTTTTTTTTCATATTTCTGATATAGGCAGGGTTAGATAAGAGTTTTTATTGCATCTTCGAGTCGTTTTCGGTTTTATACTGGCTATGTTTTTATGCAAAATTTTTACTTGATTGTTTTTGACTTGAGTGACTTCTATACTTTTACGCCGTTGACTTTCTGTGTTTTGCGTGATCTAAAGCTCTATATCATTTCAAGCAACTGAACTCAATTGGGGACAATTTAATACTAAAAAGAGGGTTATTTGAAGCCCCCTTGAGAAATTATTAGTCCCAATTAGGTTACACCCCCACCCCCTACTGAAGCATGCTGCAATTGATCAGAGCTTCCACTATCAGTTCGAGAGCAATTCTTCCGACGTTAGTCGGTTATGTTAATTATTTTTTTGATGAGCTAGCATGTACTACAACAAATAACTTTTTTGCATAGACATTTTCAGAAGCATCGCGCATCGTTTAGTTATATGGTAATAACTTGTTCAATAGACAAGATGGTTGTGAGTGGAGCAGCTGGTTGTGAGTGAAGCAAACGTAATCAAATTAGGAAGAGATTAGCGCTAACCGCATCTAAGAAATTCAATTTTGGAGAATTTTTGGGGCAAAAAAGGGGGGCGTTAAACTGAACTAATGGAACTATTAATTAAATTACAAGTATGCCAGCGATTAACCAAGTAATTGAGTTTAATTTTTAGTGAAATTTGTCTGGACAAATCCAAAGAAAGCAATGTGTACTTTTCAAATTTAATTATGCACAGTAGAATTTGTAAGATAGCACAGTCTTGTTTTAAAGAGGCCACTGAGAACATTAAAAAGAACCGAAGTTAAAAAGAGCCAAATTATTTCTTAAAAGATGACGATTTTTTTTTACTTAGCCAATTAAATTTTACCATAAAATGAGACGAGAAATTTTGCGACTAATTTTCATCCAAAAATTTCTGACATTAAGATTCATTTACTTAAAATAAATAAAATAAATCTCTGGCAATGAAATGTTTTTATGCGTTATTATTGTGGGACTTGATATAGAACTATCAGAACCGAACCTGATCAGCTTACACGAGAAAATACTCGTCGTGCTAAATAACTAACAATTTTGGCTTATTAAAGGCAATTTTTGACTGAACTCTATGAATAGTGACAAGTTTTTAATATAATTTGAGTGTAGATTTCAGAAAATTTTGACGTGATTTTTTTTGGGGTTGGAACTTGATGACTTGGAACTTTTGTTTCTTAAGAAGCATGTGGCCAATTTTTATATCTTGCACAGCGACTTGAAAGCGGTATCATTTAAAACGCTCTCCAAAGTCTATCTATATCAATCTGGTGGGTTAGAATTTCAACATTGTGCCTACTTTGGACAAAAACGAGGTTTTAGTTTTTTGAATTTTCACTATTCACTCAACTAAAATTCATTCAACAAGTTAAGTAATTATCAATAGGCCTCTGACAGGCTTTTATTTATCCGCTTTTTTACAATCCGATGAATGTTGCTTCGATTGCCATGTCATTTTTAGTTGTTCGAACAGGACTAATGGCGGTCTTCTGGTTTTTACGACTTTTAGGATTATTGTAGAAGTAGCCCCTTTTATTTTTTTAGTGTTTTGTAATTTTTTGGAGCGAATTTGAAGCAGGAAATTAATTGGTAGTAGTTTTGATTGCTGAGCAATTTCCATAATGTTTTCAAGAGAGCCAAATTGAGGTGTATTAAAATTTTCTCTAAGTGAGCAAAATTTTCTGTTCACGTGGTATTTATTCAAACAGTTGTTCTTTGCTTTTTAACTTATGTTATTTAGTTTAAACGCTTCAATGTGGTATACTAATAGGCTATTTTGATAGGGTTTGGAAGTTTGATGGTATTTAAACTGAGTTGAAAGCTAATTGATTATTTCGTTTTTGAATTCTCTGGCTCGTTGTTTTGGTTTATTGCTTAGTTGGGATTTGAAAAGCAGATTAATCTTAGGTTACTTTAATTACCTACTGGTTTTTTCAATTCTTTCGATTGCAATTGAGGACATGTAATGCGTTTTTGACCTTTACGTAAATCACCACTTCCACGTTTGTTTGACTTACTCAGTTCGTCCCGTTTCTTTTGATTTCATTTTTTGATCTTGAACACTGAATGGAAATTAGAATTCATTCAACAAAATCATGCAAATACGTTCAAATTCAAAAGGTGAAATCAAATTTATGATTAATTGCTCTTTAACGAAGTTTAGCAATTATTGTAAACGTGTTGGTCTTTATTTTATGCAAATTTTTTGCTCGACCATTTTGCGCTTTTCTTCAAGAACATTCTTTGACTTCTCAGGTGACTTTTTAACGCTTTCGTTCTTCATTTTTGAGTGATCTCTTTGCTCTCACTGCTCAATAAAGCTTGTTGCTAATATAAAATCGGTTACAGCATAGCTAGATCAAGGGTTTCTGGCCTGATAGCCGAGTGATCAGTGCATGTGGATATGGAGCGCGGGGGGGGGGGGGCAATGGTTCGATTCCCGGCGGGGTCAATTTCTTCTCTACCCGCCTGTCGATTGAGAGCAACGCTTCGGACATTAGTCGGTTTACGTTTAACTAACAATAAAGGTAAATTTGAAATTGATTATGTGTGCAAATCGGAATTGACTGAGTCAAAGTCAGTTGAGTTGCAATTTAAGGGAAAACAATCCAAAAGGAAG
The DNA here is from genome assembly GCF_964194025.1 of Convolutriloba macropyga. Taxonomy (NCBI): domain Eukaryota; kingdom Metazoa; phylum Xenacoelomorpha; order Acoela; family Convolutidae; genus Convolutriloba; species Convolutriloba macropyga. The sequence continues at coordinate 25,157,916 of NC_134481.1, read as the reverse complement.
CATTCCATCGTAACTTCTGATAAACATTTTTGAATTGCTAGATCTAGATACTGGAACATTTTTTGACCGGTTTTATTCAGTCTCTACCACGTTCACGTCTTCCGTGTGACAAATAAATTAGTTTAAAATAAATGTAAATATGCAATTTATTGTGGACATATTGAAAGCAGCAGTTGCGTATTTTCTTAGTTAAAAATTTAGGTTGTAGGTAGAATCCACGCAGTTGCTCGCTCTTTGCTGAAAAGCTCTGACAAATGAGACATAATAGTTTAAGTTCTGTTGACATTGAGACCAGTAGACGCAGTTATGTTTTCGCGTCACTTTTTTGCGAGCATTATGCTATTTTCATCTTTCTATATCTATTTTCTTTATTTAATTCGTTGTAGAAATATGTGTTTCTTTTTAATTTGTCAATTGTTTGGCCTTGAAACAGTTCTCTGAAGATTTGGAATTGTTTCAGAAGATGAAAATTTTCATGAAAATGCATTTCTAGATTTTAAAACCCCAATCCTGAATGCAGGATGACAATTTTTAATTGGTCGAGCCGCAAAATGTTGTCATAGAAAAAAATGGCAGTTTTAAAAGTCTCACAACTTCCAATCGTCTTTTCTCAATTTCCGCCAAGTCGTTTATAAGTCATTTTTCAAATATCTCAAAATCTCAGTGGTAGGGAACCAAATCTTTTTTCCTCATGAAAAAATCTGTAACTAATACATTAAAAGTGCAAATTAATGAGGGGCATATTCATAAAGAAGATATAAGCAAACACCGTTCAAGGATATCGCAGCTTGCCAAAACAATTTTGTGAAATTTTTTTAGCTCTTATGTAAGATCGTTTCCGAGGTAAACATTGCAAAAATGTATTTTTTTTAAAGCTGATGCTTAAATTTGTTTTGACTCTGACTCCAGACTTTCACTTTTGTTCTCAGGACAGTGTCTCTATCCATGGTGTTCCTGAACAAGTACCTGTTAAATGGAGACACCCTTCAATTAGATGCTCCGATGTTTGTGACGTGGTACCAGTGTGTGGTGACAGTTGTGATCTGTATCCTGCTCAGAATTATAGCTATCCAGATACCTCAGCTGGTCTCATTCCCCTCTGTTACAATCAACATCTCCACTACATTACAGGTATTAAACCTCGCATCCTCTTTTTCCCCATTGAACAGGCATTTAGATTTGGTTGGCTTTTGTGGACAAACAAATGATGTTTGAGAATGATAATTTTTTATGTAGCCTTAAGAGAGAGACAAGACTGGCAAGTAATAAGAACAAAGGCGCAAAATGTTGTTTGGTAAATTTTACTTGGTAAAAGCACAGCCACAGCTTAGTCAGTGCTTATTAATAGCCGCCCCATCCTCTCAGCCGACTAGTATAGCCTGCCTTTTTTACGGCTCGAAGAGGAGAGTAGTGGGAAAAAGGTGCTATTCTGCCACTTCCTAATCGGAAGATGACTAAATACCACCTTTTTCACACTACTCTATATATCTACTACTTGCTTATACCCCCATTTTATTCACTACTATATATTAGCTCCATATTCAATCAAAAATCAATCAAAATCAAAAAATCAATCAAAATCAATCATTATTTTATGAATTACTCTAAGAGTGATTTTCACTCTTTATTTATTCTGAATCTGGTATTAATTAAGAAAAAAAATCTAAATCTAAAATTAATATCAATAAAAACCAAAACTACATGACAGATAAATTAAAAGAAGAATAATTAGCTTCTTGAATATTATACTTATAAACATGCTCTCTGAATTGATTTCTAGTATGACCATATCTATATCTATGAAGATAAATACATAGTCTACATTTCCTATTTCTAAATCTATATAGTGATATATGTTTATAAACATTACACATACTACATACTAGATATTGATCAGGATCAGAATAATGATATCCCAAATGTTCTATATAATCTTTCACTTTAACCATATTTTTACATACATAACAAGAATATTCTAATTCTGTACAATTATTACAACATTCTTTCCAAGGTTTATTTATACACTTATTGCAGTTCATTTTCATTTTTCGAAAAATTATTTTTTGATTTATTTCCCTAAATAAATACATCATGTCTCAATCAACTAATACTAGTGTCATAAACTTCTGCGATGTGTAATCTATCCTTTGAATCAAAGAAGGGTTTATACAGGCATCAATCATACGATCTCAAACATAAGGAACTATTGGAGAAAATGTTTGAGTCTGAAGAAGAAGAAATCTCGGAGAGGGTGTATAATTCGGATGAAGATGATTATATTATTAAAACTAAGACCAAAACTAAGGATATTATTAAAACTGAAACTGAAACTGAAAATAAAACTGAACCATGCTGGGTTTGTGGCGATAAGTTTAAAAATCAGATAGGTCTACAAACTCACATGAATAAACACTGGAGAGAAAATGTTGTCTTAAGCGATCTACGAAGTAGCTTTGCTAATAATTATAATATTAAATCAAGATTTAATCAAAGGCAGGTATATATTACTAAATCTAATGGTAGTTTTATCAAGGATATTAATGAACCAGTAGATTACATATTAAATCATATTTATATGATTTAAAACCATTTAAATCATATAAATATAAAGTTACGCCAATTGCTTATATAACAAGAGAGACTCAGAAGAAGCAAAGACTACTAATATAAACTTTAGAAACGATGAATATATGGATAAAGATTATCGACTGAATCTAAACCAATGGCTTGATCATGTTAGAGAAACGTATGAGGGTTACGGCTACGATTTTGAGTTTAATGGAATAACAGACATGCAAATAAATATAGAAAGGACTAAACCATCATTAGGATCTTATACTGAACTGCCATGAGGTCTAAGAGATAAAAACAAAAGCGATTTTAAATATTAGAAGTAATAAATTTAACTGTCTTCGATTATGTATTACAGCTGCATTGCATCCTGTAACTGACCATGCAACTAGAGAAAATAAGTATATTAATAATCTAGTCGATGACTGGGAATATAATGAAACTGCATATGATTATATAACAAAAATCCAAAACAAATATAATATCAATATTTGGTTTTACAGACCTACGGTCGTGCTTCACCACAGGCCTACTCAAGATAGTAACATAGCAAAAGTAGAAGGCTTAGAAAAATGTTCTAACTTTGTAAAAGGTAGACATAATGTAAGAATACTAGCATGGGATGAACACTGTGCCCTAATTAAAATTGTAAAAGTATTACTAGAAAGACCTGACACCAAACATACCAAGTACTGGTTTTGTGATAATTGTACCTATTGGTTTAGTTCTCAACATAAATATGAGACCCATGAATGCTGTGTCCAAATCAAACCAAAGATTGTTTGCCCTAAGTTAAAACAAATTAAATTCAAGAATCAACATAGACAGAAGAAGTGATCAATGTTATATTGAATGTTACATGAAAGGAACAGATGAAAAGATTGGTAGCAATACATATAAGATATCTGAACATGTATCTATTGCTATTGGCTATAGTTGGCATAGCAAAGATGAAGTGCTTAGCAAAGATGAAGTATATAACAGATCCACGAAGTGGTTACACCAATCATACTTTGGTCCAGACTGCATCAAAGATTATGTTAGAGATTTATTAGAAATAGAAACAAAACATAGTATTAAGATAAACAAAGCAATGATATTTACAGAAGATAAATTGTATCATGATGCTAATGATATATACCACATTTGTAATAAAAACTGTGTTAATAAAGTTAGAGATCACTGTCATCGAACAGGTATATTTAGAGGTCCAGCATGTAATATTTGTAACTTGAACTATAAACATCAAAACTTCATTCCTGTAATATTTCATAATGGAAAAGGCTATGACTTCAATCTATTATTTAATGAGATATTTAAACAGAATAATAGCAGGAGAAGAATTGATATCTTAGCTAGTACTAATGGTAAAGCTAGAATGTTTAGAGTGGGTATATTAAAGTTTATAGATAGTTACAGTTTCTTGACAATGTCTCTTGATAAAATGGCAAAGGTTTACAACATGGTGAAACATGGAGTCCTATAAAAAGTAAAACATTATATCCTTATGAATACTTTAAAGATGAGAATAGCTATAATAATAAACTGGGCAATCTATCAATTCAAGAACTTAGATGGTCACTAACAACTAAGTTACCAACTCAAGATGAAGTAGATGATTTTAATAATTCTAATAGTAATAAAACAGGTAAAGCATTAACATTAGAATATATGGAAAATGATATATTCATATTAGGACACTGCTTCAATCTATTTGTTAAACGAAACATGAATACATATAAACTCAATCCTCTACATTTTATTAGTCTACCAAGCTACAGCTTCGATTGTTTCCTAAAACTAAACAAAGTTGAATTAGACACAATACAAGATGAGCAAATACTAATAGACTTCATTAGTGCAATGAGAGGTGGCATATGTGGTGTTATGGGTGATTGGTATATTAGAAGTCAAAGTCAGAGTCAAAGGTCTATATGGTACATCGATGCCAATAACTTATAGGGTTATGCACTAATGCAAAAGCTACCATATAAAGATTTTGAGTACTCCAATACAACTCTAGATGAAGTATTAAATACTTCAGATGATAGTGATTATGGCTATTGGCTTATCTGTGATTTAGAATATACTAATGAATGTAATGAGAGAACTAGCAACTTCCAACTACTACCCCATGGAAGAGAAGTAGAGAATAATGAACTGGGATACATACAAAGACCCCCAACTTCATCAAAAAGTAAGAAACTAATATTAGATCAGAATAATAAATATGAATACCCAATACACTATCGGATGTTAAAGTTTGTTGTTAAGATGGGTATAAAGGTTACTAAAGTCCATAGAATAATTAAATTTAAACAAGATTATATAATTAGAGGTTACATTGAACTTAATACTAAAATGAGAGCTGAAGCTAAAACTGAACCTGAGACAGATATATTTAAGTTAATGAATAATTCTTTGTTTGGTAAAAGTTGTGAGAATCCATTAAAGTATCTAGAAGCTCAGATTCTAACCGATGATTATGAAATACTTAAAGCTGTTAGTAAACCAAAATGTAAAGATGTAATTAGATATGAAAACTATACTCTAATAGAGTTCTATAAAAAGGAAATACAATATGATAAGCCGATTTGTTTAGGATCTACAGTACTAGAGCTCAGTAAGCTTCATATGTATAAAGTCTTTTATAATGTATTAAATCCCTCGCTTAAAGATCTAATGTTACACTACATGGACACGGATAGCTTCGTGTTAAGTTTTAGCGAGGGCAATGTCGACAATGAGCACATGGATCTGAGTAATCTAGATAAACCAATAAAAACTGATAATAAGATACCGGTCAAATTTAAATACGAATTAGGTAGTAAGGTTATAGAAGAATTCGTGGTATTAAAACCCAAAACATATAGTATAAAGAACTATGGGGCAAAAGAGAAAGGAATAAAGAAAGAAAGTAATGGAAAGCACGAAGAATATTATAGTGCTCTAATAGATGATAAGGAAAGGATAGTAGAGGAAAGCAGGATTCAAAAAGTAGGAAGTTGTATGGCCACAATTAAGATAAGTAAAAGAAGTTTAAGTAATTTTGATGATAAAAGATTTTATGTAAATAATATAAAAAGTTATCCCCTAGATGAGAACATGTATCTATTCAAAAGAGATATAGTAAATAATATCTGCGAACGGACTTCGTCTGTGGCAAGCCAAGCAGGTTGGGCAAGGGCAAGCCTTGTTACACCAACCAAGGCCGAAGGCCCTTCCCTGATTAATAATACTACTTTAGAGCTTTTAATAAAATTAGGGTTAGATGTAAGTAAAGAATCATTAGAAGCACTAATCTGGGAACCAGCTCCGCTGATAAATAATATTAAAGAATTAACAATTAAGGAAGAAATAACAATTAAGTAAGAATTAACAATTAAAGAATAATATTATATATATAAAAATGACTAAACTAGAAACACTTATAGAATTAAACTATCTATAAAATAAAACAAAACAGAAAGAATAGATTAGAAGATAAATTAAAACAACAAGAATATTATGGTGAAATAGAAGAGTTATTTGATCCTCTAACTAAAACTTTAAATACTAATAGTGAAATACTACAAGCCCACCAAACACAAACAATGGAAGCAATTGGTGAAACGGCTGCAAAGATCGGTGAAACCGGTTTACGGATAGAAGACAACACAAATGCATTGAAAGCTTTAGAGTTCTCCCCCGTTCAACAAAGCGGGTTTTCTGTCAGAGAGCCTATCACATAACCAGGTCGAGAGGGCAAGTTGTTTAAACTAAGTAACGAGATGCTTGATATTCTAGCAGATATGAGAAAACAAACGAATATTCAATTACGATTAGTCCCATTCAATGCAAATGAAAATGAGTTTATAATTAATAATGTGCCCACTCATATAACACCGAATGGTATAAAACTAAGAAATAACAACTATGATTTCACTAAAGATTTCCTTATGTTTATCACTAATAAAAATGTGACAGAAAGAGACATAAAAGGTGATGAAAACAAAATAAAACGATTTCTAAGGGATATCGGTTATAAACAAAGAGGAGATACTAAAAGTAATAGATCGAAAGTTATAAGAAGATTATCAATTAGTATCGCATCACCGAGAAGAGATTCCTTTAGTAGTGAATCCACTGTTTATGATACTAATGAAGAAGAAGAAGAAGTTAAAGCTAGTGGTCTTACTAAGACTAACCCCAACAACTTAGTAGAAAGACTAGAATTATTAATACTAGAAACAAAAGCTGGTCATGATGGATTATATGATGAAATGCTAGATATATCTAAGCAACTATTTTCTATGAATATTATTAATCAAGAGCAACTAGATAATTTTTTTTAACTATGGTAAATAATTATTGATGGAAAACAACAACAACTATCGGTGAACCCGCTTCACGGATTAGCTAAAGAAGTATTCAGTCCTCAAATAACAAAGTTTAGAAGAGAAAGAATAATACCATTATATAAAGATGAAACATGGTCAGCTGATTTAATTGATAAGTCATCTCTAAGTAAATACAATAATAATTATAAGTTTATATTAACTGTTATAGACATATTCACAAAATATGCATGGGCTATTCCATTAAAGAATAAATCTGGTTTATCTATAACTAATGGTTTTAAAACAATCCTATCAGAAGGTCCATAAGGTGGCTCTGAACCTAGAAAACCAGAAAAGTTATGGGTAGATAGAGGTAGTGAGTTTTACAATAAAACATTCAAATCTTTACTTAAAGAATATGAAACAAAACTATATTCTACTCATAGTGATTTAAAGGCTGTTTTTATAGAGAGATTCAATAGAACATTATTGCATTTAATTAATAAACCAATGTTCATTAATGGTGATGGTAATTGGGTAAATATATTAAATGATGCAGTCATAACATATAACAATAACATTTATTCAACAATTAATATGACACCTGTTGATGCTTCTAATAATCCCGATAAGGTTACATACACTTTTAGTTTTAAGAATATTAAACCATAACTTAAAAATGGTGATTATGTTAGAAATGCAGATAAACGTAATATTTTCTCTAAAAGTTACACTTCTAATTGGAATAGAGAGTTGTTTAAAGTTAATGAAGTTCTAAAAACACAACCACCAACTTATAAGATAGAAGATATGGATGGTGAGATAATAGAAGGTAAGTATTATGAACAGGAATTATTAAAATCCGAGTTTGACTTTGAATCTAATAATAAAGTTTTAGAATCATTAAATATATTTCTTTATATAAATAATGACAAGAAATAGATTTAACCAAGCGAAACACCATATGGGGAATGGAAACAACTTAACACTAAGTAAGGCTCGTGGGTTATTCCTAGAAGATAATGATAATATTAATATGAAGGATACCTATAAAATTACAAATGTTCATCCTCCAATAGATGAAAAAGATGTTGTTAATAAATAGTATTGTGACAATAACTTATTATCTTCTAATAATAAAATAGATATTTTAAGTAAAAACATAACTGAACTAAGAAAAGGTAAATTTGAAGAAGTTACAATTGGCCGACTAAATGCAAACATTATTGGTTTGCCATCATCTACAATCAAGGGAGATACAGTACGGATTGATGGTGATACAGTTGAACTAGTTTCTCTTAATTCATCTAATATATCTACAATGGCTAGTAAGTTGTCTGAAATTGAAACTAATATTGTTCATATTTGTAACAGTTTCAACTGATACCATTTCTAAATATAATGAACTAAAAGTAGAGTTTGATAACAATAAGTTTAATCAGTCAATTACTAATATTAAATTGGGTGATGCATGTGTTGATAGATGGAGGGGTTTAAAAGAAAACCATATATTAATGATGAGGATAGTTATAAAATATATAATGGCCATATTTTTAGTAGGTAGGCTACTAGACAAAAATGATTAAGAAAGACTAGAGAATCATTATGAGTTTAAAAAAGATGATATAATGAAAGATATTGAGAGTTATTTTACCGCTGAAAATGAGTCAACCAACAGCACCGAGTGAGAGATTACTATATCCAGATCTATCATCTGTATCAGAAAGACTGATAAATGAAAAGATTCAAGCCAATAATAAATTTAACAACAACAATATTAACATTATAAAAGATATTAGAAATTATTATGAAACTGAAACTAATAACTATCATAAGAAGTTAAGTAGATATAAAAATTATATTAACCTAGCTTAGATAACAGAAATAGTATTATCATCAATAGCAACAACCTCAACAACATCAGTTGCATTAACAGGTATAGGATTACCTTATTCTATACCAACAGCTTTTGCTACAGCAACTGTTTGTGGTTGATTATCAAAAACAATTAATACTAAAATAAGAAATAAAATTATAAAGTATTAACAAATGTATATTTTAAGTAAACAGTTTAGCGACAAGTTTAATAGACTATATACTAAATCAATGAATGATAATAAAATAGATAATGATGAGTATAATAAATTAGTTAAGGTATATGAGGATTATAAGAAGAAGAAGAAAAACAAGTTGAGCGTTTTTTAAACTAAAGTTGTTAGTGTTTAGTTATTATAATGTATTTAGTAATAATAATATTAGTATTAATATTTATCGATAATCATAAACATAATATAAATATAATCATAATCATAATCATAGATATAATGTAATCATAAACATCAATATAAACATAATCATAAATTTAATCATGACTATAATCAAATAATTATTTCTTCTTAGTACCTAAGTAAAACCCTCTTCCTTTTTATACTACCTTTATACCTTCACCAGTAGTTGCAAATTTAATTATGTCAGGTGTGGCTGATAAGGCAGCTCTTGGGTTTCTAGATGCAGCTGCACTTCCTATTTTACTTGCTATTTCTAATGCTCTTACTGGATTATTAGCAACTTTTTTTCCGAAGTTAATTGTAGCCCTACCAACACATTTAAAGACATCTTTCAATCCCTCTGCTTCTATTGTTGCATCAGATACTGTCATTGATTTATTCCTTCTACATTTAGTGCAGGATCCTCTTAACATTTTAGTACCTTTTGAAGTGATAGCTCCACTTAAATTATTAGTACCACTAAAATGTCTACCTCCAACACATTAAGAATTAGTTTTGAACTTATTTAAAAGACTCATTTCTATATATAAAAAATAATGGAAGTTAAAAAGTATAATCCCTTTGTTGTTATTAAGCCTACGGGTTCCACCCGCGAGCGAAGCTCGAAGCCTCAGGCTAAACCATTACCTAAGCCTAAGATTAAGCCAACAGGTTCCACCCGCGAGCGAAGCTCGAAGCCTAAAACTGAACTTGAAGCTAAGGGATTGACTCTAGATAATAAAAAGAAACTGGATACTATTTATGCGAAAGGTTTTGTTAAGACTAGTAGGAAATAGTTTGATTATCATTGATTTAGTCATTGATTTGGTCATTGATTTAGTCATTGATTTAGTCATTGATTAAGTCATTAACTATGGGGTTTCGCCCATGTTTCACCATAATTATAATTATGATATAATATCAACCATCTTATTGCCATCACTATTCACACTAATAACCTTTCTAGTTAATACTAATGCATGACATATAACATCTGCTACTGCAGCACTAATTTTAAAATTAAGTTGTATTGGTTGTGGACCTATATGATCACTTTGATATCTAGTATCAATTACATATATTCTATAACTGCTTTTGAATGTTCTATGATTTATATATGGTTTTATATTATGTGGTAGCCCATTATAATCACTATTAAAGCTAACAATCTCTTTAAAAGCCTCATTATAAATATTAGCACCATAATTTTTATTCATTCTATCCTCAGGATAAAACTCACTGCCAATCTTACAATAACATTTAGTAACATTCATTATATGAAATGTACTTGCATAATGAGTTTGTTCATTAACATTATTATTTTCAAAAGCAATTATTATATATTGCGGTCTTTCTATACCAATTTCCATACCTAGATCAAGTAAGAAGTTAGTAGCATTGGGTACATTCTTATAAAATGTCTTTCTTTCAAAATAACTGAAGTCTACATTATTCTTTTTATTTAATCCTTTCTGTACAATAATTCTATTATCATTACTAGGATCAATACTAGGCACACACCATGATATATCTCTAATTTCTATATTACCATCATTAGCAACTGCACCAGGATTAGCATTAACTCTATATAGAGCTCTATCATTATTATTCCTTTTTAATATTAGTTTAAATCCTAAACCATATATAATCTTTTCTAAATCATTTACGAAACCAAATAGATCACTCATCTTAATCATCATATACATATGACCTCGTTCTGCAGCAATATGGTCACCTTTAATTTGACTATCTCTTACCTTGATTTCTAACAAAACCACTCATATTCATCATCATCAGTACTAGTTAATAACTTATACATCAATAGATTAGGATGACAATGATCTATATATTCAATAGTCCTACCACCACTAGTTTCAAGCTTAACTGAACTAAACAATGCCATCATACCATAATTAACTAATCTGATATTAGCATTATTAGCAAATACACCACCAGCATTATCTCATACAACAAACTATCTCTAGATAGGAATCACGCAAATTTAAATGATTCTCTTCGCTATTGAGAATGATATTAATGTTAGTATTGATTGTATTCGTTGTTGCCAGATTATTTGTTTTATATTTTATAATCTTACTTTTGTGTATATCATTGTTATAAACATAAGTTGTATCCAAATTAAAGTCCATTTTTTTAAGTCAAAAATGACAGACAACTGAATTCTATATGAACTACAAAAGATGCTTGAAACTGTAACTAAAACTAAAGAAGAGCATACACTTAACTTTAGAATGATAAAGCCAACAGAAAAGTTTAACTTTTGTGAACCTATACTTAATACAACAAAATTAGGTTTAATTAGATTCAGTTTATAACTCGGTGTTTAATGTGAATAGGAGAAATAATCAATTCTTATATAGTGATGGTGAAACATGGGCGAAGCCCCATAACAAAGCAATTACACCAGGTGCATATGAATTAACTGAAATAGCAGAATTAATAAAAGAAGAGACTAATGGTAATGTTATAATAGAACCTGATAAGAATACAATGAAATGTTTAATGGAAATAAAACTAGGTGCAATTAGTTTTGATGTAGAAAACTCAATAGCCTCATTACTAGGATTTAGAAAAGCAGTTTATAAACAAGGTAAATATACATCTCAGAAAATTGTTGATATTATGGGTTTTAGTACTATTAACATTCATTTTAATGTGATATCTGGTGTTAAAGATAATGGTAATAACACAGACATACTATATACTTTTACTCTAACAGAACCACCAGGTTACTTGATAAATATTATACCAACTAATATCTTGTATCAAAATGTAACTATAGATAGAATAGAATATATAGAGTTTCATATTAAAGATGAGCATTGAAGACCTATAGACTTTAATGGTAATGTATTAAGTTTTACTTTACATTTGATTTACACTTATACTTAATCATAGATATAGACTTAGTCATGGTCAGAAGCAGTTCCTGATAACCATATACTTAGACTTACACTTACACTTTCCTTATACTTATCTGCGAAGCAAGTTCCCCGATACTCATACTTTTACTTATACTTAATTATAAAACTCTCCGATCCCAATTAATTCTTAGTTTACCATTAATATTTTTATTTTTAGTTATATCAATGAAAATGTAATTATAAGGCTCTTTCCATACCTTATTACATATATTAGCAAAATCATTATAACTAAGTTCAACATTATTAAAGAAATCTTGATATATCGATGCTAGGACTTTACCTCTCTGTTCAAATAAAATAAATAGATTTCAGTTCTCTCTAACACTCTGCCTATCCAGAGAGAACAGGTTTTGATAAAGATATATCATATTGCAATTATTATGTCTACCTCTACAAAAGTATTCATTAATAACTGGTTCTGTGGCTCTAACATCATCGAATATCATTAGTTTCTTTAGGTCTTTGGGTAGTTTATCAGGAGATGGTAAATCTTTTGTAGCTTTAATAAATTCTATAATTGCTTTATTATTTATTCTTTCTAATCCATTGTATTGATCACCAGTAGGTCCACTGATGTATAGTTTATCAAAATATATACTAGCTAGAATTATTTTTTTAATAAGAATGTCTTACCACATTCACTAGGACCAGATATTATACATCTAAAGTTATCTGGGAATGCGGCTTCAGTAATTATATCATCATCATTTAGCCATGATTGTAAATCATCATTTATATTACCAGAGATATTACTAGTACGGGTATTATTGTTAGGTTTACCCTTTTGATGGGGCTTCACCCATGTTTCACCATGTTTTTCATCAAATAGATCTGCGAAGCAGGTTCCCTGATTATTATTATCATTATCTTTATCATTATCTTTATCATTATCTTTATCATCTGCGAACGAGCTCTGCTCGTGGCTAGCCAAGCAGTTTCCCTGATTAACATTATCATTATTAGCAAAGCTACTTCGTAGATCATTATCATTAACATTAACATTATCTTTATCATTATCATTAACATTATCATTAACATTAACATTATTATTATTATTATTATTATTATTATTATTATTATTATTATTATTATTATCATTAACTTTATATTTATCATTAACATTACAACCCAAACAAAAACACTCATTATATATTTCAGGACATTTAACTTGATTAACTAGAATATTCAAAACACTTTTAATTCTAAATCCTCTATCAATACGATAGATCATATATAAACAATAAGCCCCACAATAAGATTCATCATATTGTTGTATTCTTTCATTAGAGCCTAGATCAACATATTCTTCTAGGAATAATGGTGGGGTTTCTACACCAAAACTGTCAAAGTAATACACAGGACCATCTTCTCTTCTTATAACTAAAACCCAATGTGTACCATCAGTTGGATGTAAATTTACAATAATGTTGAAGTTAGTTTCACGGATACTATCTGGAGTCTCATCTCTCATTACAATTTCAATTGGTGTTAGATTTACATCTTTACCTATATCTTTTATTCTGATATCACTCATAGCATTATTATCAATATTAAATTTATTATTGAATTCTTCAAAAGTTAGGATAAGCATTTTTATAATAAATTTAATAAGTCTAAGTCTAAGTTTAAATCAAGTCTATATTTTATATATAAAAATGGAGACCGGTGGTGTAGTTTTTATTTTATTTTTAATAATTATACTTTGTTTTATAATATATGATTCAATACCGAGTAAATACACAAAACTAGAAGAAAGCTTTGGTGGATTTATGAATAGGAGTCTAGTTAAATTTGAATATGAAAAGTCACCATTACATACTATTGTTTATGGTGGAACTGGTACAGGGAAAACATATTTTATTAGACAATACTTAAAATTATACTCAGTCCAAAACCAAGACCAAAACCAAAACCAAGACCAAGCTAAAAAAATATAGTTAGAGTGTGTAAAGATGACAGAGACTGGATAGATCCTGAGTCTAATAAGTTTTATACGGGGTTTAATAAATGTGATATAAATATGATCACAAAAAATAATATGCATAAATTTCAAAATTGTGTAATAGTACTTGATGATATGGGTGATAGGTTAAATAAGGATATAGCTTATTATTTTACTGAAGGTCGACATTATATTATTCAAATGATTGTAATGTGTCATAAACCAGCTCAAATATTTAATACGGCAAGAATGAGTTGTGATACTATTTATTTAACAACTTATAATGGACCTGATCTATTTAAAAATTTTAATGAGATATATAAATGTGAACATGACTTTAGTAAAATAATTAGTGAGTTAAATAGTAACCATTATAATCGTACAGATGGAATGTCAGATGAACTTCGTTATGGTATAATTAGATATAATAAGAAGGAAAATACTTTTATTATTATTAATAGTAATAGAACAATGATATATGATTCAAGAGTTGGTTTCCTTGATTTAAAAGCTCTTGGTTTAAAAGATGAATTAGAAAGAAAAGATATAAATAAACTTATAGCATATATGAAACCACTCATGATAAATGCAACAGATAGAAATACCATTAATCATGATAATTATCAGTTTTATTTTAATAAACTTCTTACTTTAAATAATATTAAAATTCAGAATAATGTTTTAACAAAAGAGATGGTTAAAGCAAAAGGTTTAAAACAATTATCAAATATTGGTGGAATTATAGGTTGGGGTTTAGTTATAACTACTTATATTTATCCTGATTCAATAATAAAAACTCTTGGAGCCGTGGCAATGGGTGCAAGCAATATGTTGGATAGAGCAAACACTTTGGTTAACGTTGGATATGGAGAAGATCTGCCAAACAGGTTCCCTTTTAAACAAATTGATTATACTGATCTACGAAGTAGCTTTGCTAATACACAAAGTAATTATACTGATACGCAAAGTAGCTTTGCTAATACACAAAGTGATTATACTGATAGTGAAACATGGACAAAGTCCTATCCGCGAAGCGGTTTCACCGATCTAAAAAATAGTTTAGTTAATGGGGCACGTAAACTTGTTATACCCTTAGAAAAACTACAACAAGAATATATAAATGAAGAGATGGGAATTTAGAATAGAAAGGGAGGAAAGTTTTTAACCAGACTATATGGAAATAATGAAAAATTTAGAGAAGAGATTATAAATTTTGTTAGAGATAAAAAGGAATTAGACCTTGAATTGATTTTAGATAAGAGATGTAAAACTAATACACTCAATACGTTAGGAAATAAATACTTAGCAGAGTGTATCACATCTAAAGATAATACTAAAGATTTAATTGAAATCATGGCTAAATATTATCTGTGAACGGACGAAGTCCGTGGCAAGAAAAGCTCGTTGGAGAACCACGAGCAAAGCTGCGAAATGATCTGCGAAATGATTAGGTAAATATTATAGTTTAACCCTTTTATAAATGCTTTTATTTTGTTTAGAGTGTAACTATAAATATGGAAACATTGCTGTTTCAAAATATCATTATGAATCATGTCATAAAGATAAAACTTATAAATGTATGTGTGGTAATATAATACTAAGTGGTATTTGTGCTAATAATTTTTCTCCATGGGGTTGTTCCTTAAAAAATGAATCTAGTTCTAGCTCTAGCTCTGGTTCTAGTTCTATCTATGACTCTTACTCAGACCCTAACCTTAACCTTAGCCCAGAAGTCTTAATTAGAAGTTGTAATAAATGTAATTATATAAAACCACTAACTGATTTTGAGTATGTATGCATGTAGAAGTTGTACTTCAGCTAAAGTTAATTGTCCATATTGTGCTTCTGTTGTGAGATATGATGGGATATGGGCTCATGTAAAGAAACAGATATACCTAAAGGATTTAGTAGAAATCTGCTAAGCAGGTTCCCTGATTTGAGTGAGAAAACAATTAATCCTAGTTGGCAAAGCAAGACTGTAAGTCCTTTAGTTATTAGCCAAACTGAGGAAAGTTGTTCATGTAAATATTATAATTTTGTATCATTTCTTATTAATAATGGGTTAAATATAGAAAAAGTAAAAGAAAAAATAAATTTATTGAAGAGTATAGATAATTTGAAATAAAAGTATAAAAAAATAAAAAATATCAAAAAAGAGGGAATCACTCTTTAAGAGCGAAAAAGAGCGATCTTTCTACTGGGGCATCACTCCGATAGGGGCGATTTCGCTCTTAAAGAGTGATTCGCTCTTAAAAGAGGGATTTCTCTCTTATTTTGAAATTTGCTTTATTTTTTTATAAATTATTAAATTTTGCAATTACTTTGGGTTGTAGCTTAATTATGACTTAACCATGTAGTAAATAAAAACAAGGATCTTAATATTATATAAATATTAGCGAAAATTAAAATTTATAAAAGAGTTAAGCTGGTTTTTTTATTCAAGTTACACTGAAAAAACACTAATCACTGTGTTTCCACCGATCTCAGCGTTTATGACTGTGCTCTTTTTGTTCAAGTTATCCACGTAGTTGCTTCATCAATTTTTGCAAGTTTGGTTTTACGTGCTTGTTACACGATCTCGCTAGTTATACTGAAAAACACTAATCACTGTGTTTCCACCGATCTCAGTGTTTTTGACTCTATACCCATCACAGTGTGTTCCATATACAGTCTCACAGCAGGGATTATCATTTTTAAGAACTGTGACTTTGGTTTTTTTTTATCTCACTTAGTTTTATAGTATTTCATCAAAGTCGGGGGACGTTCACTGGAGTCAGTGAGGAAGGAACCCCAAACCTTCCGTTTGCTAAAGCAACTTAACTAGACTCGATGATTTAACCACTACGCCAAGTGAGGCAGAAAGTTTTAGTTTTAGATTGATTAAATATTGATTAGGGGGATATATGAAAACTTTTATTATTTAATATTTTTTCAATTTTTATTCAAGTTTTCTTTTTATGTTCAAGTTTTTTCGCAAGTTTGTTTACGTGCTTTTTACACGGTCTCTTTAGTTACACTAGTATCTGGGATACGTCCACCGGAGTCGGTGGGGATAGAACCCGAACTATCCGTCTGATAATGGACAATTACCAGCTTAACTCTGTACTAGTAGATTGCACTAAGTGAGTCAAGAAATGATAGATTTTGAGTTAATATAATGGTAATATGTAGTAGTGGATAAAACAAGCTAATATATAGTAGTGAATAAAATGGGGGTTATAAGCAAGTAGTAGATATATAGAGTAGTGGGAAAAAGGTGGTATATAGTCATCTTCCGATTAGGAAGTGGCGGAATAGCACTTTTTTCCCACTACTGAGGAGAACCGGTGGAGCGTCTTTTTGATCGATAATTTTTACTTAAAACAAGATGTAAAAGTCAGTCCCGATAGTGAAAACTAAGTGTTTGGGTCAAACTGTTTAGGTCAAAGAAGAGAGTGATTATCGTGTAGTTGTATTGCACTGTTTCAAAGTATTTGACTTGGGGAAAAAATTGAATGACTGAACGCTCCCAAAAACTGACGTCAAAGTCAGGTAGTCAATTACTCGATGTTAGGAGTATGATACTCGATGTTATAGAGTGTTCTCCAAAAAGTGATTTAAACCAAAACAGAAAACTAATGAGCAAATATTTAGGATATCACGCTAGTGAATACAAGTTAATCACTCTGGCGTAATATTAAAGCAAATAGTGAAGGCATGACATTACACTACCCTCCTTTTAATCACTTCCGGGAAGATTGAAAAATTTAATATCGCATTTTTCAGAGAGAGCGAGAAAAGTATGTGTAAAAACAATTTTTGCGAAGCGAGCAAAATTTTTTGATAATGTGCGGCTTATTCGAAACAGATTTTTTATTTTTATAACTTTTTTGCATAGTGATGTTTTTAACCATATCGACAAACCACTGTACATTAGGGTGCTGTTTTAGAATCCCTATCATATTGCAGACTTTTATATGCAATCTTCAATTTGAACAAACTGATTTCGCCGTTTTAGACGCTTTTAAAGGTTTTTGTTTTCCTTACGTTTTCGCTTTCTCATGTTCAATTGCTTGTTTTCAGTTTTGCTATGAGTAGTTTCTTTAAGTCAAGAACAACGTAAAACAGGTTTGATCGGCCATATTATTGTCTTAATATAATTGAGCAACTTTTGGAAAGTTTTTTGTTTAGGGGTGTCAGTCTAGTGCTCAAGAACTACATAGAAACTTTATTAAAATGCTTTTTAATAGCCGCAGAATTTTACAATTCAAAGAACTTGAATTGTATTGGGGCGCTGTGTTTTTTTAAGATGTGTTCATTCACACATTTTTCAATGACTTTGATCTTTCAAAACGGGATAAACAGGTAAAGCCCAGCGGGCATTAATTTTCATTTGAGGCCCACAATGGACGTTAGTAGTCCTTCAAGTGCTTAGAGTGTTGCAGCTGCTGGGATGGCCTCGATTTAAGGTTTAAAAGGCCATTTTTAGGAGTTTTTGGGCTCAAAATGGTGCAATTTTTCATGTTTTTTGTGTTTTTTTTTAAGTTTTTTGCTTGATTATTCTTAGGTTGAAGTTTTAAATAGTTGATGACGGCCTTTTGCAAGACAAAAGTACTTGTTATTACCATTTTATGAGCCATATGTTTTGGTACTACAGACACAAACACACAAAATGATACTAGTTTTTGCAATTTTTTTCAAGTTTTTTGAAAATTTTTGCAATTTTTTTGCGTTTCTCTAGCTTCAGGGGCCAGGGAATCTCCTTTAACGTTTGATAATAGGGCATTG
The DNA here is from genome assembly GCF_964194025.1 of Convolutriloba macropyga. Taxonomy (NCBI): domain Eukaryota; kingdom Metazoa; phylum Xenacoelomorpha; order Acoela; family Convolutidae; genus Convolutriloba; species Convolutriloba macropyga. The sequence continues at coordinate 25,139,105 of NC_134481.1, read as the reverse complement.
TATAGTTTCTAGTAATAATGGAGTGGTTTGCAACATTTTAATATCTTGAATTTTAGCATTTTTTTTGGATAAAATCTGCAATTTTTTTGAGGTTTCCTAAAGTTTTTGTCAATTTTTGGTATTTGTCCATTCTCAAGTGCCAGGAATCTTATTCCTCGGTCTGCAAAAAATTACTGCCATAGTTGTTAGTTTCAATGGAATTGTTTTCAACAATTTAACCTTTCGAATTTTGAAAATTTTCTGCTAAAAATTGCAAGATTTTTATGTTTTTTTTTCAAAACTTTTGTCTTTTATTCAGTTTATCTTGCCTGAGTAGCCAGATAAACTCACACAGGGTTTGATAGCATGTAATTAAATAGTTGCTAGGTGTAATTAGATGGTTTTCAACATTTTAATAGAACGTTTTTCTGTTTTTTGAAATTTGAAATTTTTAATAAAAATTATTGCCTATCGATCTTTGAACCAATTAATTTTTTAAGGCTTAGAATTGGTTTGCTGGATAGCCTCTAGAGACACTAGAGTCATTTCTTAAGAAATGATTCTTAAGAAATAATATCACGATTTTCAGCAGCATTTCATTAAAATTTCAATTGGTATCATTTAAATTTTGAAAATTTTCTGGTTAACCGATCTTCAAGGGCCAATGAATTTTTTGAGGCCTTGCAGATACAATAATGCACCAATCTCGGAAACAAAATTTGGTTTTGAACATATTTTTGAATAGGTATATTTAAAGGGATTAAAATTTGACTTAGGCGTAAAAGCTTCAAAGTTTTATCAATGATTATACATTTGTATAGTTTTTTTGCTTGTTTGTTTCTCAATTTTTTGATATGATTTTGATTGTGTTTTTGCTGGCATCATTGAATTGATCTGCTGCTCAGGCAGAGTAATTCTAAGTTTTTCATTCAATTCTTTGAATTGTATTTCAGGACTTGTCCTGCTATGTTTTTTTATTTCGTCGTCACGATTTTTGTTACGATCATGTGACGTCACAACCACTTCAAATCTGCTTTTTGTTATTTCGTTCATGCAATTTCAACTGAAGTGCGTGCGTGATGTCATTTTTCGCTCTTAGTGGAGCGAGTTTTTTATTCGCGTGATCAAGTTTTTGGTCACACTTGACTTACCTCACTCTCAAAAATGACTTCCTCACTTTGAAATTGACTTTTATTTACTTTAATTCAAAGAGATAAGGTCAAATGGGTGTGTGTCACTCTAAATGAAGGTTATTTGAGAGCAGCTAATAGAGGCATCAAAAACGTATACAGATTTTAAGTCAAAATATAACATATCAGCCTTCAATGAAAAGACGATTTTTTTGGTCTGTCTTTTTTACTGATTTTTTTGAGACTGCAGATTTACCAAGCTATTGCGGCTATTTTCTGGCAGCTTGTCAGCTATGTCAGCTTTGCTCGTTAATGCATTTGTTTCGTAGTTTTCTCTACTTTCTTGATATATGGTTTGTCATTTTTTATATGGTAATCTCATATTGTCATTTGGCAAACTATTCGGACAATTCGGATATAAACGTCGGTTTTGCAGTCGCAACTGCTGTACAACATCCAGGAACAAAATCTTATTTTCTTTTCCTCTTCTTATCCTAATTTATTTACCTCGTTTGCTGTTTCAAATTGACTGGTATTCTAAACTGAACTAGCTTAGGCAATGTTTGGCGAGGGAAGACGTGAAGCTTTACTTTGAGTCGAGTCCGGAGTTTTCTGGCTATATTCCCTTCTTTGTTTCGTCGAATAAAAATTGTTTCGCTTTACTGTAGGTCACGGTTTTTTCAACCTTTCGCGTAAAATCCTTTTAACTTGAAATCTTTAATGCTTGTTGGAAGTCTTGCGAGACCCTGTATCCTCTAAGAGAAAGGAATATGTCTAACTATGGAATGACTTCAAAGTAGTTCGAACTTTCAAAATATTTTGTTTCAAAAATTAATTTTAATTTTTCCGTTTTTCGGATTCTAGGCGGGGTTATGGGAATCGATGGTGGCTATTTTTCGGCAGTTTTCTAGGTATTTTTGCAAACCGAAAAAGCACGTGACATAATTAACATACTATCTAAGGAGACGTGCTCTGTAATGGGGTGCGTATACTGTACAAGGGACAGCAACTGATTCAAAATTTTAGCTGATCATCTTGTTCTGCTATTGGAATTTTCTGACGTTTAGAAAAAATTTTGGCGTCTTTTAAGTTTGTGCCCGCATATTTTATACATCCACAGTCACTGAGCACGTGTCACTACATTGTAATTTTTGTAGAAATCTGGCACGTGCGGTCGGATGTGCAAATAATCTTTTCACACGAATGGAAAGATGTTTTTTATAGCCACCCTCATCTCAGCCAGCTATTATAGCGCTCCTTATTTCTTTTAAACCAAAGATTTTTTGTTGCTCTTTATATACGACTCGAAGAGGAGTATTGTTATTTTATACGTCTTTACAACTCGAAGAGGAGTTGGTATTCTACGGTTTTAAGCTGAAGCAAGTTTATTTATCACCTAAACTTTGACTTATTATCAATTTTTTTAAAAAAAATTTTGACATATTATCAAAGCTTTATAACAGTAGCTGCGTTTTTGAATGTATAGTAATCCGAAACTGCTGATGTGCATAATATAGAACCTACTATAATAATTTTTGGATATATTCTGTTTCGGCCCCCCAGCTTAGTTAGCATAAATTTTTTATGACCCCCAGGCGCACGTGCTATTTTCTTACATAGTAACGTGCTATATAACAACATATAATTTGTAACGGGGGGTCATAAAAACACTGGGGGGGGGGGGGGGGGGGCGAAACAGAATAGATCCTAATTTTTAAATATATTAATTTAAATGTAATTCTTTAAATATAATGTATAATATAATAGCACTATAATAATACTCCCCTACCTACCCACTCCAACCCCAGCAGCCTATACCCCTCCGCCAAACCCGATGTAGCTACTCCGCCTCCCCACTTAGGTGGGGGATAAGTAGTTAGAGGGATAGATAGCTTTGGGCTGGGGTGGGTTACATAGAGTGCATTAGGTTATCAAAGTTCATTAGTGCGTCAAGTGGGTCAACGGAGGGTATTTTCCGGCAATTTGCAGGCTATGTTTTGAATATAGTGCAGAATATTCGGGTCTTTCCCATTATAGCCCCCCCCCCAGAAAATTATAGCCCCCCCCCCAAAAAAAATCAAGTTATAGCATACAATTAAATTCATCATTTGTGCTTACAATTGTTGGTTACAAGTTTTTGTTTTGTTCCAGTATCGAATGCTGGAATTTTCCAATCGCCGTCATTATATCATACTCATGAAAGAGCGCTATTGTTTCCCCATTTATGTTTGCAGGTTTCTACAATTTTCATTAAGTTCATAGGAGCCATTTCGTATTATCTCTGTAGCAGCTGAAATGCGGTTATGAGAAGTCAACTAAAATCAATTATAATGGGCAAGCCCATGTCATCATCCGGCGGCTCGCCTACAATGATTTCTGATTTTGTGTTAAAGAGATGGTTATTAATTTCAGTGGCTCGCCTACATCGATTTCCGATTTTGTGTTAAAGATGTGGTTATGAATTTTCATCTGGGGGGGGGGGGCTATAGGTTACATGCCCACTAAACTGGGGGGTGGGGGCTATAATGGGAAAGACCCGAATATTCTCTGCAAATTTACGTAATGTACAATTGAATACAGTCAAGGTCAAAGGAACAAAATCAAAAGAAGAGGGATAAACCGATAAATTCCGGGTTTTACTGAGTAAATTTCATTTGGCATTAGTATTTAAGCTTTTTTGTCCTCCGACTGAGTTCAGGTTTTCTGTCTAATCTAATGAGACTAAATTGGAACTGCCGAGAATTTTCGAATTTAGTGATTTGGGATTTGTTCTGTTTTGCCCCCCCCCCCGCCCTCAGCTTTGTGGCCTTCCATCTTTTACGCTCCCAGGCGTGCATGCTATTTTTTTACTCAATAACGTGTTATATAACAACATATAATTTGTAACTGGGGCGTGACAAACACGGGGGGGGGGGAGGGGACAGAATAGATCCAAAAAATGGTTTCATGCTTTCACACCAAAATTTTTCTGAATTGTAGTCGCAAAAATCGACATCTCTCGTCACGCTTCTTAAAGCTGAAATATTAAGAGATTTTGATATAGTCTATTACTCAATAATTTTCGAATTGATGCTCAGCGTGCTTGTATTACATAAAGGTAATGAAAATGCTTAGTGGGCTCAAAACTTGGTCGCCCCATGCGCACGTTCTTTTTTTTAAAAAATAGCCACTTACTATATAACATAGTAACGTACTCTTTAACAAAATATAATTTGTAAGTGCGTGTCGTACGAAACATTTTTTCTTTTTTTGGGGGAGGGGGCAGAATAGATCCAAATCAATAGAATCAGATTTTTGGTTCAAGTTCATCCGGTTGGCCTTGATAGTTGCAATAGAAGTCTGCATAAATTTCTATAGGAACGCCGCAGAGAACTTTTAGCAGCTCCATTATGCAATTTTTAATTCAGGTGCTACCATTGAGTCTGGTGTTTGTGGGTATGATCATGTTCAACAATCTCTGTCTACAGTACGTTGGAGTTGCTTTCTACAATGTCGGACGATCTCTCACAATTGTATTTAATGTCGTAAGTAATTTATCACACCTCAAAAGCTATTTCTGCATGAACTGCTCGGCAAATAGGCGTGAAAAAGTGCATGAGCGTATTTGATTTTAAAAAAGTGGATGATCTCCATTGAGTTTTGAGTTCACCTGACTACGTATTTTCATGTAGTTTTTCTCAATTTTTCAAAAACATTTTTTGTTTTTCAATGAGATCTGGTATCAAATTCAAACACCCGTGTCGTATTCAGAATAGCGGCTGCAGCAAATGCTGAATCAGAGCAGCCATACAAAATATGTTGGGCTTGAGTTTAAACTTTTTGCTAACGATACAGCGATTGGAGTTTTCCATTTGTGTTCTTAAATATCTCACTATCTTTTAGGTTGTTTACTTGTATAATTATTTATGGTTTAAAACTGCACACATAGTAAAGTCGTGGAAAAAATTATTACGTGGGAAGGACAAAAATTCAGGCGAGTGATCATAGCATATAGTTGCCCTAAACATCTGTTCTGTACTTTCTCAATATCAATTTGTCATGTGGAATGCAGCTTTTGGGTCTGTCTGATTATACCCCCTTAAATTGTATACCACATGCTATGTTTACGGGAAAGGGGGTGGACGTTAATACTTTATATGACAAATAAGGATCCTATTGGAGAGACCCCAGCTTTTTGAGTGAAAAGTTTTGGCACTATGTCGTGAAACTGAATGAAATGGCCAACTGGACAGACAGTCAAAATTTTTGAAGCTGGTATCAAATCTGTAGGATACTGATTGACGAAAGGAAGGTATATCCTTACGTTTTGTTGGAAAAACGAATGAAATACTTGAGCGACTTTGTGATTTTTCGCCTATTGATTTGTTTTGTTGCTTTAAGTTGGATTTGGCAAGAAGTTTATTACTTCAGGAGTTTATAATTACCAAGCGAAATCAGTTTTGTTGGTGTATAACGATTTTTGTTGGTAAATTTGACAAAAAAAATAGGAAATTTTAAACTATTTTTTAATTTTTTGCAGTTTCTAAATTTTTCTAATTTTATACGGGTTTCTTAACCTAATGTGACTTGCTTATTGTTTTTGAGCATTTTAATACTCTATTTGCTCAAAGGAGTATTTTGGCTCTATGACCATGTAATATTAAAGAAATGCATAAATGCATCAATTTTTTAATTCACGTTGTTTTTAAATGCTTTTTGTATTCTTCATATTTTTGTTGCGCTTTGGGAGTTCTATGTTTTAAAATTCTATAGTTTTATAGTTGTTTTTTGGCAGCCTCTCAGTTAAATTGATTCTAATTTTTGAATTTTCTTAAAGATATTTCAATAAATTTTCAGCAAATTATGACCGATTTTCGTCTTTTTGCGTATTTCTTCTGACTTTGTGCTTTTGCATTTTTTTCTTCTTGAATCTTTAATTTGGAGCTATTCTAGAGGTATAATTTCTAAAAGGTGCTATTGGAAGCTATACAGGAGACTTTCCAAAAAATAGATAATAAAACTCTACTTTTTTGTTTTAACTGGTTGTTGTTTTCATTGTTTAATATAAATCTACCAAGTGTCGGGTGAGTGAATCTTAAACAGTAGTATTAATAACGTTGGGAAAACATTGGTTGGGAAGTAGCATCTCAGCAATTTGTGGATAATTTGTAGCTAAATTTTAAGGAAATTATTAGTTTTTTTAAAGATAACGGCTGTTCACACAATTCCATGATTTTTGAAGTCAAATTGGAGAATTGATTTTGGTCACGCCGATTTAGGTAGTAGAGCGAAAAGTTGATTGGTTTTGCGGCGTGATTATTTTTCACTCCGATTTCAAAATAAACAGTGTTTGAACAAAGTTTCGCTCTCTCGGTTGTTTTTTCGCACATGGCGCAATTTGTCTTTGATTTTTTGACAATTTTCAATTTTATATCTGATTTTGTAAGTCGTTTTCCCAATTTATTCATTTTTTTTCTAGGTGTCTTTTTTAATCTATGAAAATTGTTTGAATTGTGTCAGGAATTGTCCTGTTTTGTTTTTTATTCGCTTTACCTTTTGATCACGTTTTTGGTTTTGACATGTTACAATTTTCACGTTTGTCTCTTGACTTACTCAACTCACTGTTTCAAGTGAATGTGTTTCAAATTAGATCACTCATTGAATTGTGCAATACAGTCAATGTCAAAAGAGCAAAATCCACGGAAACGGGATAAAGGGATGAAGCCCGGTCATTAAGTCATATTGCATTAGGTTATCGAAGTTCAATAGAGCAATTCTAGCTGACATTAGTATTAAGCTTAAGAGCTTGCCTTCTAGAAACCGATTTAGGTGTAGTTTTTGAATCTAACTCAAACTGCACTCCAAATTAGAACACTTTTTGACACTTAAAAGAATTGTGTTATTTTCCATCTCCTTTTTTCTATCCCGATATGTTTCAAGAGCATCAATGGTGTCTATTTTGCGGCTATGTTTCTCGTGGAGGTAGTTCATGGTGTGAAGGGTGGTTCTTAAAGTTTCACCCGGGACCCTGCTCCGCAATACCTATTTCACACTACCTCCTCACACTGTTCATTCCTCACTGCATTCTTAACCCCTCACCCCATTCCCCCCACCGCTCCACGAACTGCTCCCCTTCCCACCGCTTAAAACCCACTCCACCCCCTTTCGCTCAATTAAGCTTGAGCTAGCCTCCTTAATCCGCCGCAAGCTACAGAGGAAGCTGATCGCTCGTAAGTTGTTTGAGAACACGACATTAGTCGGTTATGGTTTTTTTTTCCACGAGAGTCTAAATCAGAGGTCTTGCGGCTTTTGCAGATCGCAGTCTCTAACCCCCCATAGCCCGGCGTCCACTGCCGTACTTTATACTTATCCTTGATAAACTTCTTATTTAGTCGTAACTGTGATGTTTGGTTTCGTCACAGAATAGTAAGTTTGCATAGGGCTGAGATGATTTTTTAGCGATCGCGCTACGATTCGGTAAATTTTGCGAATCATTTGAGCATTTCTCTCTGGTGTAAAAAATTGCTCGTATTAAATACTGTTTCTGAAGATATACATCAACTGCTCCCGTTTTGCAATATTGTACGGTTTTTGAGTCACTCTTTGGGTAATTTTAGAAACTAAACCCCCGCTAGTCTCCCGAAAGCAAGTCATCCGAGGTTAGTCGGTTTGTTTCACTTAATTGTACTTTTCAGACCCGTCTTAATGGGTGAAAGATTAAAAACTTAAAAAATCAAGGAGGTATATTACAAGGTATTTTCCGAGTCAATGTTTGATAATTTTGCGTAAAGTAGGGAGTACTGATGACAAAAAGCCCGTTGTTCGTTCAATTTTTTCCTTATTCCTTTTTTCCCTTCATTGAAAATAATCTGCATGGCATTACGTCTTTTTATTAATTGCTCTTGAACGAAGGTCATGGCAATTATTATAAACGTGTTGGTCTTTTTTTTGCAAATTTTTTGCTTGACCATTTTGCGCTTTTCTTCTAGAATATTCTTTTTGACTTCTCAAGTGACTTTTTCACGCTTTCTTTCTTCATTTTTGAACGATCTCTCTTGCTCTCACTCCGAAATAAAGCTTGTTGCTAATATAAAGTGGGTTGCAGCATAGCAAAAACAAGGGCATGATAGGCGAGTGGTCTGCATCTGGTTATGGACCGGGAGGGTAGGGGTTTCGAATCCCGGCGGGAGAAAATGTTATTCTACCCGCCTTTTGTTCGAGAGCAATGCTTCCGACATCAGTCGCTTTGTTTATTGCTTGTCATATTTATTCCTCTGAATGATATCTTATTGCTCAATCGTGTTTTTGTGATTCCACTCAGTAAATGAATTAAGAGTGAAAAATTGTTTTCTTCTTATGCTTCTAAGTGGTGCGCAATTTTCCAATTGTATAATCTGATGTCTTTTTTTCACCTCCTGACTCTTTTCTGTTTTACTTTTTAATTGATCTCAAATGAAGTGTGTAAAAATTATATTACTCTTGTGGTCTTTTTTATTACAATTATTTTTGAGTGATTTTTCGTCTCACCCATTTGACTTGTCCTCAAAAACGGGATGAACATGTAACGCCCGGAGGGTATTAAGCTCTCTTTGAGCCGTACTCCTTACCAGTCTCTAAGAATGTGATTCACCAAAACTGATTTGAGGAGACAATTTCGTGGTGTGAAGGGTGGTTCTTAGTCCTAAAAGTTTGACCCCCTCAGTCAACGCCCACCTCAACCCCCACCCCCGTCGCCAACCACACCACCACCCCTTCCCCCGCTCCCCCTCACGCACCTCAGTCCGCTCTTGGAACCTCTGGCGATTGGGACCCGCTCTCGTCGAGACCTCCCAACACTGCACCCCCCGCTCACCATCTCCGCTTACCTTCTTCCTAAATGCTAGCATCCCTAAGCCCCAGCTCGCCGGTTGTTGGAGAGCAAATCGCCGGACGTTAGTTGGTTATGTTTACTTTTTGCTTCAAAGTTCGCTTTTGTCTTGCTAAAAAAGCTTAGTATGTTTGCTTTGCTAATGAGGTTCCTGAATGTTTGCTTTGATGTCAATTTGCTGGATATAATGCCTGAGTAAAGTTTATATAGCTAGCTGCTTCTTAACAGTAAGTGTTTCTCCCTCTATAGCTCCAAAGCATGCCGCCATGTTTCTTGATCAGTTAAACTACTGTTATTATTCAGCTGGTTAAAGCTTGCGCGCTTTAAGTAATACTTACATTCTACTTTTTTGCGCAATATTTCAAATCAAGATACAAAATTGAAACTTCGGCTGTTTGATGCCCGAGTAGAAACAAACTTCAAGTTTGTAATTCTCCAGAGAAATTGTTTTTGTTGTGAACTCGCTTCTGCTATATTATGTGCTTTGAGTTTTCAAATTACAATTTCAGTACCAGGGTCAAGCTCAAAACAGCTCTCTCAATTTTAACTGAAATAACAGGGTGAAACTGTACAGGGTACTCCCCCAATTTATGTAATAATTGTCAAGGCTTTATCAAAAAAGCTACATCAACACAACATCTGAAGGCTAGAGGTGTTTTGATGCTGAAATAATTGGAAATTTGTTCTTTACCATTATTGGCTAAGATACCCAGCTTTTCCCTGAATTACTTCCAAATAACTGTCAAGTCGTTCACAGATCTAAATGAGGTCACTAAGAGATAGTGGTTACATCAGAAAACATCCGCGATTTATACTGTTCTGCCCATTGTTAGCAATTTCATTTAGTTTATGAAGTTTTCTTATTTCAGCTGTTCTCATTTGTCATTCTGGGCCAAAAAACGTCATTACCCGCGATACTGTGTTGCGCAGTTGTAGTTGCCGGATTTTTCCTCGGAATTGACCAGGAAAAGGAATCAGGTTGGTTACCTTTTGCTTATTTTTGAAGCAGTTATCCCTCTGCTCATTGTTTATAATTAAATCCCGCATTGGAGCAGGGTACAAAGACTCTTCTCTGTTATTCTTGCTGTCTTTTCGCCCGGCTTTTTTAAATCAATCAAAACAGTGGATACACGTATCATCAAGGTACTATCTGAAATACTTACTCACATTCAAACATTCTATACTTAAATAATAGATTGTTCTGATAGCTCTAGTTATATGGCAATTTTATTCTCCTAAGTTTCCACAGCACTATCGGGTTGCAATAAGTTAGCGTCAATCAACGATAAGAGTTACTTTGAATGAGATGCTGATACAATCTAGCCACACCATAGTTTTCTTTCAGGTGTTCATTACTGACCTAACTCGCACTTTCTATCTTGCCACCTACATACCTCTGTGCTATTCTATATAATCGAGTATGTTTGAATACCTGTGGCTATTTTACCACTTGAGGAAAATGTGGACGACCAAATGTTGGATGAAAACATTTGTTCTGTTTTGGCTATAGTAGAAACATTCTAGTCTTTTTATTCCGACCTTATGAAATAATGAGCAGACAATCTCAGCTGATCGTTGTTATTTGTAGTTGTGTTTGCTTTGTTGAAACGCAAGTGCCTTCATTCGAAACCTCTTTCAGAATAAAAATTTTTAAGCTAAACTTTGCTAAATAGTTAAAATAGTTTTGCTTTCTAATAACCGCGGTCAGTCTCTCAAAGGCTCTTATTTAATCGGTGTCCTATTTGTGACTCGAAGAGGACTAATGGTTTTGTATTTTTCAACCCGGAGTTCCACATCATATAGTCAAATAGCGGACGTGAAAACAACTGTTTAGGTCAATCTGCTGAATAAAAGTCAAAAACAGAGAGTTTTAGATCGATTTTTGTTCATTTATTTCTATGCAAAAGTTGGGAATTTTTTCGCTAAGCTAGTGATTTTTTGTCACATGCGACGTTTCAGTACAATTGTTTTAGTTTTAACAATAAACATATCAATCAAAATGGGTTTTTAAATTATAATATCCAGTAATTGTAAGTTTTTGACCATATGTAGCAATTATTACACTTTTATATGCAATTGTGATCTATTTTTGTAATTTTTCCGGTTTAGACGGTTTTCACCCTCTAAACCGTTTAAACAGTTTTTTACCCTATTTGTAATTGTGTACGATTTGGTTAATGTTTAATAGCCGCGTCCTCAATTCTAGGCGGCTATTATAGCGCTCCTAATTTTTTACAATTCAAAAAATTTGAATTGTATTGGGGAGCTGTGTTTTTTTTATAGCTGCGAAGCTGTAAGCTGAGCGAAGCTATATTGCGGTGCTCTTGGTTTTTTTTTGTTTCGTCGTCTGACGCTCTTTTTTCGTTTTACATTTGTTCACACAGCAAAGCTGAAAAAGTCGCATTTTCTGAATGACTTCTTCCTCTCACTAACGGCATTTGCGCGCGTGACGTCATTTCTCACTCGCTTTAGCAAAAGTTTTTAGGTTATTTGCGTGATTAGATTTTAATCATGCGTGACTTACCTCACTCAATAAAATGACTTTTGCACTTTAAAACTTCAGTTTAATTTGAATTTGTTTAAGGTCAAAGCAACTCATTTGTGCAGTAAAGGTCCCTAATAATAGGCTTCTGCGGAATGAATTTTAAAAAGCTTTATTAATTTATCGCTGAATGTTTTTAACCTAGTTTTTTTTAGCGGCGTCGATTTTTTTTCAATTTAGATCTATCTGTTTCTATCTCTATTATATGGCACGCAGGTCTATTCTTTCGCAGCTATTCCGGCAATCTGCCGGCTATGTTTAACAATTCAAAGAATTTGAATTGTATTGGTGCGCTGTGTTTTTTTTTACAATTCAAAGAATTTGAATTGTATTGGCGCGCTGTCTTTTTTTTAAGATCTGGTCACACATTTTCATGATTTTTGAAGTCAAATTGGAGTAGCGATTTTGGTCACGTCGAAACAGGAAGTGGAGCGAGAAAGCGATTGGTTTTGCGGCGTGAATTTTTTTCGCTCTAAATTTAAAGTATAGTGAGAAAACCGTGTTTGAACAAAAATTCGCTTTCTCGCTAGTGGTTTTTTGTTCACATGCGGCATTTTCACTTTGATTTTTACAGTTTTTCGATTTTTGGATCGGATTTTTTTCTAAATGGTTTTCCCAAGCCATTCATAGTCATTCTAGGCCTAGTTTTCTTTTTAGTCAGTGAAAATTCTTTGAATTGTACGCCAGGACTTGTCCTGCTATGTTTTTTTTAAGGTGTATTCACACATTTTTCAATGACTTTGATTTTTCAAAACGGGATAAACAGGTAAAGCCCAGCGGGCATTAAGTTTCATTAGAGGCCCAAAGTGAGCTTTAGTAGTACTTCAAGTGCTTATAGTGGTGCAGCTGCTGGGATGGCCTTAATTTAAGGTTAAAAGATCATTTGTAGGAGTTTTTGGGCTCTAAATAGTGCAATTTTTTTTAATGTTTTTTGTGATCTTTTTGAGTTTGTTTGTTTGATTAGTATGAGGTTGAAGTTTTTAAAAATTCATGAAGGCCTTTTGCGAGACGCAATTGCTTGTTATGACCATCTTATGAGCTATATGTTTTGGTTCTACAAACTTAAACACGCATAATACTAATTTTTGCAATTTTTTTCAGGTTTTATGAAAATTTTTGTCTTTTTTTCAGTTTGTTTCAGTTTATTCAGCCCTAGCTGTCAAGAAACCTCCTCTAGGTTCTGATAATAGATTACTGCACAGTTTCTAGTGGTAATGGAATGGTTTTCAACTTTTCGCTATCACGAATTTTAGCATTTTTTGACAAAACTTGTGTTTTTTCATATTTTTTGTCTTTTCTCATAATTCAAGTTGTTTGAATCACAGGGGGCGGACAACTTCATTAGGGGTTAGATAATAAGTTAATGAAAAATTTTAAGTGCCATGGAATACGTTCCAACTTTTGAATATTAAAAATTTTAGCATTTTTTTGACAAAACTCGCCTTTTTTTCAAGTTTTTTTTTGAAAATTTTCGTCATTTCTTGAGTTTTTCCAGCTTCAGTGAACAAGCAATCTCCTCTAAGGTTTGATAATAAGACACTGAAATTTTTTAGTAATAATGGATTGGTTTTTAACATATTAATGTCTCGAAATTTAGCTTTTTTTAAATAAAATCTTCAATTTCTGTGAGGTTTCATAAAGTTTTTCTCATTTGTTATTTATTCCACGTTTTGATGGAAAGTTACTGCATGGTTGTTATTTTCAATGAATTTGTTTTCAACAATTTAACCTTTCGACTTTTTGATAAAATTTGCAATTTTTTTCAAGTCGTTTCGAAACATTTGTAATTTATGCAGTTTTCTGCCTCATTAGCCAGGTTAACTCATCCAGGGGTAGAGCATGCTAGGGAACAATTGAATGGATTTCAACAATTTAATTGAACAAATTTCTTTTTGAAATTTTTTCTAAAAATTATTGCCTATCGATCTTTGAGCCAATCTATTCAAGGCTTGGAAGTGGGTTACTGGATAGCCTCTAGAGACACAGAAAAGATTCTGAAGATATGAATATCACGATAGCAACATTTCATTATAATTTGCAATTGATTTCTTTTTTTTTATATTTTTTGGTCATTTTCCAGTTAGTCGATCTTCAAGAGCCAATGAATTTTGTTCAGGTCTTGCAGATATAATATTGGACTGATTTCAGAAACAAATGTTGGTTTAAAACATTTTAAGTAGGGATTTTTAATGGGGAAAAATTTTGCCTTAGGTTTAAAGCTTCAAGAGTTTTAGCAATGAGTATATTTTTAGTTTGTGTGATTGTTTTAGATTCTCAGTTTTTCGATATTGATTTTGTGTTTTGGCTGGCATTGTTCAATTGATCTGCTGGTCAGGTAGAGTCCTTCTGAGTTTTTCATTCAATTCCTTGAATTGTATTTCGGGACTTGTCCTGCTATGTTTTAAGATGTGTTCACACATTTTTCAATGACTTTGATTTTTCAAAACGGGATAAACAGGTAAAGCCCAACGGGCATTAATTTTCGTTTGAGGCCCAAAGTGGATGTTAGTAGTCCTTCAAGTGCTTAGAGTGTTGCAGCTGCTGGGATGGCCTTAATTGAAGGTTAAAACGTCGTTTTTAGTAGTTTTTGGGCTCAAATTGCTGCAATTTTTCATGTTTTTTTTGTAATTTTTTTAGTTTTCTGTTTGATTAGTCTTGGGTTGAAGTTTTTAAAAGTTGAAGAAGGCCTTTTTTGAGACAAATTTACTTTTTATGACTTTGTTCTGAGCTATATGTTTTGGTATTACAAACACAAACACGCAAAATGATACTAATTTTTGCAATTTTTTTAAAAATTTTTGTCATTTTTTGAGTTTTTCCAGCTTCAGGGGCCAAGGAATCTCCTTTGAGTTTTGATAATAGGGCACTGCATAGTTTCTAGTAACAACGGATTGGTTTTCAACATTTTAATGTCTTAAATTTTCGCACATTTTTGATAAAATTTGCAATTTTTTTCAAGTTTTTCTAAAGTTTTTGCCAGTTTTTTGTGTTTGTCCATTCTCAAGTACCAAAAAACCTATTCCATGGTCTGATGAAAGTTACTGCATGATTGTTAGTTTCAATGGATTTGTTGTCAACAATTTCCCCTTTCGAATGCTAGAAATTTCTTGATAAAATTTGCAATTTTTTTTAAGTTTTTCCAAAACATTTGTCTTTTAGTCAGTTTTTCTCACCTCAGTAGCCAGTTAACCTCATCCAAGGTTTTATAGTATGTAATTAAATAGTTGCTAGTGGGCAGGTGAATGATTTCTACATTTTATTCGAAAGAATTTCTCTTTTTTGAAATTTGAAAATTTTTCTAAAAATTATTGCCTATCTGTCTTCGAGCCCATGAATTTTTGAAGGCTTGGAATTGGGTTACGGGATGGCGTCTAATAGCCTCTAGATACACAGAAACGATTCTGAATATTTTAATGTCTCGATTTTCCGTAACATTTCTTTAAAATTTTCAATTGAATTCTTTTTTGAACTTTTCGGTCATTTTCGAGTTAATCGATCTTCAAGAGCCAATGAATTTCTTTCAGTTATTGCAGATATAATACTGGACCGATTTCAGAAACAAAAATTGGTTTTGAAGATATTTTTGAAATAGGTATAATTAAAGAGATCAAATTTTGCCTCAGGGGTAAAAGCTTCTAGAGTTTTAGCAATGAGTATATTTTTGTTCAGTTTTTTATTGTTTTAATTTCAGTTTTTAGGAGATGATTTTGTTCTGTTTTCGCTGGAATTGTTCACGTGATCTGCTGGTCAAGTAGAGTTCTTCTAAGGTTTTCATTCAATTCTTTGAATTGTATTTCAGGACTTGTCCTGCTATGTTTTTTTACTTCGTCTAACAGATGTTTGGGGTCTTTCCCATTATAGCCCCCCCCCCAGCTTAGTGGTCAGATAACCTATAGCCCCCCAAACATGGTAATTATACCATAATGGGGGGGCTATAATTTCATGGGGGGGCTATAATGAGAAAGACCCGATTTTTGTTTCGTCTTACCGTGACTTCTTGGAATTGACTTTTTCAATGACTTACCTCCCTCAAAAAAATGACTTCTGAGCTCACTTATGAAACTTTAAATTTTATGAACATTTACTTATTAAAGGTCAATAGTGTGCATCTAAGTAGTGCCAAACATATGACCTAATTATTGAATATTAGAGTCTTGAGTTTTTGATTTCGAATAATAATTTTGGGATCTTTTCCGTTTGTGCCCCCCCCCCCCCCCCAAATATTGCACGTGCATCTGGGGGGTGCAAATAAAATGCGCCCACTAAGTTGAGGGGGCACAAACGGAAAAGATCATAATTTTGAAAAGCCCTTTTAGGGCTTTCTCCTTATAGAGCTTATGTGTCTCATAAAAAAGACAGTCCGAATCTAACCCAAAAAGTCTAGTGGTCTATTAAAGGACTGGTGGTCGATCTGTCTATTTTATTTCTATAGTTGTTTCAATTCATGTAACACCACAAGCGTCTATCGCGGCTATTTTCTGGCAATCTGCCGGCTATGTTTCAATAAAAGCTGGTTTTTTAAAATCAAGGTTTGGCCCATTTGGTTTTTTTCAGTTTTTGCCAATTTTTTTTTTCTGTTACTGAGTGGTTTGCAAGAAATATTTTCTTCAGTCTTTTAGGTAGAACCATTCTATGATTGTTTTAATTAAGCAGAAGTTATTGATTGTCAGATAAGAAAGTTCTCATTAAAAAAGAACCAAGGTTGTAATTCGTTTCAGATTTCTCTTCTGATTTCTCGTCGACTTTCACTTTTTGTGAAAAAGTTTTACTCCTTACCAGTATCTTAAGCCTGCGATTGAGTGAAACTGTTCTCAAAGACAATTTCATGTGTATGGTGTTAAGGACAGTTCGTAATCTTAACTAGATCCCCACTCCGCCCCAATACTCCTCCCGTGTCCCGCGCTCCCAACCCTAGCCACCCCCATCTCTTGACCCCCTCCCTCCAGCGCCCCCCCCCCCAATGCTAGCATCCCTAAGCCCAAGCTGGCCACTACCGATGCCAACCGCTCGCCAGGCGTTTGAGAGCCCGAATTTAGTCGGTTGTGTTCTAATGTTATGACTCAAAACTAGGGCGTTCTTCACAAGATTCGATAGTTTTTACGTTTTCCGTATAGCATAAAATTTCTTGATTCCTTTGTTGCGCACTTCAAAAATGTTTCACTCCACATTGGAAACCCAAGCTTTTGTCGATTTGGACATCTAAATATGTCGCTCAAGTGTTTTTATTGAATTGAACCCGAGTGAAAACTTAGATTGTATTGTGGCTCTGTCCTGTGTTCAAACATTTTCCCCGACTTTCAGCTTTCAAATCGGGATAAACCGGTAAGCATTAATTTTGATTAGAGGCCCTAAGCTGGCGTTAGTAGTTTTTCAATTGATTAATGTGCTAAATTTACCGGGAGGGCAGTCCTAAGCTAAGGTGAAAAGTTTTTCAGCTCAAAATTGCAGTTTTTCCCAAATTTTTTCTTTTGTGTTGAATGGAATTTAAAATGACGTTGTTCATGGTTCATAAAGGTCTTTTACAGATATATATTTTTTCAGATTTGGTTATTGAGGTGCAGGTTCTGGTAATGCCAACCTAAACCCCAAAAATTGTAAGGAATTTTGTATTTTAATCGTTTGTATTTTTTGTCGTTTTTTTACGGTTAGGAGACAGTTAAGTTTTGTTGTAACTCATCGTTGAATAATGGCTCAATTTTAGCACCAACTTATGTTTCTGAGCATATTAGTTTTCAGAGCTTGGGTATATCATTTAGTAATTTTGGCTAAGATTTCCAAGCAGCCAAAAAAGACAAGATTTATTAGTAAACCTGTCTTTTTTTTGGCTATGTTTGCCTCTTTTCTGGCCGTCTGGCCAATTGTTGTTATTCTGCAGCTCAAATGTTTTGTTGATTTGACTAGACAGATTTTGTTTCGAAGTGATAGGTATGGAGCTTGGTGCTGCATTCATGCTATGTTGTTGACACCAAGACATTGATATCAAGAAACTCTAGCTTCTTTTTTCACATTGTTCTTTGGCCAGCTTCTGCTTCTCCTGTTATGTGTCATGCCGGTTTTTTCTTAGGTCAAGTGCTCTGTTCTTGCTCTTTTTAATTGCTCTTGAATGAGAAGCAATTATTGTAAACGTGTTTGTCCTTTTTCTATGCAAATTTTTTGATTGACCGTTTTGAGCTTTTCTTCTAGAATAATCTTCAAGTAACTTTCTAACACACTTCATCTAGATTTTTGAGTGTTTAATAGCCGCCTTCAACGTCTCAACGGCTATTTTAGGCGCTCTTCTTCTTTCACGCTGTGACTTTTGACTTACCGCACTCACTGTTTCAAATGATTGGATTTTAATTTTTTCACACATTGAATTACGCCTTGTACTAAGTAAAAAGAGCAAAATAAAAAGAAACTGGATAAACCGATAGCCCAGTCATTAAGTCATGGTGCATTAGGTTATCAAAGTCCATTAGAGCAATTGCTAGCTGCCATCAGTATTAAGCTTAATAGCTTTTTGGTTAGAAGCTTAATTAAGTATAGTTTAAGAATCTAACTGAACTTGCACCCCAAATAAGAACACTTTTTGACACTAAAAAAACAAAAAAATTCGGTCAGTTTTTATCTCTTCTTTTTTCTTTTTCTGTTTCAAGCACAATGTGCATCAAGCGCGTTAACGGCGGCTATTTTCTGGCAAAATACCGCTTATGTTTTTTATTGCTTTTATTTTCTCTTATTGGGAAACTTCATATGGCTCGTATTGTTCAAATGGTCTGCTGTTCAGGTCAAGGATTTTTTTTTTCATTCAATTAGATCGATTGTATTCCAGTACTTTTTTGTTCCGACCCACTTGTGGGGGGGAGGAACTATATACTCAAATGGTTTTTTTTTGTTCAGTCAATTTTGGCCGATCTATATATTCATCGTAGAGAAATCTGAGTGGTATCATTAAAAAGCTAGTCCAGCGTAGAATTCGAAATTGAAAAGATATTTTTGAATTTCGTATTTTTCGAGGATTTATCGAGGTTTAAAGTTTTGTGTGAACACGATATTTGCATGATTTTGTTCTCTTAGCAAGACTTTTATTCAAATTAAGGCCTTTCATTGAAAATTTTATTTGAAAATTACTTTTCACGCGACAAAATGAATAAATTTTGTGCTACCAATAGACCGATAAAAAGGCTAGTTCTGGTCTCATGGGGAAGTTAACTATCAAAAAAAGGTCGAATTGAATTTGAGAGCTGTTTTTTAAAAAAATTTTTCTATTCATTACTGTCATTTTAGTCGTTTAGAGACCAGTCACTTTTCATATCGAGGTTCTGTTAATGACAAACTTCAGTTAACTGATACCCAATGAACAAAATATTGGTTCTCAAGGGATCACTCATGTTTTTTTTGTATTCAGGAAGTTTTTGAAATTTTTAATGAATTTTTGATTTCCATCTTGAGTCGTATGGCATAGACTCACTTACTACAAGGGCGATTGATTTCCTAATGTGCATTATGTAAACCTATATAATTTAATGGCTGTTAACTTTTTTTTATAATTTTTAAAAAATATTTTTTTTTCGGAACTTTTTTTGGACATCAACCGACCTTAAACTTATTTTTGCTTGAACTCTAGGTCAGTGTCAGTATTGGCAGGACCTCTATCTTTTCTACTGCAACTAAAATTAATCTGGTAAGCGGTTTTATCTTCCAACAGTTGGTTTTATGACTTCAATTACACGAGTTCTCATAATTTTTTGATTTTTGACATTTTTTTTGTAATTTTGATTACATTTCAATTTTTTATCTTAGTATCCTAATATTTATAGTTCCCAGTGGCTTAGAGAAGACTTTAAATGGATCAAAGATAAAGTTTTCAGAGAAAATTTTACGGTTTAATTGGCTCCGACACTTTCTTGCACTTTTCTGAATTTTTGGTTTTTGCCTGTTGTTTTCATATCCATAAGACTTATTGTGATGTCTTTTTGATGATTTGAGAATGACGAACATCTTGATACTCCCATTGAGGAGTAACTTTGCGTATTTATTGACTTCCGCTGAGAGCTATTGAATTTAGTGGCTAATAAGACAAAAAAAATTTGAATTTTTTTTGAACACCAACTTTTTTGCCAACTTTTAAACCTACTTCCATGAACTGACGATTTTGATTTTTCTTCGATGTAACGAGTTGTCATAGTTCCCAGAAAAAATTCGGTTTTTATAATTTTGTTTCTTTTGAACTGCTATCTCATTAACCCAACAACGATAGTTCCCATTGGCTGAGAAAAGAACTCCAATGGTACACACACAGATAAGGTTTTCAGAGAAACGCTTATGGTTATCTTCTAACTCTTTGTTTTATGACTTCAATAACGCGAGTTTTCATAATTTAAAAATAAATTCTGATTTTTTTGTAATTTTGGTTCCTTTTGAAATCTAAGCTCATTATACTAATATTGATAGTTCCCATTGGCTTACAGAAGACGTCCAATGGATCATAGACAAAGTTTTCAGAGAAAAGATTATGGTTTAAATGGCTCCCACACATTCTATTTGCATTTCTGCTGAATTTTTTTGGATTTGACTATATTTGTCGTTGTTTTTATAACCATAGGACTTATTGTGATGTCTTTTTGATGACATATTGATGACAAACATCCATGTCTTCCCATCGAGGCATAACGTAGCGTATTTTTGGATTACAATGAAAGCTCTTGAACTTAATGGCTGTTATCGCTTTTTATAATTTTTAAAATAATTTTTTTCGGAACTTTTTTTGGACATCAACCGACCTTAAACTTATTTTCGTGAACTCTAGGTCAGTGTCAGTAATGGCAGGACCTCTATCTTTTCTACTGCAACTAAAATTAATCTGGTAAGCGGTTTTATCTTCCAACAGTTGGTTTTATGACTTCAATTACACGAGGTCTCAAAATTTTTTTTAAATTTTTTGGACATTTTTGTAATTTTGATTACATTTCAATTTTTTATCTTAGTATCCTAATATTTATAGTTCCCAGTGGCTTAGAGAAGACTTTAAATGGATCAAAGATAAAGTTTTCAGAGAAAAGTTTACCGTTTAATTGGCTCCGATACTTTCTTGCACTTTTCTGAATTTTTGGTTTTTGCCTGTTTTTGTTTTCATATTCATAAGACTTATTGTGATGTCTTATTGATGATTTGAGAATGATGAACATCTTGATACTCCCATTGAGGAGTAACTTTGCGTATTTATTGACTTCCGCTGAGAGCTATTGAATTTAGTAGCTAATAAGACTTTAAAAAGTTTGAAATTTTTTTGAACACCAACTTTTATGCCAACTTTTAAACCTACTTCCATGAACTGACGATTTTGATTTTTCTTCGATGTGACGAGTTTTCATAGTTCTCAGAAAAAAATTCGTTTTTTTTGTGATTCGATTCCTTTTGAACTGCTATCTCATTAACCCAACAATTATAGTTCCCATTGGCTGAGACAAAACGTTCAATGGTTCACACACAGATAAAGACTTCAGAGAAACGCTTATGGTTTCAATGGCTTCGACAATTGCTTCTCGCACTTTTCTACTGAGTTTTTGGTTTTTGCATGTATTTGTTGTTGTTTTCATAATCATAAGACTTATTGTGATGTCCAGTTGATGAGTTATAATTGACAAATATCATTTCTTTCTCATTGAGGTATGACTTAGTTTATTTTTGACTTCCAATTAAATCTATTGAAATTAATGGCTATGATATAACTGGTTTTCTCAAAGATTTCGTGTTTTTTTAATATTTGTTCATACTTTTAAAGTCATATGGTTAAGAAAAGAACAACCCCATTGCTGTTAAAAAAAATTTATGAAATTAAATAAAAATTCCAAAAACTTCTTTTTTCTTCAGTTCGACACCTTTCTCGCTCAATTTTTTCTGAATTTGCTGTTTTTGCCTTTTTTAATTCTTCGTGTATTTCTAAAATGCTGACTGGTCTCATAGGTTTCTAATTAAGGATTGAAAAAATGATTTTACACAATGCAAATACATTTAGCAAAAAATTATAGCAAATATTATTAAATTTATGATATTGTTCGGTTTCAGAGACTTTTTTATATTTTTCAGTTTGTTTTTTTTTCGTCAATTTGTAACTTATGCTCATCAATGAGAGGTTCCATTCCTTGTAATTCAAAAACCATTTTTCCATTGATATCATGTCGTAACTGATGTTTTGTTGGATAATATGCGTTTTTCTAGAAGTTTTGTGAGTGGTCAATATTTGTGTTTCTTTCACTCTTTCTTCTTTTAGCACATTCGCTTAAAAAAATTGTTTTTCCTTCTTTGTGAGCGCTGCATCGGGGCGGGGTTTCATGTATTTCAATTAGTAGTGCGGTTGTGTTACGATTTTTTAAACTCAAATATCTATTTTTAATTATCTCATCAGGTTGACATTAAGTCAAAAATGTCGATGAGCTCGGGTCGGTACATCATGTGCAAACGCACATTAACGAGCATCCTTGTTTCTTTCAGTTTTTTATTCAGTTTTTATAAGTCTTTTTTCGTCTTAATTACCTTTTTTCCTTCTAAGTAAGTTTTTGGACTTTTGTTTTGTAATTTTGATTACATTTCAATTTTTTATCTTAGTATCCTAATATTTATAGTTCCCAGTGGCTTAGAGAAGACTTTAAATGGATCAAAGATAAAGTTTTGTGAGAAAATTTTACGGTTTAATTGGCTCCGACACTTTCTTGCATTTTTCTGAATTTTGGTTTTGCCTGTTGTTTTCATATTCATAAGACTTATTGTGATGTCTTATTGATGATTTGAGAATGATGAACATCTTGATACTCCCATTGAGGAGTAACTTTGCGTATTTATTGACTTCCGCTGAGAGCTATTGAATTTAGTGGCTAATAAGACTTTAAAAAGTTTGAAATTTTTTTGAACACCAACTTTCGTGCCAACTTTTAAACCTACTTCCATGAACTGACGATTTTGATTTTTCTTCGATGTGACGAGTTTTCATAGTTCTCAGAAAAAAAATTTCGTTTTTTTTTGTAATTCGGTTCCTTTTGAACTGCTATCTCATTAACCCAACAATGATAGTTCCCATTGGCTGAGACAAGACGTTCAATGGTTCACACACAGATAAAGATTTCAGAGAAACGCTTATGGTTTCAATGGCTTCGACAATTGCTTCTCGCACTTTTCTACTGAGTTTTTGGTTTTTGCATGTATTTTTTGTTGTTTTCATAATCATAAGACTTATTGTGATGTCCAGTTGATGAGTTATAATTGACAAATATCATTTCTTTCTCATTGAGGTATGACTTAGTTTATTTTTGACCTCCATTGAAATCTATTGAATTTAATGGCTATGATATAACTGGTTTTCTCAAAGATTTCGTGTTTTTTTTTTATATTTGTTCATACTTTTAAAGTCATATTGTTAAGAAAAGAACAACCCCATTGCTGTTTAAAAAAATTCTGAATTTAGAAATAAAAATTCCAAAAACTTCTCTTTTCTTCAGTTCGACACCTTTCTCGCTCAATTTTTTCTGAATTTGCTATATTTGCCTTTTTTAATTCTTCGTGTTTTTGTAAATTGCTGACTGGTCTCATAGGCTTCTAATTAAGGATTGAAAAAATGATTTTACACAATGCAAATACATTTATAGCAAAAAATTACAGCAAAAATTATTAAATTTATGATATTGTTCGGTTTCAGAGACTTTTTTAATATTTTTCAGTTTGTTTTTTTTTCGTCAATTTGTAACTTATGCTCATCAATGAGAAGTTCCATTCCTTGTAATTCAAAAACCATTTTTCCATTGATATCATGTCGTAACTGATGTTTTGTTGGATAATATGCGTTTTTATAGAAGTTTTGTGAGTGGTCAATATTTGGGTTTCTTTCTCTTTTCTTTTAGCACATTCGCTAAAAAAATTGTTTTTCCTTCTTTTGTCGTTTGTTGTTTCCTCGTAGTGTTTCTGGTGGCAGATTTTGTGAGCGCTGCATCGGGGCGGGGTGTCATGTATTTCATTTAGTAGTGCGGTTGTGTTACGATTTTTTAAACTCAAATATCTATTTTTAATTATCTCATCAGGTTGACAATTAAGTCAAAAATGTCGATGAGCTCGGGTCGGTACATCATGTGCGAACGCACATTAACGAGCATCCTTGTTTCTTTCAGTTTTTTATTCAGTTTTTATAAATCTTTTTTCGTCTTAATTACCTTTTTTCCTTCTAAGTAAGTCATGATTTTCTTGTTTGACTTCTGATTTACCTTACCCAATGTTTCTACTGAATCGAATTTAGAATTCATTTAGCAAATACGGTCAAAGCCGAAAAGCAACTCAAAAGAAGCGGAAAAACCAAGAAAGCCCCTGCACTAAGACTCATTCTGGAAAGACTTATTGCATTAAGATGTTAGAGTTCCCTGCAGTATACTGCTAACTGGTGGTAGTATTAAGACTTTGAATTCAAAATGTTTATTGTCTAAAATGAAACTGCGGACTAAATAAGAGCTCTTTTTGACACCTAGAAAAAATGGGTTCCGTCAATATTTCTCTTTATATTCCTAAACGAGTTTCAGTTCCAACGTCGGTCTCTGGGTTCTCTGCGGCTGTTTTCTGGCTGTTTTTATTTTTTGGCAAGTTTAGGATTTTACTCTTCCTTAAGTAATCTCAGATGTGATTATCTCAAGATGTGGCTCATATCAGAGTGCTCTTATTTTAGTTGAAATTTCCTACAAAGGGGTACTATGCGGAGTGCTTGCTAGTTCCTGTGTGGCATTGAATGCAATCTTCACGAAGCGAGTTCTGCCAATAGTCGATAACAGTGTGTGGCTCCTAACTTACTACAACAACATCAATGCCTGCTTCCTATTTCTCCCTCTGATCCTTATGAACGGAGAAATCGGAACCTTAATATCCTTTCCATACATTGGCTTCATCAGTTTCTGGGCTGCCATGAACTTCTCAGGAGTTCTTGGAATCTCAATTGCTTACGTCACTGGACTTCAGATCCAGGTGACGTCACCGTTGACTCATAACATCAGTGGAACAGCGAAAGCGTGTGTCCAGACAGTACTGGCATGTTTGTTCTTCCAGCAAAGTAAAAGTTACCTCTGGTGGTTGTCCAATGGCATGGCTCTGGTGGGTACTGGAGGGTATACCCGCGTTAAACAATTGGAAATGAAGAAACAACACGAGGAAAATAAAGCAAGTGCCTCTATGAATCAACCGCCAACTTCCAAAGTTTAAGTTAAACAACGAGAAGTACTGAACACTTTCACAGGTAGATGTAGCACGTGGAGGATTATAGAGAACATTGAATTAAAGAAACTGTTCATCTCAATATTGCATTTCAGTTCAGTCGGTTTTTGTTGCGTTTGGATTATGGAAAACATTTTAGTTTTTTTCAACAGGACTGTCCTACTTACGAGGTGAGCGTGATAACTGTGACTTAGGCTAATTTACAGTAAACTTAAGTTGAACACGTTATTAATGCGATGGATCATGATATCTGTGATCAGATGAAAATAAAAATTAGTTTTTACAAATTGTCAGATTCTTTACAGTTGTCTATACAAATTCTGTACAGATTTCGCGCTTTAAAGAATTGTATATCGACGAATTTGTTTTGGCGTGTATTTAAGAAGAATAAATTCAAATAGACAACGATATGAACTGAAATGCTCAACGGAAGAAGAATCCTGCTCTTATTTCAGGCACGGAGGCAGCAAATGGTCTAAGTTATGTCCATATCTTATCTTCTATCGTTCTTCTTACATTGAGAGAGCGAACTGTTGGTGTGAAGTTGTAAATTATCACTATTCTTTATTTGTAAATTGTACAAAATTACGGTATACAATATCAAAGTTTCATATTTCACTTGTCCTACAAATATTCTTGGTTTTATTGAATTCAGTTTATGCGCTCAAATTGAACATTTTGTTGAGAACATTTTGTTAGCAACAGAAACCATTAATGATTTGGTCCATATGTTTTTGGATCAAGGCTTTACGCAAACAGTGTTGACTGACTGAGCAATCAATCCTCAAAAAGTTCCTGGAGCTTTTTTTATTAAAAAGTTCCTGGGGTACTCTGAGCAATCATGATATGAAAATCAAACTTCTGTTTCAAAGTGGTTTAAATTAGGTGCAATTGAATAAGCCTGAAAATTTTGCTATAAATGATGCATCTAACCATGCAATTTTTATGTGCAAATTATGGTAATTTGACATGGAAGTTTTTGATATTTTTAATAGCCGCCTCATCTTCTCAGCCGGCTATTATAGCGCTCCTATTTTTTTTTTACTTCGTCGAATAAACTTTTTGACTTCTCTAGACTAGTTTCTCCCTTCTCTCATTCTGCTAAAAGTGATTTTGAACATCAGTTGCTCAGCAAAGCATTTCAAAATGAACAAAGTCAGTATAAAAAATTGAAGTCAGAAGTAGAAACGGGATAAACCCATAAAGCCCAACTTTAGATGCCCGCTATTTGAACGTCGTTCCTATAAGTCTTAGTTACCATCTCTAATGCTTATTGGTATTGATAGTAGCCCCTGTAGCCTCTCTCTAAGAAACAGAAGTACGTTATCTTCAACTACGAAATGCCATCAAAATAGATCGGACTTAAAAAATGTTTTTGTACAAAAATCTTTTTTTTTCAATATCTTCTATTC
The DNA here is from genome assembly GCF_964194025.1 of Convolutriloba macropyga. Taxonomy (NCBI): domain Eukaryota; kingdom Metazoa; phylum Xenacoelomorpha; order Acoela; family Convolutidae; genus Convolutriloba; species Convolutriloba macropyga. Next base: position 25,112,975 of record NC_134481.1, on the reverse strand, counting down.
TTTCAATCCCAATCATGCTTATTGGTATCAACGGCGGCTATTTTCCGGCAATCTGCCGGGTATGTTTTCTATAATGGCCTAAAGATTAGCCGAAAAAGTTTGTTTTATAGCGTTCAATGTGCGACAAAGTTTCATAAAACGATGCTATAATTTAGAGCAATTCAGTCACGAACTTGTCCTCTTGTACACATAGATTTTTAATGATATAATTCAGATGTCTATTCCGTCCCGCAAGGGGATTGCCTTCTCAACTAGATATGGTCTTTGTTGAGAAATTTTTAGCCGATCGATATATTTGTCAGAGAGACCAGTGAGCGGTCCATTGGAACTCCCGTCAAGCGTAGAATATTTTAATTGGAGGTCCTAGTTCACTTCAGTTTTTTCGAGGCCTTATCGAAAGTTAAAGACCAACTCAAGGTAACTTTAATCTTCTTTGTGTTATTTTTCTTTTCACTACACCCATATTTTTATCATGGTTTACTACGATTTGAAGATCTATCTACTACATCTATTTTGGGGGGCTGTCTCTTTGTTAACGATCATTTTAATGCTTTTGAATAAGAACTTAGAGAAGTGATTTCGATCAAGCCAAAACATGCTGATGAGCAAAAAAGCGAGTCGATTTCGGGCGTGAATTTCTATCACTCTGTGAGATGCAAAAGTGAGAAATCTGTGCCTGACAAAAGTGTATTCTAAATGTTTGTCGCAAAGCGTTAGCGAGACTATTATTGTTCTCTTCATGGCTCACAATCCAAAGGATTCGGATTGCATTGCTGCGCTAATTTTCTCAAAGCTGTGCTAACTTTTTATAGCTGCGAAGCTGTAAGCTGAGCGAAGCTATTTTGCGGTGCTCTTGGTTTTTTTTTGTTTCGTCGTCTGAGGCTCTTTTTTCGTTTTACATTTGTTCACACCTCAAAGCTGAAAAGTCAAATTTTCTGAATGACTTCTTCCTCTCACTAACTGCTTATGCGCGTGTGACGTCATTTCTCACTCTCTCTAGCAAAAGTTTTTTGCCTGATTAGATTTTGATCATAAGTGACTTACCTCACTCAAAAAAATGACTTTTGCAAAAAATGAATTTAAGTTTATTTTCAATTAGTTTAAGGTCAAAGGAACTCGTATGTGTAATAAGGGTCCCTAATGAAAAGACTTCTGCGCAATGAATTTTAGCAAGCTTTATTAGTTTATTGTTTAATTTTGTACATAGCTTTTTGAGCGGCGTCGATAACTTTTCAATTCACATCTGTATGTTTCTATCTCTATCATAAGGCACGCAAGTCTATTCTTTCGCAGCTATTCCGGCAATCTGCCGGCTATGTTTTCGACTTTTTGTCAATGAAAATTTTAGTTAATCATTTCAATCTGGTTTTAAAAGTGGAGCAAATGGTCTAAGTTATGTCCATATCTTATCTTCTATCGTTCTTCTTACATTGAGAGAGCGATCTGTTGGTGTGAAGTTGTAAATTATCACTATTCTTTATTTGTAAATTGTACAAAATTACGTTATACAATATCAAAGTTTCATATTTCACTTGTCCTACAAATATTCTTGGTTTTATTGAATTCAGTTTATGCGCTCAATTTGAACATTTTGTTGAGAACATTTTGTTAGCAACAGAAACCATTAATGATTTGGTCCATATGTTTTTGGATCAAGGCTTTACGCAAGCAGTGTTGACTGACTGAGCAATCAATCCTCAAAAAGTTTCTGGAGCTTTTTTTTTAAAAAGTTCCTGGGGTACTCTGAGCAATCATGATATGAAAATCAAACTTCTGTTTCAAAGTGGTTTAAATTAGGTGCAATTGAATAAGCCTGAAAATTTTGCTAAAAATGATGCATCTAACCATGCAATTTTTATGTGCAAATTATGGTAATTTGACATGGAAGTTTTTGATATTTCTATAATGGCCTAAAGATTAGCCGAAAAAGTTTGTTTTATAGCGTTCAATGTGCGACAAAGTTTCATAAAACGATGCTATAATTTAGAGCAATTCAGTCACGAACTTGTCCTCTTGTACACATAGATTTTTAATGATATAATTCAGATGTCTATTCCGTCCCGCAAGGGGATTACCTTCTCAACTAGATATGGTCTTTGTTGAGAAATTTTTAGCCGATCGATATATTTGTCAGAGAGACCAGTGAGCGGTCCATTGGAACTCCCGTCAAGCGTAGAATATTTTAATTGGAGGTCCTAGTTCACTTCAATTTTTTCGAGGCCTTATCGAAAGTTAAAGACCAACTCAAGGTAACTTTAATCTTCTTTGTGTTATTTTTCTTTTCACTACACCCATATTTTTATCATGGTTTACTACGATTCGAAGATCTATCTACTACATCTATTTTGGGGGGCTGTCTCTTTGTTAACGATCATTTTAATGCTTTTGAATAAGAACTTAGAGAAGTGATTTCGATCAAGCCAAAACATGCTGATGAGCAAAAAAGCGAGTCGATTTCGGGCGTGAATTTCTATCACTCTGTGAGATGCAAAGGTGAGAAATCTGTGCCTGACAAAAATGTATTATAAATGTTTGTCGCAAAGCGTTAGCGAGACTATTATTGTTCTCTTCATGGCTCACAATCCAAAGGATTCGGATTGCATTGCTGCGCTAATTTTCTCAAAGCTGTGCTAACTTTTTATAGCTGCGAAGCTGTAAGCTGAGCGAAGCTATTTTGCGGTGCTCTTGGTTTTTTTTTGTTTCGTCGTCTGAGGCTCTTTTTTCGTTTTACATTTGTTCACACCTCAAAGCTGAAAAGTCAAATTTTCTGAATGACTTCTTCCTCTCACTAACTGCTTATGCGCGTGTGACGTCATTTCTCACTCTCTCTAGCAAAAGTTTTTTGCCTGATTAGATTTTGATCATAAGTGACTTACCTCACTCAAAAAAATGACTTTTGCAAAAAATGAATTTAAGTGTATTTTCAATTAGTTTAAGGTCAAAGGAACTCGTATGTGTAATAAGGGTCCCTAATGAAAAGACTTCTGCGCAATGAATTTTAGCAAGCTTTATTAGTTTATTGTTTAATTTTGTACATAGCTTTTTGAGCGGCGTCGATAACTTTTTCAATTTACATCTGTATGTTTCTATCTCTATCATAAGGCACGCAAGTCTATTCTTTCGCAGCTATTCCGGCAATCTGCCGGCTATGTTTTCGACTTTTTGTCTATGAAAATTTTAGTTACTCATTTCAATCTGGTTTTAAAAGTGGAGTGAAAAATTGAGGTTTTGAACTTGAGAAATTGGAGTTTGTTTTCACGTGAGGCAGTTTGACTTGTTTTCAGCGTTTTTCTCGGTTTTTCTTGAATGCTATTTAAGGCAAAATACACTCAAGTTGATGTTTAGTTGCATTTTTGAATGACTCAATGGAGGGCAAATGTTTTTCCAATTCGGGAGTTTTTTGTTTTCAAAAATTTTAGTGCTTGCCGTTTTTTAAATGTTGCCCGTATTTGTTTTCGTTATGTTGTCTCGTCACTTAGTCGGAGTATTGACTGATCCCATTGAGTTTCTAATGAGACAAATTTGAGTCTATATAACGTTCGAAGTTCATAGCTACTGATTTTCATTACCTGGACAATGTGCGTTTTCACAAAATACTGATGTTTAAATTTTGCACATTTTTGTAGTTTTCTTATTAATGCAAATTTTTAATTGATCAAATGTTTACATTTTTTTGTCAAGGGTTTTGTAAAAGCGAGAATGATGTGTTTTTTTAATCAGAAATGATGTTTTTAGGTATCGGCGTTTATTCGCAGAATTGACGTCACATTGAGTTTTGTTAAGGAAAAAGTTAAATATTTACTTATTCAGTTGATGATTAATTGTTTTTTTAAGCTTTCGGTCCTCTGTCTCAGTAAAATATTAGTATTTGGGTATAGTTCTGAAATTGTATGTTGTTTTTTCTTTTTTCACTTAGTCTCAACAACGGATTTCATCGGCCTTATTTGATCCATTTGTTGCTTAATTGCAGCTAATAGTTTCCATACTTTGTTAAAGGTTGAGAGAGAACAGCCTAATGTAATTTGTGCATATGATAAGCTTGACATAGTTTTGACATAGCTTGACAGGAAGCTCTACGTATACTTGCATGGAAAATGAAGCCTTGGGGAATACGAAATTACACGAGAACACGTTATAAAATATACAAAAGAGATGGTTTGAATCCAGTATTGATAGATTTTCAAAAGTAGTTGCTCCTGCTTAGACCCGCTAGCATTCTTAAACACATTCATTTCAAAACAGTTGCAGTGAACTTTCAAACTTGTTTAGAGATCTCTCTTGATATCGATAATAAACAAAATGTTGAGTGGTAGGATGTGTTTCAAGACTTCAGTTTATAGTCCAAAAAAGGCATTCCAAAAAGGGGAAATTTTATCTTTTTAAATTTCATTCACCTTGATGTTTTTGCGTTTAATGTGCACTGTTGAGGTTAATTTTTGTAAAATATTTTAATTGTCAGATCATTAGATTTTTCAGTTCTTTGGATTGTATTTTATATTGCTATGCATTTATGTTGCTCTTTATTGTGCTGTGGATTTATATTGCTATTCAGGATTTATTTATATTGCTATGTTTTTTTTGCAGATCTTTCCGCATATTTTTAATTTTTAGCTAGAAAGCAAGTAGTTCATGAGCTTGTGATTAATTGCTCTCAAACGAAGTTTGTTGCAATTATATTAGTCCTGTCGGTGTTTTTTTATTTTATGCGATTTTTGGCTTTTTCAATTTTTCGTCTGACGCTTTTGACTTTTCGACCTCAAAAACGGGATAAACCCTCCTATAGGATTTAATGATAAGTTATTGAAAAAAAATTTATCGGCCATGGAATAGTTTTCAAATTTTCTCAAGTTTTTTGAAAATTTTGTTTTTTTTTAGTCCATCCAGCCTCAAGAGCCAAGGAGCCTCCTCTAGGTTTTAATAATAGGTTACTGTATACTTTCTAGATGAAATGGAATGTTTTAAAGACTTCAACATCACGAATTTTTGCATTTTTTTGACAAAATTTGCAACTTTTTTTTTCAATTTTTTTGACATTTATTATCATTATTCAGGTCATTTGAGCCTCAGGGTTAAGAAAATCTCCTTAGGGGTCTGATGGTAGGTTGCTGCATAGTGTCTGGTGGTAATGGAATGGTTTTCAACTTTTTAACATCACGAATTTTAGCAATTTTTTTTAAATAAATATTGCAATTTTTTTCAAGTTTTTCAATATTTATTGTCATTATCTAAACTTTTTCAGCCCAAGGAGTCAGGAAACCTCCTATAGTGTTTTTGAAATTTTTGCATTGCGCATGGAATTTTTTCAACTTTTTAATATTACAATTTTTATCGATTTTTTTAAATAAAACTTGCCATTTTTTTCAATTTTTTAAAAAAAAAATTTTTTGTCATTTTTTATGTTCATCCTGCTTCAAGAAGCCCAAGGAACCTCCTACTGGGTTTAATAATAGTTTACTGTATAGTTTCTAGATGTGATGGAAAGTTTTTCAATATTTTAACATCACGAATTCAAGCAATATTTTAAAAATCTTTTGCGATTTTTTCAAGTTTTTGGAATATGTTTGATTTTTTCGAGGCCCAGGGGCCCAGGGACTTCCTCCAAGGTTTAATGATAAGCTGTCGCATAGTTTCTGGAGTTAAAGGAATGGTTTTTAGTTTTTTAATGACTCCAGCTTTAGCTATTGTTTGATAAATTTCCTTTTTTCAAATGCTCGCAAAATTATTGTTCCATTTTTATGGATCTTTATGAGCCAGTGAAACTGTTTAAAGCTTGAAATAGGGATAATTGATAGTCTCTTGAGACAATGAAATCGTTTTGAAGATTTTAATATGTTGAATTTTAGCAACATTTTATTAAAATTCGCAATTGTTCTCAATATTTTTGAATATTTTTGTTTAACGATTATTACTGGCCAACGAAGCTTTTCAAGTCTTGCAGATGTGTTATTGACATAACTACAAAGACAAAAAAAAATAGTTTTTGAAATTTTCACGGCAATATCTCGAAGCTTTTAATATTTAAAATTTTTAAATTTTCTTTTAAAATTTGCAATATTTTGCAAATTTTTACAATATCAGTTTTTTATTTGATTTGTTTACTAACAAGGCTAGAAAACTAAAAGTTGCAGAGGTGAATCAAGCTAAAGCTAGCCCCTCTAAACCGTGACTAGCTACTGACGAAACCAACTGTTCGCCAGTCGATTGAGAGCAATTCGCTCGACGTTAGTCGGTTATTTGTAAATTGGTATCACACATCAGTGGGAGTGGTTTAAGACATTTCCGCTCGACGTTTTACTGAAATATTGGTGCATTTTTAATATTTACCATATCTTTCAATGTTTTAATGTCCTGTTAACAAGTGTGATTGGCCTTCTAATGAGGTATAAAATAAAGTAGTTTCAGGTTTCAATTTACAGCTATGTTTTTATGACTTTGGTGTTGTTTCTTGTCTTCAACAAACATTATTAATTTTTTTAGTTTTGCTGGAGTTTTATAATTGCGCTCAATAAGATTCTAGCAATTAATTTAAAAAAGCGTTCTTTTCATGCGATTTTGCTTGTTACCGATTTTTCGACGTCTGATCAATTTTGTATGTCTGATTATTTGACTTTTCGTCCTCAAAAACGGGATAAACAGTTAGAACCCGGATGGAATTTTTTAGCCGAGCAATTTGGTCTTCATGGTGTGAAGGACGGTTCTAACAGTGACCCAGCGCAACCATCTGAGAGCAGTTTGCCAATTATCAAAGGGTACTATATTATCAAAAGCGTTGAGTTTCATCTGAAATAGAGGTTAAGAGTACAATTTTGCAGATCAGAGAAAAATTTCACAGAAGAATGTACCGGATTTGAATTAGACCAAACGTCTCTGCTGACGAAGCAGTCAATTAAGTGGCAAAACTGCGATATTTTATGCGATTTTTGGCTTTTTCAATTTTTCGTCTGACGCTTTTGACTTTTCGACCTCAAAAACGGGATAAACCCTCCTATAGGATTTAATGACAAGTTATTGAAAAAAAATTTATCGGCCATGGAATAGTTTTCAACTTTTTAATATTACAAATTTTCTCAAGTTTTTTGAAAATTTTGTTTTTTTTTAGTCCATCCAGCCCCAAGAGCCAAGGAGCCTCCTCTAGGTTTTAATAATAGGTTACTGTATACTTTCTAGATGAAATGGAATGTTTTAAAGACTTCAACTTCACGAATTTTTGCATTTTTTTGACAAAATTTGCAACATTTTTTTTTCAATTTTTTTGACATTTATTATCATTCAGGTCATTTGAGCCTCAGGGTTAAGAAAATCTCCTTAGGGGTCTGATGGTAGGTTGCTGCATAGTGTCTGGTGGTAATGGAATGGTTTTCAACTTTTTAACATCACGAATTTTAGCAATTTTTTTTTAAATAAATATTGCATTTTTTTTCAAGTTTTTCAATATTTATTGTCATTATCTAAACTTTTTCAGCCCAAGGAGTCAGGAAACCTCCTATAGTGTTTTTGAAATTTTTGCATTGCGCATGGAATTTTTTCAACTTTTTAATATTACAATTTTTATCGATTTTTTTTAATAAAACTTGCCATTTTTTTCAATTTTTTAAAAAAATTTTTTGTCATTTTTTATGTTCATCCTGCTTCAAGAAGCCCAAGGAACCTCCTACTGGGTTTAATAATAGTTTACTGTATAGTTTCTAGATGTGATGGAAAGTTTTTCAATATTTTAACATCACGAATTCAAGCAATATTTTAAAAATCTTTTGCGATTTTTTCAAGTTTTTGGAATATGTTTGATTTTTTCGAGGCCCAGGGGCCCAGGGACTTCCTCCAAGGTTTAATGATAAGCTGTCGCATAGTTTCTGGAGTTAAAGGAATGGTTTTTAGTTTTTTAATGACTCCAGCTTTAGCTATTGTTTGATAAATTTCCTTTTTTCAAATGCTCGCAAAATTATTGTTCCATTTTTATGGATCTTTATGAGCCAGTGAAACTGTTTAAAGCTTGAAATAGGGATAATTGATAGTCTCTTGAGTCAATGAAATCGTTTTGAAGATTTTAATATGTTGAATTTTAGCAACATTTTATTAAAATTCGCAATTGTTCTCAAAATTTTTGAATATTTTTGTTTAACGATTATTACTGGCCAACGAAGCTTTTCAAGTCTTGCAGATGTGTTATTGACATAACTACAAAGACAAAAAAAATAGTTTTTGAAATTTTCACGGCAATATCTCGAAGCTTTTAATATTTAAAATTTTAAAATTTTCTTTTAAAATTTGCAATATTTTGCAAATTTTTACAATATCAGTTTTTTATTTGATTTGTTTACTAACAAGGCTAGAAAACTAAAAGTTGCAGAGGTGAATCAAGCTAAAGCTAGCCCCTCTAAACCGTGACTAGCTACTGACGAAACCAACTGTTCGCCAGTCGATTGACAGCAATTCGCTCGACGTTAGTCGGTTATTTGTAAATTGGTATCACACATCAGTGGGAGTGGTTTAAGACATTTCCACTCGACGTTTTACTGAAATATTGGTGCATTTTTAATATTTACCATATCTTTCAATGTTTTAATGTCCTGTTAACAAGTGTGATTGGCCTTCTAATGAGGTATAAAATAAAGTAGTTTCAGGTTTCAATTTACAGCTATGTTTTTATGACTTTGGTGTTGTTTCTTGTCTTCAACAAACATTATTAATTTTTTTAGTTTTGCTGGAGTTTTATAATTGCGCTCAATAAGATTCTAGCAATTAATTTAAAAAAGCGTTCTTTTCATGGGATTTTGCTTGTTACCGATTTTTCGACGTCTGATCAATTTTGTATGTCTGATTATTTGACTTTTCGTCCTCAAAAACGGGATAAACAGTTAGAACCCGGAGGGAATTTTTTAGCCGAGCAATTTGGTCTTCATGGTGTGAAGGACGGTTCTAACAGTGACCCAGCGCAACCATCTGAGAGCAGTTTGCCAATTATCAAAGGGTACTATATTATCAAAAGCGTTGAGTTTCATCTGAAATAGAGGTTAAGAGTACAATTTTGCAGATCAGAGAAAAATTTCACAGAAGAATGTACCGGATTTGAATTAGACCAAACGTCTCTGCTGACGAAGCAGTCAATTAAGTGGCAAAACTGCGCATTTTATCTTGAGTTGATTCAATTATTGAATAGATTTTAAACTGGGTCTAATTTTTGCCCTAAACTTAGTGTCTTCGATTAGGACACTGAGTTTAGGGCAAAAAAATAGACCTTTACTTCTTTATGTTCATTTTACTTCTTTATGAAATCGTACCCTGGGTTTTCAAATTGTTTTCGTGAAGAGGTATTGAATATTTGAGGTTTGCCCTTATTGTTGTTCTTTCGATGTCCTGCGTAGACTCAATACTGCCAAAGGCTTTCCAATCAGGCATAAGGGAAAGTATTTAGGTGCTTCAGTTGATAATTACTGTATTTCGTGATCCTGACATTCTCTCTTTATAAATATTCATGAAATTTTGAGTATTAAACGGAAGAGCTGTTTGTTTCCTTGTTTTTTATCGTAAATATCATTAATTAAAGGTCGCTTTGGTTTTCCAATGAGATGTAACTGATCCTATTTTTTGGTTCATTTTTTGTTGACACTGTTTGCGTTCAAACAATAATAATGATCTTTTGAGTTCTTGATGTTGCTTGTTGCTTTCTGTTTGCTTATCACACAGTCTTAATAATGGCAGATCTAATCCGATAAGGCTTTATCATTTGTCATAATTTTGTTTTGTGTTTATGCCCTTGGCTGTTTCTCTATTGTTTTCCTTAGTCTCAAAAATGAGAAGTCGAATATGCTATTTGTACTTTCTAATGCAGATATTTTGTTTTTGATAAGAGTTTGAATGAATTGTCACCTGTTATAATCACTCGGGTGCCACTATGTTAATGACAATTTTCGGTGTTCTCATTTTTAGCCTACCGTTTTGTCTCTGATGATTTCAAAATTGGTATATACAATTTGAGGATGCGTACTGTGAAGGGTGATTGAGATATTTTTTAATCAATTTAATGAAGTAAGTATACATACAGATTTGCTACAAAAGAAGTGGAATGGAATTTAAATCTGGCGTTTTCTTTTCTCTTCATTTTCCTCCATATACAGATTTATGCTCTATTAACGTCGAGAGATATTTTTCTGATGTAATTTATAGTAAAGTCTCGGTTTTACTGAATTCAATCTGTTCCCTTTTCTGTTCCCTCACCCCTCCCCTCGTTACGCCCTCAAATGGAAGCTGGAAATGTTCCGTTTGTGCCCTTCGCCTTAGTGGGCGCTTGTTATTGAAACACGCATGTGACATATTTTTATATAATGATCTACTATGTAAGAACACTTACTCTGTGACTGTGGGCGCATAACGTAGTAGGGGCGCAAACGGAAGAGAGCCTACAATTATGTGCTGATATATTGGCAAGTTAATTTGTCAAAAAAACACGTGCGCTGCCGGCGTTAAATTTATAAGAGGAGCGTTAAATTTTCTAAGCTGGAGATTGAAACAGAATAAACCCAAATTTCTGTTTGTGTGGGTACCATTTTGTATGTCTCTGGTCACAGAAATCGTCCCAGTAATTAGGGCGATCAACGGTCTATTTCGTGGCTATTTTTGGGCCTTCTGCTGGCTAAATTTATTTCAACTTTTTTCAATTTTTATGCACGCGAAATTTGCCAAATCTTTAGCAGTGAGTTATAGCTGAATTGCTTGCCGATTTTTTAAATCATAAATTGTAAAAAAAAGTGACAATCAAGATTTCAAGCCGATAAATTAAACCGAAATTTTTGCAATTACTTGCATCTCCAGGTAAAGTCAACTTGCCATTTCATTGTCAGTTTTTAAAGTCATTGAGTTTGAGTACAATTTTATCTCGCTGAAATGTCCTGTTTCCTAGCATTTGTTCTGTCGCTGCTTCCACAGAGACATCCGAGTTGTTTTCCAATGGTTCGAAGAGTATTCTTAAAAAACGACGCACCTGACTCTCCAAAAGACTCAACGTCAATAGAGTACTCCTTTCAAGGTCAATACAGTACTCCTACGCAATGAAGTTTGATAACAATAAAGAACTGCGACTAAAATGTAATAAGTTTTTCTTTCAAAGCCTTTTTCATATTTAAATTGCGCCTGTGAAACCATCAACTTAGGTCTGTATGAATTTTTCTCTTTATTCTACGACCCGCAATTATATTTTGCAGCTATTTCTGCATTCTGCTGGCTGTGCAGTATTTTAGACAAACCTAATGTGAACGGCCGGTTAAGCAGCCAAAATATGTGTGTTCCAATAGGTACCTTCTCAAGTTGGTGAAAGATCGATTACAAGAAAATAAATTATCTACAGTCGGACGAGGGCTTTTGGTACTCCAAATTTTACTGCGAGAAATCTTCCACGCTTTAGTTTTGGCTTCATCAGTTTAAAACATTGCCTGGTGTCTTGAAAACTTCGTTTCCAATTCCAAATCCAATTTTCCATAGCCTGATTTGCTCCGTTCTAGAAGATACTGTAAATTCTCTGAATCTGTTGTCTTCCGTTTTTTGATGAAATATCATTGTCAGACAAAATTTTTCAATTTTCATGTACTCTGCCATGTTACAAGACTAATGAGATGGCTAATACGTTGATAGCTCTGATTAACATTGCTACAAAATCATTTGAATTGCTTATTCCATCTAAGGTTTTTAGTTTATAAACGTTTAAAGAGGAGACAGCTTCGGTGTCTTTTTAGTATTTACGCTTTATTTAGCCAGCCTTCAGCTTATTGTATTGTCAACTTTCAGCTTAATTTGCCAATTGCGGCCAAGGGTAAAAGCCTTCTTGTTGCCCAAAAACGATGAAATCCAAAGAAAAAATAGAAACAAGAATTGAGACATTTTCTGGAGTACAATTTCTTTGGAAAATATTGTTTTGCTTCTATATAAGTCCAACAAATGTTACGGATGGTTTGAAAAATGTTACGGATGGTTTGAAAAAACACTTCGAACATGATTAAGGGAAAGATATCTTGCTATAAGATCAGCAAAATTTTTGACCTTCTTTTTTGCTACTGTGGTTTTGTGAAATTTGTCAGTTACTGCCTTGGATGGTTAAATTAGGAGAATAATTTCAAAAAAATATATTTTTTTTTTGTAGAATATCTTCCTTTTTTGTCGCTTTTACGGTCCTATGTACGGTCTTTTGACATTTATAAAAAAAACTATTGATTAATAAGTGTAAGTCAACAAAAATTGTTTTGCCTAATTTGTTTAGCTACTTGTATCATTAGATAGGGTCGTCAGATAGGATTTGGCTAATCATAAGTACAGAAGTACAGATATTCAAAGAACTTGAAATTGTTAACGAATATTAGCAATTAAGACATTTTTTACCACAATTTCATCAATCTTTTTGTGTAGCCAAATCCTATGTGACGACCCGTCTGCTAGCTGGCTAAAAGTGTCAATGGCCAGAAATTTTATTTATGAAAACAGGCGAAATGACAAAAAATGGCCGAATACTTGAAAAAAACCGAAAAGAGTACATCTTTATTTTGTGCAGAGTGCGTTTTCATTGGTTTTCTCTTAATTGAAAGCTTTATGCTCGAATCCAGCTTAACTTCAATTTCGCAAAACGAGAAATCTTGAAAAAAGATCTGTAGATTTCTGTACAGACTGAATAGTTTCATGTTTCATTGCTTTTCTCTTAGCTCAAAGCTCCATGTAAAAATCCAAATGAATTTCAGCAAGATCACTTCAGCAGTTTATCGGAATAGTCACTATGAATGTTTTTCTTGTCAGTTTTTGAACACATTGTTATATCTTAACTTCAGTAAATGATTCGATACAGAGAATCTTTCTGCTCTTCTCGTTGACCAATCTATGTTTGAATTAGACTTTGACTTCATTAAATCAATGAGATTATATTTACAAACAAGGCGGCTCGGTAATGTGCAATGCCACATAAGGTTCCGACCCCGCCCATCCACAATTTTGGCATAATTGTCTACCAAATGAGGAACAGATAGAAAAACCCAAAAATTATTTTTTGCGAATCCCAAAAAAGCCCAAGTCTTTTTCAAAAAATTCTGTATGAACGATAAGATAACCTCCAAAACAAATAACTAAGTGGAGTAAAAATTGATGCATTAGATTGCTTTAATATGTCAATATTAAGAAAGCGAGTCAAAACGAACAGCAAAATCAAACAACAACAACAACAAACATTAATTACATCAAAAAATTTATGTCCCTCTTAAAAACTAAATTTAATAACAAAGTCAACATACCGTCAGATAAACCTGAAACTAAACAAAGATAACTTATAAATCACCAGAAAACATATGCGACCAGTCCATAAAAAGGTTTGGTAACAATTATACAAAAAAGAACAAAAACAGAAAAGTAAAAAAAATTAACTTATTTTTTTGAAACAATTAACTTCAAAGTAATAAATACCATTAGGAATAAATTAATATTACCACAAATTTGCGATTACCACTGCTTCTATAGAAGGGCATTAGGACCTGACCTTATTCATTTTTTAGAGCGGCTAAAAAGAACAACAAAGAACAAACAAAATTTCAATTGAAACTTGCCAGAAAACGCTGTCAAAACCGTCAAGCCAAATTTTGGCACTCAAAATATATTTGATTGCGCCTTCTTCAAACAGCTATAATGTAGTACGTGGCCATTCATTAGTAAGACTAGGTAACAAGTAGACAAAGAAGCGAAGTGCTAAAGTATGTAATACTTTTAATTTTTTTTTTCGAAACAAAATTACATTCAATGTCATGAAAGGCATTAATTACAAAAAGAGCTATTTAAATATCGTCGTTTTTTCATGAAAAGGAAACCCTCGAGACCTGTAATTTTCCAGAATTTTTTTTGCATCTACAAAATGAACGTCAAATATGACAAAAATCAAATTAATTTAATTTTTTTTTGTGAAAAAGCGGTGTCGAAGCCAGTAAGGTCATAACAAAATCTTTAAAAAATAGATTTTGGGACACCAATCCCTTTTATTCCCTTGACACCCATAATGTCATATTTGACCTGTAATCAACTAACGAGATTAGGTAACAAAAAGAAACATAAAAAGAACAAAATTGCGAAGTTAAAAAAGTTTTTTTTTAATTTTGGAAAACGATGGGTTTGAAAGTCATAAAAGCCATCAGCTATCTGCTAATATCAGAATATCGGTTTTTCTATTCTTCCATGAAAAGCCAATGAAAGCTATCACTATACAGGAAATTTCATACGACCGAAACGACAAAGTATAAATGACAGTTAAGACAAAATTAAAAAATTCAATTGATTTCTTCAAGAAAGAGGCGTCGAGGCCATTAAAACGATGATTTATATCTTTCAGGATTTTAATATGTTCAATTGTGCTTTAATTTGAATGCTAATAAGGTGACATGAGAACTGTCAATAATGTGATAATGTGACAAAATTAGAAAACGTGAAAAACTGGCAAATATCAAAACAAACAAAAATCTAAAATCTTGTAGTATCAAAGCCAGAAAACAATAATTTCAGGCTTAAAACTGCAACCGAGAATAAATTTTAACTCAGTAGAAAGAAGAAGCAGTCTTTTTTTGCTGACACTAAGCTGGAAGTTGAACAAATTCAGAAAAAAATAGAGGAAAAGTTAATTAAGCCATTATTTATTGAAAAGTCAATTATTTTTAAAAAAGAAACGACCATAAACTTTCAATTAAAAAACTAAATGCATTAGCCTGGAGCTGTTTAGCAAGCGAATTGGTTGGACCTATCACTCCTGAGCTTTAATTTGATATGTTCTGTTCTTTATTATTAAAAAAAAAGTCTTTTTTTTTTAAAAAAAAATACCGACTGATTACAACCCGATTTTTTTTGGATTGTAACAGTCCAAGAATGGCTCAAAACTACCCCTGTTAATACTTATTGTCCGTTAAGAACAATTGATTTTTCGAATGTTGTAGATATAGATAATTTCTGAGTTGAAACTCAAAATAAATTTTGCATTTTTGATAATCATCGAGTAAAGTTAGCAAAAAACGGCAAAGTTTTAACTACAAGGCACTCTCTGCGGACTCTGAAGTAGAAATAGCCCCCCTGAGTCTACAAAGATTGTATGAGTGTTGTTTGGGGGTGTACTGTAGGCAAATTTAATCAAAGTGGACTAAAGTAGCTTATTTCGTGCTGTTGTTGATGAAAAAGGCTAAATTTTGAAATGTTTATCCAGATTTTTTGACCAAAAAAATAAATCAAAACAATCAAAAATGCTTGTTCGTCTTCAAAAATAAAATCAACGACACTATTCTTAAAAATTATAACAAATTTTAGCAAAAGTGACGAAAATTTAGGCAAAAATTCCGGAAAATGTGAATAAAAACAACGTGAATTCACTCTTCTTTTCTCAGAAGTTTAAGCCTCGATAACTCCCTGTAGAAAACGAAAATTAAAAAAATCTTTTTAATTCCATATTCTACGCTGGACGAGCTTTCTAATGATACCAGTCTCAACTCTCTACGATGAATATATCGAGCGGCGAAAATTCACGGAACAAAAAAAAACCCAGTTGAGTATATAGTTCCTCCCCCCTCAAGAGGGTCGGAACAATTAGCCGACAGCTGGTTTGCCTAGATAAAGATTTATCTGATTGTTCATATGCCAGTGGTGTACAGAAAGGAAACATACTTTGACGGCATCTGTGTGATTTATTATGACAATATGCAATCACCTTCGTTACCTGTAACCTGACGGATGCACATGTTACTGCTTTTGGGGTTGCTACTATGTTGATATGTTTTATGATATGTTTGCTGGCGTCAATCTGTTTGTTTCTTGGACAATCGATATGTAATGGTATTCTTTTTTCAACACAAAAAGCGCTGGATGTTCCTTTTTTGATAATAAAAAACTGCTTTTTACTCTGTCAACTTCAGATTTTGGAATTGTTGCTATGATCGCTCTCATTTAGGATTTTTACATTTGCTCTAAATTGAACACGGCTAGACAGAGTTTCAATTACATAAGCCACACTACACTGTTCCATGAAGTTCTGGTAGTAATTTCAATTTTTCGCTGTCTTCACCGTGTTTTTATATAAAATTAGATTTCTACTTTCTCGCATGACAGGTTATTGGAACAGAGCTCCAGTTATTCGGTAACTTCACAATTAAATGAATATGGTTTAAGGGAGAAGAGCTGTAATGATTTGTTGGCTACTTCTGATGCAATTTCTTATTACTTTAGACTTTCAATATAAGAAAGACTATGTCATAAAATTATACATTTGCAAGCGTTGCTGACTTGCTGTTGTTGAGTTGATTGCTTAAAAGATTAGTAATAGAAAACTCGTTTCAACAGCTAATTAGGTTTTAAATTTTTTCAACTTTCATGTGATGACAACTTCGATGCCTGTCTGCTATTTTCTCTTGTATTCAGCCAATTATCCTAGCATCAGTATTCAGCATAGTTTTTCGAGGGCTGCTCTCACGTATCGAAAAATGGAGGAAATTGAAGCATGAAATAATTATGAGATTTTCCGATAAACCTCAGGACTGTATTGTCTTTATAATTTTTCTGCATCCACATTACAGCGAATAATGTGTTCTCCTTTCGGTAAAATTTTTTGATTCTTTGAAGAATGAAGCATTTAGAATAAACCAATGGGGGAGTTCTTAGTAATTCAGAACTTGTATTGCGATCACCTAGAATTTGAATCGTTAGTTTTTAAAGTTGTTTTTTGAAATTTGTGTGTATTTGCAATGCAGCTTAAGCAATAATTTAGTTGTTTCACTGTCTGGTTGATTTAGAAAATTTTTTCATAAACGAAATCTTTTTGCAGAAAATCCCATATTTTGTTATTTTTACCGTCTGACGCATGATCTTTTGATATTTCTATTAAAATTCTTGTTTCAATTAGAAGTCAACAACAACTGTTTCGCTTAAACTGTGAAAGTATTTCTATTGTTTCCAAAAATTTTCGAAGTAACTGCTACAAACGTTTAAAAGACTTGAAATTGTTATAAAAAATAAGTTAAAAAAGACATTTTTGACTTAAGTTCAATCCAAATTTTTGTATATTCAAACCTTATCTATTTCTGCTAGCTGACTAAAAGTTTTTAAGGCCAGAAAATTCAAAAAATAAAATATGGGAAATGAACCGTCAACAGTCGGAAACTGGGGAAATCCTGTAGGAAGTAGATCTGTATATTTCTGTACAAACTGTACATAATTTCAAATTCCACAAAAGGGGTAAAATGACTTTAGCAGTTTTTCTTATTAATTTGCGTTGTTTTTGATTCATTTTTTGACGGCAATTTCGGACACATTGTGTTATATCTCGTTTTCAGCAAAGTGTTCGATACAATCATGCTGCTATTCTCTGTTAGTTATCTATGTTTGTGTTCATTTGACCTCAAATTCATTTACTCAAGGCAACTTTATTTACAAAATAGCAGACAGTTGATTAGCCTCGATAGATCTTTATCTGTTTATGGTAAGATACTAAGTGGTGTACTGCAGGAAAGTGTACTTTATTGACCTCTGTTTCTTATTTAGATTGACAACATTTATGCATTTCTGTTGTACTTGTTTCCTGAAACTTGTACATTTATCTTTTTGGTGATGCTACTAAATTTTGATGTTATACGACAGATGTTTGCTGGCATCAAATGGATCTGGATACGTAGACAAAACTTAACTGCTTGCAATTCAATCATTCGAAATGTACGTGTATTCATTTTTCGACACAAAAGAGCGCTGGGTATTCCGTAAAAAAATTATAAGCTGCATTTTACTGTGTCAATCTGAGATCTCGGAAGATATCTGTTTTTATATTTGCACTAAATTGGACAAGGCTAGACAGAATTTCAGTTACCTAGGTCACACCTGTAAATTTCGGCTAGAATTATTCACTGTATTCAGCGTGTGCTTTATTAATAGCCGCACAGCGATAGCTGGGGCTATTATTGGCCTTCTCTTGGTTTTTTTATTTCGTCGTCGCGACTTTTGTTACGACCATATGACGTCACAACCACTTCAAATCTGCTTTTTGTTCATTCATTCATGCAAATTCTACTGAAGTGCGTGTGTGACGTCATTTTTCGCTCTTAGTGGAGCGAGTTTTTTTGTTCATTCGCGTGATTAAATTTTTGTTCACACTTGACTTACTCACTCTCAAAAATGACTTCCTCATTTTGAAATTGACTTTTATTTTCTTTAATTCAAAGAGATAAAGTCAAATGGGTGTGTGTCACTCTAAATGAAGGTTATCTGAGAGCAGCTAATAGAGGCAGCAAATACTTAGACAGATTTTTAATGAAAATGTAAGATATCAGCCTTCAATGAAAAAACGAAATTTTTTAGTCTGTCGTTTTTACTGTTTTTTTAGACTGCAGATCTACGAAGCTATTGCGGATATTTGGTTTTGTCTTTCGGACTATTGTCAGATGAAACATTTGTATTAATTTTGATAATGATTTCCCTGTCAAGATGAACTGCAGATCTTTACGGGGTGAGAAAAAGCGTTTGTTCAAGTTCGAAAAACAAATCTACCACTGAAACAACGGATTTTATTTGTGTTGCCTCGCTGGTCATCGATTTTAATGACGTCGGTGATTTTCGTATTATTTTCCCCAAAAACTACAAATCACTCTCAGATATTTTTTTCATAAATTTACGCAATTTCGAACGCCTTTTTAGTCAATAAAATGCAGTTTCCATATTTTGATTTTAAGATGATCTGTAGAATTTTAAAAGTCTTTAAGGGATTCTAAGCTGGCTACTTCTTGATTGGTCTCTTCTAATAAAAAGAAACTTGCTATCGCTTCTGTGTTTTGAATGCTTCAATTGCGTTTTGTAATGAAAAATTTTTGGAATCAGCTCGGTTTTGCTTTTTATAGGTAGGTGATAAAAAACAATAAGAGAATTACTTTTAACGCCTCGATGATTAATATTGGGCTTCGATTCAAATCGGCTATGCCTTGTCTATCCTCTGCCTGGTACTCTAATCAATTCGTACATCCAAAAGCGGTTCCGACTCTTTCTACTCTTTCTTACAGCTGTACTTTGAGAACCGCATCGATTGCAAACGAGCGTCGCACTGTGTTTTATTGTTTGTTTCATGCATGCAAAAATAGTTGCTTGACTCATAAATACAGATGTAATTTTGAATGAAGCAAATATTGTCAAACGTAGCAAAGTACAAGTGGGTCGTGAGATTTCTGCAATTTTGAAAACTAAATTTGAAATTGAGAAAAACTTTGGAAATGTGCAGTTTACCTTACAGTAAATTACTATACATAATAGGGAAATAGGAATTTGATAGCAGAAGCCCTAAAAACGCAAATTCAAACTGCATATTTTGCTGCAGATGAACGAATTCTGAACGAAAATAAAATAGTAAAATAGTGAATGTTGCAACTTCAGAAAACTATTCTACTGAATGTTAATTACTGCGCATAAAGGACCGAGAAATCGTACGTGAAGTACGTTCAAAATTTAAAATGCCAGATCTCTATAAAGTCCTCCTGCTAAAGTCACAATGGCGTTATGGCGTATATCCCGAACCTATACGCGTTTCTCGATAGATGCCAGATCTCACTAATTTTATCAGATTCACGTAACTTTCACTTAAAATGGTTTTGTGTTTTAGAACACCTATTTTCAAGGTGTACCAGTATCTAATGCCGTCTTCTAAGAGAGTTACTCCAAGAGTACCGGCTTAATTTAAGAAGAGTAGAAAAAGATGAAAAATTCAAAATCTAGGTTTGCCTACTTTCAGTTATAAGAACAGTTATCGACTATATGAAGTTATATACTTTTTTGAGTGAAATCGCCATCTTGCGCAGTTCAATTTATTGTATTGCTCCTTTAACCTAATTCGTCATCTTGGTGAATATGAATAGTAAGCGAAAGAATATTAGAATTGCTTCTTGGCTTAATATTTCCATTAGTTTTCTTTAAATTGGACTTTTTATGCCAAAGTCTTTAGAAAGTTCAAATATGAAAAGCAAAACACAAGGATACAAGAATACAAAGAAAACCAAGCATAATATAAAATTAAGTTTTCCGGCCTATCATGAGCTCTATAACTTGAGACATCAGTGACTTTAATGATCATTTAAGCAACCAGACCATGTGTTAACTTATGAAAATGTTCGTTTGTTCTTTAAGAGATTGTGTTCAGTTAACCCTTGTTGCTCTCCGTAAAGTAGAGACTTGTAAATGACTTGTTCAATTTGTTTCTTTGAAATATTTTTGGCTCAGTAGAATAGTTTTGCTCAACCGTTTTTCATAGAAGTTACCAGAAAGGGTTGTTTGAGAAGAAAATCTGTTTGGCTTGTCGGATAGTTGGTCTAAAACAGTTGGTCTAAAACGGTTGGTCTAAAACGGTTGGTCTAAAACAGTTGGTCAAAAACAGTTCTAAAACGAACTACATTTGTTGCCTCAATGATTAATGTGAGGCTTCGTTTCAATTGCGCCTCGCCTCGTATCAACAATGCCCGCAACAGAAATTATTTCTTACATGCAAATAACTATAACTATTACTTTAAGCATTGACTGACCGATTTCTGTGCTCCAATCACAACTTGATTTTGCTAAATGTTTACCTGCTAAGTTTACGAGTGTAACACTAAGTTTTTCTTCACGTAGAAGTATATTTACTTGTAGTCAATGCATGAAAAACGCCGGTGAACAAATTTTAATTCACGAATAAAAAGTAAGTGGAATTTGGATCTTTTCCGTTTGTGCCCCCCAGCTTAGTGGGTGCATATTATTTGCAACCCCCAGACGCACGTGCAATATTTTTACATAATGATTTACTATGTAATGACACGTGCTCTGTCACTGGGGGGGGGGGGGGGGCATAACGTACTGGGGGGGGGGGGGCACAAACGGAAAAGATCCTGGAATTTAAGTAAGAAATTGACTGATTTTGGTACTTTGGAAATCATGCCAAGATCTTGCCATGGTACTTAACCGAGAAAACATCAAGATTTGTGCAAACTTGCAAATTCTTTGCTTGGCTGTAAACAAACAAGATCTTAGCAAGATTTCTAAGAAAGATCAACCATGAAATGGCAAGATATATCAAGTATTAAAAGTTCATTACCACCCAAAAACAAGATGTAGCAGGAAATCATAAGAGTAAGCAAGAATTAGCAAGAATTATCAAGAAGAGAAAATACTGCTCCCGTTTGTTTTTAACCCACAAATTAGCCGCTTTTTCAAGTATAATGAAATTTTTATGCTAGCTCGGTTTTTACATTGTACACACCATATACAGAACCGCCATCATGAAGGCCCCCAAATCTAAAAATTTGTAACATGACATAAAACAAAAAAGACAAGCGTTGAAAAAACACGACACCAAAAAGATCAATTTATCCGGTTCCACCACTTCACTCCAGGTTGCTGACAAACAAAATTTTCTGTGTGTCAAGAATTATCAAGATCTTATCAAATTAGTTAAGAAAATTTCTTGACATAATTTGATAAAATCTTGTCAAAATCTTATCAAGTTGTTCCAAGAAATATTTCTCAATCAAGACCTTGGCAAGATGTTTCAAGTTTTGCAAGAGTTATCAAGATCATGCATGACATGGCAAGGTGTATCAAGTTTTGTTTCACTAGGAAGTTACCAAGGATTGATAGTTTGCTATAAAAATTTACACTGATAATCATGGTATAGATTTGTCCTTTTTTTATTTTATTCTGTTTTCCAAAGAAGCCATTGTTATGTTGCTACATAAATACATTATTTTGTGAGCAGCAAAAGTAAGCCCGGACTAAACGTCAAGTCTTAATCAGTACTGATTCAGTGAAATTGCAGGTGTTGGATCAGTACTGTATCATGTCACTTGAGAAGACGTGATCAGTACTGATTTATCAATTCAAGACGTTGAAATTCGTTCCGGGAGTGATGCTCTTTACTTAAATAATTTCTCGACCGCGGGCCATTTTTTAACCTAACCTAACTAAATATGTATCAAGTAAATATGTATCAAGCAGTTTTTATAGGTTAGAGTTTCACAAGGACAAATACGTATAATAGATACCTACAAATCAAATATCTGAAGTTTAAATCGTCATGTTTAAAATTAAGGTTTACCGAAAAATTAGGGTATGTCCGAAAGTGTCAGCTTAAGATTGGACATAACGCAACTATGGTTTGAGTGCGACAAAAAGTACGATCCAGACCATTGAATTATCGTCTGGGAGGGTACCCCTCAGACGCTAATTTTCGATTCATATTTCCACCAACTCACCCCGGCTAATTATTTACAATAACATCCAAGAGCATACCCCCCATTGGCCTGCAGAATCGCAACTACTGCATCTGAACGTTAATTATGTGGTACGTATTGTGTTGATCATATTTTATACTTTTATTGTTACTGTTTTTAACTGAACAAAGGTGGACAAAACTGAACAAAACGCAAAGGTGGAGAGAAATCAATTTTCTCTGGTTTGTTTTATCTCATTGAGTAATTTGGCATCTTAAAAACTGCGGAGAAAAAATCTGACGTATATTGTGCCTTTTCCCTGGTGATGATGTTTAAAGCAGAATTTGTTATTGTATTTAAATACGTATTAAAAAAAGTACAGGTCAGTTTTTTGCTGCAATTTTGAACTTCCATGTAAAGAATTTTTTACTGAAGAATGTTCAATTATCACTCAAATAAAAGATGATAAAGTAAAAAAAATTGGCACAAGAACACCATAGAATTTCCCTATCACCATAGAAAAAATCCCTATCAATTGCTCTCCTTCTCAGTCAAGAATTTAATTGTCAAAGAAATTAAGTATGAAAATATGTTGTCAGATCCAGCACAAATCAGGTTTAAATAGTTATGACTTTTTCTGACAAAAATATTGTTTTGAGTAGAATTGAATTATATGCACACATTAATGCACAGTGTGGGAGATCTTAGGAAATCAAGTCTTGTCATTTTGCGCTGACTCTAAAGGGAACTATGACTATGGCCCACAGAGCTAAACCCCTATATTATTAAAGAATGTGATTAATAATCTCATTTATATGTGGTAATTTTGCAAATATGGGTAGTCCCACGAATTAATTGAGGTTTTTTAAAATACATATTTTTGTTTTGCTCGGGTTGTTTTTGTAAACTCAGACTGCCCATCAATCTCTGAAATAAATATATCCAAGTGACTTGGGATGTTGAGGTTTTTGCTATTACAGAATTTGATCCAAGACAATAATTATTTTAATTGTCTGGGCATTAAGGGCTGCAGAATGAAATGCAACGAAACTTACTGACATGGCAGATTTTTTTTCATAAAAACTTTTTCCGAGTTTAGGCATTTTGATTGAAAGGAGATCCACATTTTGGTGATGTCAAAAGCTGTCGGATAGTAAAAATTAACAGATGTCAAAATCCCTCATTATGGCCTGATTTTTAACCTACTAGTCAAATCAAATGCCAGTATTTTAAGGTGAAAGACTAAAAACCAACAGTTGGATGTTAAATTTCTTAAACACCTTTTTATGGGAAAACAGTCCTGATGCTAGAATGACATTTTTGATCGATCTATATATTAGCGAAAAGAAATCAAATTAAAATCAAGTTACTGCAAAATTTTGTCAGAATCTTAAAAAGCAATTTATAAACAAAATAAGTTTGTGTATTTTGTCAATTTTCGACAAAGATTTCAAACATTTTTTAAAAAAAATGCAATTATTTTCACAGACAATCGTCAAAACTGTAGCTTCTTGAATTTATCTCCATAAAAATACTATTTGTTGTTTAATTGCTCTCGAATGAAGTTCGTAACAATTATTGTAAACGTGTTGATCTTTTAATGCAAAATTTTAGCTTGACCGTTTTTGAGCTTTTCTATAACGTTCTTTGACTTCTCAAGTGACTTTTTCACGCTTTCGTTCTCCATTTTTGAGTGATCTCTATTACTCTCACTCGATGTAAAGCCTGTTGCTAAAATGAAGTCGATTGCTGCGTAGCAACGAGATCAACATATTTGGATGTGAAAAGTGCAAAATTTAAAATACCAAAGGTGTGCTTTTGTTTTAAGGATTTTGTTTTGAACTAGATGCACTCTTTTCTGGTTCAATCTATCTGTGGATATTGATGCACCCATTGATCAACAATTTTCATCACATTTTAATCATTATTGCTGCTCACATTTTCATCAAATACTCTTTGATGGAAACTTTTTTTAATTTTTAAGAAAATTGTTAGATGTTTCCTGATTGTGCACAAAAGTAGCTTGACGATTAGTGCAATGTCTAAATGCTAGTGCAGTTGTTTGGGGACATGTTTGGAAAAACAAGAGTTGAGACTTCGGATTAACACTTCAGCGGTCGATTCTCGTTTCATTTAGGTATATTTCATTTTTTTTTCGCAGTTCAACTTTTTTTGCTTCCATGCTGAGAAAATGAAAAGAAAATTAATCACAACAAGCAGAACTATTTGAACTGATCGCCTGACGGCTATAGCGTGCCATAAACAAACAAAAGATTTGAAGATGAGGTCAACAGAATTTTCGCGTTATGACCTTTTTTGGTTGGCTACCAATTTTTTTGACTCATGCGACCACCTAGTAAAAGATTATAATTGCACAATTTTTGAGCGTAATTTTGAAGCATGAGATTGCTGCAGTTTTTGTTTTTTATCATGCATCAAAAACCATATTTGGACTATCAGAAATCAATTTTGAATTTTTATTAACATTAAACTACTCTCAAACAAAGTT
Source organism: Convolutriloba macropyga (assembly GCF_964194025.1). Lineage (NCBI taxonomy): Eukaryota > Metazoa > Xenacoelomorpha > Acoela > Convolutidae > Convolutriloba > Convolutriloba macropyga. Next base: position 25,088,270 of record NC_134481.1, on the reverse strand, counting down.
GACAGCAATTATCCAAAAGCTATTTGGGTGTTTTCTAATGCGATATTTTCGTTTGACGCTTTTGAATTGTCCTAAAATCAAGATAGACTGGTAAAATTTTAGGTGCCTGATAAGTGCTGATCGAATTTAATGGTCTCTAAGAATGCGTTTTACCGGAACCACTGAGAAATTGTAATTTCATTATTTGAATGTCAATTTTGGGAAATTGGGACTCCCTGCTGTTGCCCCCTGAATCTTCCCCAATTGAGTTAACTTCTTTGTTAAGCGTAAGCAGCTACCAAAGCCGACCCCTTTCCATCGCCAGTCGTTTGCTAGCAATTCGTCCGATGTGAGTTGGGTATGTTTACTTGATGAATATCAAGACATTTTGACCTTTGATGAATACCTGTCCTTTTCTATTATTCCTGTCATCAACATTGATGCCCAGTGGATTATTTGCCATATGTGCACTATTTACCATCTGTGCCCGATACTGATTCGACATGGTTAAGAAAAGTCATGCAAGTATTCAGCCATATCAGCAACATCAGAAATCGTGAAGAACAGTTAATTTAACAAAAACTAGAAACTGGAAACTGATTAATTTATACTAAACCAATGTAATCCTTTATTAATTCAATAATCAAATAAATCTCACAAAGTTCCTAAGGCGGCCAACGTAACATTCTGGCGCCCAACGAAAGAATGGACAGCTAAAATTTCCTTCTCGAGAATTTTTTTTTCTCGCGATCAGGGTAGAGAAGGAAATTTTAGACAAAGACCCATCCCAACCAACCCAACCCGAGGCAACCCATCATCGCCCAACCCAACAGAGAGTTTATATCTGGGACTCCCTTGATTACCTTATTCTTATTTCCTTTGACTCTGGTGATTCGCCAGTAATTTCCCCAGCGTTGTTTTTTTCTCGCACCTAGAGAATTTTTTCAGGACGTGTTAACAATTTGCAATAAATTTCAGCCATTTGTTTTATTGCTCCGATACCGCCATTAAAGTTTTATTTCGCTATTGTCAAAACCAACGTTTCCTACCGTGTGTTTTGGCATAAACCTCGGTTTGTGTCCGGATTTTACTGTGGTTATTTGGTAGATTTTGAGTTTATCATTCTGGTACTGGTATTTGATGGTATCCGGTAAGGTTCGGTAGGCTTGGTAAGGTTCGGTAAGTATTGGTAAGGTTCGGTAAGGCTTGGTACAGTTCGGTAAATATTGGTAAGGTTCGGTAAGGCTTGGTAAGGTTCGGTAAGGCTTCGTAAGGTTCGGTAAGGCTTGGTAAGGTTCGGTAAGGCTTGGTAAGGTTTGATCAGACTCGGTATGGATTGGTAAGGTTCGGTAAGGCTTGGTAAGGTTCGGTAAGGCTTGGTAAGGTTCGGTAAGGCTTGGTAAGTTTCGGTAAGGTTTGGTAAGGTTCGGTAGTTTTGGTAAAGTACCGTATCAACGTTTTGGCAGGGTTTAGTACACTTTGGTAGGTAATTGTTAACCGGTAGTTAAATAAACAGGTTTTGGCCTTGAGATTTGGTTAACAATGCTACTAAAAGTGGCTAAATTAAATTCAAAGCTCTAGACCCACTCAACAAAACAGAGTTAATGGTTCTTACTCGAACCGGAAAATCAACAAGAGTTAAACATCAGGTAAATTCTACGAGTTCACAAACACCAGCAATGGGTGAAAACGAAGAATCCTCTGTGGATCCTCATTTGAAACACATTAAAAACCAAAAGCTAATGTTTGAAAGCGAAATTGAATCCTGCATCGAATTTGTTGTTTCAGGAATCGATTCCGGGGAGGACACGGAAACTCTAGAAGAAACATTGAGCGAAATTAAAGAGCTGCAAGAGAAACTCGACAACTCCGTTCAAGAGCTTTTGGACATCTCACCATCAGAAGACGCAGATACGCTCTGTTTTCAACTTAGCAAACTAAAATTCAAGATTCGAAAAACAACCGCTGCCCTCCGCAAACACAAAAAAGAAACTCAAAGCGCAGAAGTAAGCAATGTTTCATCAGGCAACTTAAGGGTAACATTTGATAGTAGCAGCAGTAACCCAACCATTCTTAACACTAACAGGACCTCTACAAATTTCTCAGCTCCCGCTGGGAACGAAGTGTCAGGTCAACTTTTTTCGTCGGACTCTGCAGCGCCCGCTAGCTCAGTTCAATCCAATTCCATTTCGCCGCCGGCTAATATGGAATCCAATATTGGTTTCTCAACGGCTACTTCATCTGGAAATCCTGTTCACATTGCCTTGTCTTCGGAACCGTTTCTTGCTAATTCAAACAGTAGTTCAGTCAACCAGGACACATCATTTCACGTTTCGAACAGCAATCCATCATGGAGATTCCTTTCCAATCAACAATTCTCAGATCCGTTGGCGTCCGCTACACTTGGCTCTGCTTCATATCAGAACCCCATCTCCATGTCCACTTGTTTCCAGAAATCTGTACCCAAGTTGCAGGCAACAAAATTTGATGGCAACCCACTCGACTGGATGAAGTGGTTCAGCATTTTTCAAGCCACAATAGATCGATCGCCTATGTCATTATCAGAAAAGATGATACATCTTCAATCGCTATTAACTGGAGAAGCAAAGCATTTAATAGATGGATACGTCTGCAACTGTAGTCTGTATGTCCCAGCGTTGAATCGTCTTGAGGAACACTTCGGAAACCCAAACCGGATAGTAAATGCCTTTCTTGATAAACTCTCGCAGTTCAAACCACCTAATCTGACTGTCCCTGAAAGTTATACCCAATTTTCAGCCTTTCTCTTGACCCTAGTGGATACATTTCAACAACTTGGATTCAATCACGACATCCATTCTACTACAAATCTCAATCAGGCATTAAATAAACTTCCGACACCAGTCCGCCTGGACTGGAACAAGTATGCCCTCGAAAAATTTTCACTCCAGCCGTCTCTTAAAGACCTTTCTGATTGGTTATCAATCTACGCAAAGGCTTGTAGAGATTGGCCAGCGCCAATTTCCATAACACGACCCAGCCATGGAAGATGAAACTCTGCCCATAAACCAAGGATTCAGAAAACTCAAAGTCCCTTGCCCTCATCTACGAGAACGACAAGCAATGGTCAACAAGATGGCTCCTTTTCAGACGGTAACAAACAAGCCCCCTCCAGAACTGTTGTTTGCCCCAGTAATGAGACCTGTCAATATCTCTACAAATGTTCTCATTTCCAAACCCTCTCTCCTTTCGATCGGAGAGAACATGTCAAAAACTTAAAACTTTGCTTCAACTGCTTTGGCAGTCATCATGTTCAACATTGCAATTCAAAAAATGTTTGTCGAACTGGCAATTGTGGCCGAAAGCATCATATTCTGCTCCATGAGAGCTTTGGAGACAATAATCAGAGTGAAGCCGCCATCGGCCGTTAAATCCGTTCAATTACATGGAACAGGACAAGTAGTCCTTGTTCCGGTTGAACTTTCCAATGGTGTAAAAACTCTTGATACTTATGCGTATCCAGACAACGGAAGTTGTCAAAGCTTGCTGCTTACATCTGCAGCATCAGAATTGGAGATTGACATGAATACAGTCGCTAAAATGCCTATCAGTGGCTACCATACAACTAGAGAAATAGACTGTTCTCAAGTTTCTGTCCAAATCAAGCCATACAGATCTCAGAATAGCTCAGTTGTTTCAATCGATGTGCTAGCATTACCAGATCTCAATATGACACCAGTTAAAACCAGTGAGCTGAACAAACTTTGTAGTAAGTTTGATCACCTTAAACACATCACGTTTCCAAATGTCAAACAAAATCAAGTGTGTATAATCGTTGGAATTGATAACCTTGAACTAATCCACTACAATGAGATAGTTAAAGGCCCGAAAAACACACCTTGGGCTGTCAAGACACCATTAGGTTGGACCTGTGCCGGAAAGATCAACATAATTGCAGATGAGCAAAATCCAGTTCTCAAAACCCAAATTTGTTCCCATGGCCAATTGGACAACGAACTTTTCACTAAAGTTCAAGATTGGATGAAGATCGAAAATTATGGCATTGCATCCAAGAAAAAAGCACTGTCCAAGAACGATGAAAAGGCTTTGGAAATTTTACAATCCACAACCAGATTCAAGGATGATCATTACGAAGTTGGTCTCTTGTGGAAAGAGAACGCAAAATTGCCGAATAACAGATGGCTCGCTGAGAAACAGTTGAAGCAGCTAAAAGCAAAGCTTTCCACAAAGCCAGTATTAAGAGAAAAATATGAAGAGACTTTGCAAAAGGACTTGCAAAACGGATATGCTGTAAAAATTGATACTTGTACCGACAACACAAAGTCAGTTTCTTATCTACCTCATCATCCGGCCTCAAACAAAAATAAGCCCGGAAAAATTCGACGGGTGACGAACGCATCCAGCATCTTTCAAGGCCAATCTCTCAACTCAAATCTGTTGAAAGGCCCGGACTTGCTCAGCAATCTTGTTGGGATTATTTTGCGTTTCAGAGAAAGTCATATCGCAATATCCGCTGACATTGAGCAAATGTTTATGCAAGTCAAAGTTGCTCCTTCAGACCGTTCATATCTTAGTTTCTTGTGGGATCACAACGGCAAAATAGAAGAATATGAATACACTAGCCACATATTTGGTGCAACGTCATCACCTTGCATTGCATCGTACGCTCTACGTCGCTCTGCAATAGATAATCAGAAACATTTTCCTGAGGTTTCCCATATTGTTGAACGCAATATCTACATGGACGATTTGTATATTTCCACTGACGACGTTGAAAAAGCTGTAAACATAATGAGCAGCACTAAAGCTTGCCTGTCTCTTGGGGGTTTTAACCTCACCAAGTGGAATTCTAATTCGGCTGCGTTTTTGCAACAAGTCAGTAGGGATCAACTTTTAAACACAAACGAAGCTTCACCTCAAATTCAAAAGGTCCTCGGATTACCGTGGAATGCAAAAACAGACACTTATGTAATCGAGAAGAAACTTTTCAACACTATGGTAACCCAAAGAAAACTTCTGCGGTTTGTCGCATCCATTTTTAACCCCCTAGGTTTTATAGCACCGCTCACAATCCGAGTTCGTAAAAGTCTACAGGCCGCCTGGAATCATGGACCAAAATGTGACAAACCATTGGACCTCAATGAATTTGCAGATCTAACTCAGCTGCAAAACGAACTACGTGAATTCCGCGAAATTTCAATACCTCGCTGTTTATTCATTAACAAAGCAATAAAGGAAACAGCTCTCCATACATTCTCAGACGCGTCGGAGTATGCACTCTCAGCAGTTTCGTATCTTAGGATTGAATACGTTGATGAAACCGTTCAAGTGAAATTCATCATGGGAAAAGCCCGCGTAGCTCCAATCAAAAGAATGACAATTCCAAATCTCGAGTTGCAAGCCGCCGTCTACGCAGCTCTGCTCGCACAATTCGTGACAGAAGAGCACGACATTCACATTATTGAAAAAGTTTTCTGGTCCGATAGTACCACAGTTCTTTATTGGCTCAGAACCCCAGAGATACGTCATCGCTTATTTGTTGCTAACAGGTTGGCGAAGATACTTGATGTATCAACAGCACATGACTGGAATTACATCACCTCAGCTGACAATCCAGCAGATGATGGCTCAAGAGGCTATGAAGTTAAACAGTTGAACTGCAGTTCTCGATGGCTCAACGGTCCTTCCTTTCTACAGTTACCAAAAAGTGACTGGCCAAGTCAGGACATCTTGAAAGCACGAAATTCAATTGTTCTCATCGTTCATGCGTTGCAAACCGATCTGCACTCAGCAATTCAATGTCCCATCAACATTGCACGCTTCAGCAATTGGAATCGTCTGGTTAGAGTTGCAGCATACTGCTTCTTCTTCCTCGATCGCTTGAAAAAACAGAGCAGTAGCTTATCGCTCGCACATCACACACTGGCTTACAAGTACCTCATCGGCGTTGCTCAAAGTCAGAACTTTGGAATTGAGATTTTGTCTTTACAAAAAGGCAAGGAGATACTTTCGTCGAGCCCTCTAAAGACACTGTCCTTTTGTTAACGGAAAAAATGAACTCCGCGCCAAAGGTCGGCTGTCTAAGGCAATGGTCTTAGAAACTGCTCGCCATCCGTTAATTTTAGACGGGGTTAACCCAATCGTTAAGCTCCTCATCAAAAACACTCACGTGGTGAAAAGTCACTCTGGTGTTGAACAAACACGTTCCTCTCTAATGGAATACTATTGGATTCTGAAATGCCGAGCTGTCGTTAGACAAACAATACGTCAGTGCATTCCCTGCCGAAGAATGGCTCAAGAAATTAGTCCACCTCAGATGTCAGATCTGCCCAGTGAACGTTTATCGCTACAAAATCACTTTGCGTTTGCCACAACAGGCCTGGACTTCATAGGTCCTTTTCCTATAAAACAGTGTGGTAAATTTGCTACCCGTTATATCCTTCTATTTTCATGCTTAGTTGTAAGAGCTGTTCATTTGGAAGTTTCTGAAAGTCTTTCTACAGATTCTACAATGAGTTGCATCCGCAGATTCATTAGCCGCCGCGGAAAACCAAAAATATTTTATTCTGACAGCGGAAAATCTTTTGTCGGCTCTTGTTCCGAATTGAGAAAAGGAATAGAAGCTCTCAGATCCTCGCGAGAATTTGCATCTAAGCTCCACATCTTAGACGTAGATATCAATTGGAAATTTAACCCCCCTCTGGCTCCGCATTTTGGCGGCAGCTGGGAAAGATTAGTTCAAGTTTTCAAGCTCTCCCTCTACAAAGTCATTGGCTCAAGAACGCTAACAGACGAAACGCTGTCGACATTCAATTGTGAAATTGAGTCCAACATGAATTCGCGACCATTGACGAATGTTTCTAGCGATATAAACGATGCACTCCCTTTAACGCCAAATCATTTCATTTTGGGTAGACCCTCAATCAATCTCCCTTCAGGAGTCTTCTCTCAAAGCAAAGTAGCAGTTACTAAATCTTGGAAAACATCACAAATTCTAGCCTAACATTTTTGGAACCGATTTATTAGAGAGTATCTCCCTAACCAGCAGAAACGCTCTAAATGGCATAAAGTAAATCAGAATTTAAAAGTTCACGACTTAGTCTGGATTTTGGAAGATTTCACACCTCGTGGTCTCTGGCCTCTAGCAAAGGTAATTGAAGTGTATCCAGGCTCGGATAAAGTAGTTCGTTCAGTCAAAATAAAGACTGCATACGGTGAAAAGATCCGCCCCGTTCTCAAGCTAAGTAAAATTTACAATTTACTTTGCTGAGTAAATTACATTAACATTCAACGGACAAATTCACATCATTTTAGCACTCAGCTTCCATAAATTCCTCCTGCAGAATTCTACACTATCGTTAATGTGCAGTCACATCACTTACTTGTCGATCAACATACGATTTAAAAAATCCAGTACGTTAAAAGGTCCGTCACTCTTGAGTGGTTATAGTTAGGTACAGGTAGGTACAAGCCGCAACAGGTAGTAATCTGGGTTTTTTTTTGCGCTGTGTAGAAAGTTGCTACACCGCAGCAACCTCCGCTTTAGCCTTTTCCGCTTGTGTCGCAATTTTTGGGTATTACAATTTTTGCCTTTACCCGCTCCGTCATTTGGAAACGCCGATTTTGAAAATCATTTGCTTTGTTATCTCTTGTAACCATCTTTTTCTTCCCTCAGTTATTTTATCGGAATTATTTATTGGCTACAAAGTTTTTACCTAACAAAGCATCGTCTTTACGGAAGCCGACTATTCTTTGCAACCCTGCAAATGGGGCCGGCGATGTCATCAACATTGATGCCCAGTGGATTATTTGCCATATGTGCACTATTTACCATCTGTGCCCGATACTGATTCGACATGGTTAAGAAAAGTCATTCAAGTATTCAGCCATAACAACATCAGAAATCGTGAAGAACAGTCAATTTAACAAAAACTAGAAACTGGAAACTGATTAATTTATACTAAACAAATGTAATCCTTTATTAATTCAATAATCAAATAAATCTCACAAAGTTCCTAAGGCGGCCAGCGTAACAATTCCCGAGGACATCATTTTTGTCTCTAATGATTTCTATCGGAATATCTATCGAATTTGATGATCTATTTCATATTTTAGACTTAATGCTTTCATGTGATTCTATGAGTGATTTAAAAAGCCATCTTATTAGCCAAAAACTTGCTGTATTCGACCGATCTCTGAGCTTTTCGAATTATCTATCTGTACGTTTAAATACTATTTTAAAGCTTCAGCGTTATTTCCAGCGAGTTCTCAAAGTGGAAAACTACCCTATTCGATTCAGGATGTCAATCTTGCAAGATCTTGAAAGATTAACAATATTTTGCAAGATTTTCTTGCAAGATTAACAGCCTCTTGTAAGAACTTGCACAATTAACAACAAAACTGACGACATTTTATTGCTTCTTAAGCTTCCCTAAACAAGCAAAAAGCGCCTAAAAAACGCGGAAGTCATTTCCTATCCTAGCTTTGTAACAAAAGAAATCCGTACCTATCGTTATCCTAAATCCTATGAGTAGAAACTCAGGAACGCACACACCAAAAAAAGTTCAGGTAAATTTACCTGAAAAAACACCTGAACTTACCTGAACAGTTCAGGTAGATTTGTCTCACCTGAACCATACCTGAACACACCTGAAAAATACCTGAAATTTACCTGAAAAATTCAGGTATCACTGCCTGAACTTTTACCTGAACTTACCTGAAAATTACCTGAAAAAAACACCTGAACTGTTCAGGAAATTTTAACAGTTCAGGTAAATTTACCTGAAATTTACCTGAAATTTCAGGCAAAAACTACCTGAAATTTCAGGTAAATTTACCTGAACTGTTAAAATTTCCTGAACAGTTCAGGTGTTTTTTTCAGGTAATTTTCAGGTAAGTTCAGGTAAAAGTTCAGGCAGTGATACCTGAATTTTTCAGGTAAATTTCAGGTATTTTTCAGGTGTGTTCAGGTATGGTTCAGGTGAGACAAATCTACCTGAACTGTTCAGGTAAGTTCAGGTGTTTTTTTCAGGTAAATTTACCTGAATCCTCTATGAGTTCAGGTATTAGTTCCGGAAAAATTCAGGTGCTTTTAGCTCTGTTCAGGTAGACTAACTGTCCGGCAAGACAAAAACAAGTGTAAAAGAACATTGTAAACTGTCGGAAAACTTTTCTCCAGTCAATTTATCAACCGACTATTGAGAAAGCGTTTTCCAGTATACTGTATTTTTAAAGTGAATCTCAGCTCAGTATTCACAGAGTACACACCTTATACAGGACCGCCATCGAGAAGGCGTCCACTAAGGTCCCAAACTATTGGAGTGCCATAAAAGGATGCGCGGCAAGGCCGGATCCTTGAAGGCTCTCACTAAAACAAACGAAAAAGCAAAACGAAACAATACTTGACCAGGTAGTAAAACAACAGTAAACTGACAGAAAAATTTTCTTCAGTCACTTTATGAACCAATTATTTAGAAAACAATCCAGAAAGTTGTATTTTTAAAGTGAATCTCGGCTCAGTATGCACAGAGTACACACCTTATACAGGACCGCCATCGAGAAGGCGTCCACTAAGGTCCCAAACTATTGGAGTGCCATAAAATGATGCGCGGCAAGGCCGGATCCTTGAAGGCTCTCACTAAAACAAACGAAAAAGCAGAGACCAAACAAAACAACACAGGTGAAGACATTAAAACAAGTGCAAAATATCAATAAATCGGAAGTTGATCATATAGAGAATGCCGAGAAGAATCAATACTTAATTAGGGGGTCAGAAAGCAATCAGAAATTGTCGAAGATCATTCATGACTTCAGCAGAAACGGCCAAAAAGGCAAACAATTTACCAAAAAACAGTTTAGACAAGAAAAATCAAAATTTGGAAGAAAAAGACCTAGTAAAAGAACTGAACAAAAACAGCAACAGAAGCCCTACAAAAGAACAAAAAAAGATACATCTAGGAGAAACATCAATAGAAAAACAAAACCAAATGGAAAAAGAAAACAAGAGAAGATTACAAGGGGAGGAGATTTAAGAACAGGAAATCAACAAGCAAGCTGACAAGAAATTATGCAGAAACAACAACAAAAAACAATGTTCTAAAGAAAATTCAATCTAAACAACGGATAGAGCTAATGGATAGATTTAAAAACGGGACACGATAAAGCGAAACTCATACAAAAACAAATTACCCAAACAGGCAAAAAGTAATTAGGAAAACAAAAAACAGGAAAAATTTTTTGACAAAAGAGAACATTTCATTCCAAGTGAACGAAAGACATTTATAGAATGGGAAAAACATGCGAAAAAAGTAGCGATGGAGATTAATAGAATTGAAGGCTTAGATAAAAATCAAACCACTCAACAGCAAAAGACAAAAAAGAAACTTAAGTTTCAACCAAGAGAAAAGAAGCAGAAGCATAACATTCCAAAAACCAAAAGACAAAAACAAAATCTTACAATACTAGGAAAAAATTGACTCGGATCAAAAACAACGACGGGCAACCACCTAAGTTCACGAATTCCTCATGAAAAGGAACCAGTACAAGGTTAAAAAAGAAGAGTGAACCGGAAGAAATAAAGACTCAACTAACCATGAAAACAGAATCTTGAACAGGTTTGTTAAAACAAACAAGGAACATACCTAGCAACCAGAACCTCGAAACAATAGTTGAAAGAACGAAACACCACACAAAACGCGTCTTAAAACAGCAAGCAACAAAACTTTCGCACAAACAAATGGAATGGCGAAATAAGACAAAATGAGCGACAAAACTTTAGTTCAAGCAATAAAATTAAGTAGCGTCCTGAAAAAAATTCCGGAAAGAACAACAAAATGAAGAGTATTAAAACAAAACATTACTTCGAGAATATTAAAATATTAAAAAGACAGGCAACCGGCTGAGCAGTATCTACGAAAACAATTCCGTCCAAAACCTAACTTCTTGAAGCAAGAAACAATTACTGACAGAACCTAAGGAAGAAACAAAAAGAACCTAGCTCGAAACAATAGTTGGAAGAACGAAAGACCACAGAAACAAGTTTTAAGACAGCAAGCAAAAAACTTAAAAACAAACAAAATTAATGGCGAAATAAGGCAAAATGAGCAACAAAACTTTAGGTCATGCGATTAAACAAAGTAGCATCCTTTAAAAAAAAATTCCGGAAAAAACAACAAGACGAATAAAATTATTTTAAAAAAATATTAACTAGAGAAGATTACAATATTAGAAAATTAGGCAACCGGCTGTGAACTATCTACGAAAACAATTCCATTTAAACTTAATTTTTTGAAGCAAGAGACAAGAAGAAAACACTATAAAAGACATCAAAAAAGCAGACAAAAAGATCAATGACACGCGACAAAGAGGAAACAAGAATAGCAATAACAGGACCAAACACAAAAAATGCAGACGAACTAAATAAAAGCTTACTCCCTGAAAACAGTTTAAAAACCTCCTACTTAAAGACAACAAAATAACAAGGACAAGACGAGAAAATGAGAAACCACAGAAAACAACTAGTAACATATGAACATCGACAAAAACAAAAACGCTAAAGCCATGGCTCGACATTTTTTCATCACGTTGCTTTCTGACCCCTTGCGAGGAAAAAAAAACTAAATAAAGTCAAACAGATCACAAGTAAAACTCATGCTTTTTGTTTGGTTTCAGTTCAACGAGTTTAAAAATTTTAGTTTTAATTTTAAAGATTAATGAACAGCACAGGGGTGGTAGAATGTGATTGCGTAGTTCCTGTGCTCAGAAGCCAAGCCTAAATTATGCATAAAGTTAAGGTCTAAGTCAGAGGTTTTCTAGTATCAAAGATTAGAACATGGCAACCTAATAACTGGTCAAGTACAAAAATTAAAGCTAAAATTACTTAGGACTTCTGATCACAAGAACTAATAAACAGAATATTCGTTTATTTGGCTCAATATTGCAACACCTTTATTCAAAAATCAACTGAAGGTCGAAAAACCTAACAGTTTAAACCATTCAACACATTTGAGCCAAACCAACTTATACTGAATAAACCAACAACTAAAGGTATTTTCTTTGGTTTTGTGTCTACTAAGCAAGATTTTTTTTAAATAATCAAGCACAACAAAACAATAATAGAAGCACAAATTTAACAGTTACTAATACTATTTTTTTTGGTTGAAGCAGTAACTAAGCAAATTTTTTTCTGAATAAATAAGCATGCACGCGAATTAACAATAACTAAAAATAGAAAACTAATGCTATTTTCTTTGGTTTTGTGTCCGCTAAGCAAACATTTATGAACAATTCATCAAGCACAGCACGTTGAACTAATAGAAGCACAATATTAACATTTACTAAGGCTTTTTGGTCTTGTTTCCGGATAGCAGACTTTTTTAATAAACCAAACACAACACGTAAAACTAACAGAAGCAGAAAATTAACAGTTACTAATGTTTTTTTTTGGTTTTCTGTCTGCTAAGCAAACATTTTTCAAATAACTAATCAAGGAGAACGGATTAAACGAATAGAAATAGAAAACTAAGTTCTTAATGGTGTTTTTGCATTTGAGTTCACTGAGCAAACTTTTAAAAAAATTAATCAAGAAGTACAACTAATAAAGCACAACTTGAACAGTAACTAAGCAAATTATTTTCTGAATAAATAATCATTCACGAACAAGAACTAAAAATAAACAGTTTCTAATGCTATTTTTTTGGTTTTTTGGTCCGCTAAGCAAACTTTTTTCGAATAACTAAGCAAGGATTACGGATTTAAATAATAGAAGCAGCAGAGTAACAGTTCTTTATGATGTTTTTGCATTTGAGTTCACTGAGCAAACTTTTTTAAAATAATTAATCAAGCACCACAAGTAAAACTAATAAAGCACAACTTGAACAGTAACTGAGCAAATTATTTTCTGAATAGTTTATCATGAACGCGAATTAACAACAACTAAAAACAAACAGTTACTAAAGCTATTTTTTTGGTTTTGTGTCCGGGAAGCAGACTTTTTTTAATAAAACAAACACAACACATAAAACTAACAGAAGCAGAAAATTACCAAGAGAATAAGAACTTTTAAGTGCTTCTGCTCAGATATCAGTCAGAAACGGTTACGATGAGACTTGAAATCCAACAATGGGTCACTTCAAAAAATTTGAGCAGGAAATAATTATGACCTCTGAACAGAAGTACTTAAAAGCAGTAAAACACGTGCCTTTGGCTCTTTTTCAAAACGTTTTATTGCAAAGAGACAATAAAAGCTCGTTAAAATCATCAATTTAAAATTACTAATCAGTTTGAGCCAAAGCTACTTGTTAAAGGAGAACTACGCAACTATTAGTTCTTTTTTAACAGATTTTTTGCCATCTTTGACACAGTGACAATCAATTTTTTTTACCGAAATCATTCAAATGAGCACGATCGTGAGGTAGGAAATGACAGGGATGTATTATTTTGTTTCCATAAAACTTAGCACCTAATTTATTTTTCATTCTCAAATTAAATGACTGCAATCTGGTATGTCTAAACTTTTTTTTCTCCTTTATCGTTAAGATAAAATTCAGCGTCATCCAAACGTGGTAGCAATTCTAGAAAAAATATATGATGTTCATATGGCAGATGTTCAATCAGGTCAGTGTAGTACTTCAATAGCTTTTCATCACTTGTGGTGTTTAAATCATTATTACCAACGCAAATGATTATATATCTATATTTCACTATCTCAGGGTAACAATCAATTAAATGGCGTGCACATCTACCACCTCTACTTTTGTTAACAACCGGTAAATCCCTAATACAGTCAAGATCATTAAAATCGTCAAAAGCGTTCCGCAAATTTGAATCTCCTATCATTATAACCCTATTAATTAGCACTAAATTCACGTGTTTTTGAAGATACCACATGTAGTCTAGCATTGTCACAACATCTTCGTTTTCGTCATTGTCGTAGAAATAGAACTCATATCCATTTCGTTGCACAATTCTTTGAATGTCCATGTCTAAACACACTTTATTGAATAAGTTAAAAATTTAACAGACCAAAACTTCCAGACCGAAATAAACGACCAAAAACTACCAGACCGGAATATAAGACAAAAAACTACCAGACCGAAATCCAAGGGCCAACTGAAGGTCGAGAAACCTAACAGCCAACTTTTTCATGAGATTTTGCCGAAGGTCGAAAAACCTAACGGCCAAATCTGACTGCTGAAGGTCAAAAATCCTAACAAAAATTTATCAATCAGACATGACCGAAGGTCGAAAAACAAAGAGCAACATGTCCCTGGAAAAATTTACCAAACGAACACAATTAGCTGCTAGCCAAACACGTTTTTTGTATGAAAATTTTGAGAAAAAGGAAATTCCTCAATAAAATTTAAAATTAGATGCATAGTTGTTGTACTTCAGTGCTTGCCTTAGGACAACGTGTTCAAAAAAACAATCTACAACAGCGCATTTGTGAAGAGATAAAGGATGAAAATCAAACAATTCGTCGAAAGCAACAATGACGAGTCCTTCACTGTAATTCACAGAAACACAGTAAGAACGAGATGATTCATGATATTCATGAGTTTTTATTTTGAAGCAAGTAAAAAAAATATTAGGTTCAGAAAACAAAACTTTTTGTATTAGTAAAAACTGAGGTACATGAGAGTTTTCATTATCTAGGTCTTTGATTATAACGTCATTGTAGCCGTATTTTGTCCCCATTATGACAGCGCTACTTGATTGCAAGCACTCAGATGATTTAAAAAACTTGCGATACTCTTCGTTTCTCGACATTAAAGATTCACTAAGGGTTTCAGTTTTACAGCCAGGAAACTCATTGACTTTGACAGGCACAGACTCGTTCCACTGATAGTACTCGTTAACTTGGTGTCGTAAAGCAAGACTTTTACAAATATTTTCGAAATTGCAGATATTATGTGTTAGCCGCTTAAAAAACTGATGTTTGCGTTCGTACCTCAAAACACTTTGGTAGAGAAAAGGTCCCGACGATTTGAGAACCCTCGGGTAATGAATTAATTTATGTTGTTTAAACGTTACCGACTCCGTGGGAAAATTTCTCCAGATGCTCATCTGAAACAACAGAGCAGATTTAAAATAAGATGTATGATCAAAAAACTAACAAACAAGATAACTTACATATTAGGACTCCCAACAGATGATAGTCGGATTCCACGAAAGTCGGGCTAAGCAAAAAAGAAATTAGATCCAAAAAATGAAGCAAGAACTTCCAGACTTCGTTGAAAGGTACAAGGTCATATATCATGAGCGGTAAAAATCGATAAAGAGTAAACATTTGATCGTACTTTTGTTTGGAGTGGCCTCGGGACTTATCTTTTATTCGTTCAAAATCAATTTCTGAGGGTCTACCGTCGATATCACGACCATAGCCAAAATAATTGATTCTTGAATTTAAACAATCAATACTCAGGTAGTCGGGAACCAGCTCACTCAAAACAATGCGCAAAATATTCATTAAACTGCCTTGAAAAATGTCATGATGCAAGTCAGCGGTAAAATTTTTATAAGGGTCGAAAAATTGACTTTCAAGAACACAAATATGCTTAACGCCGTTTCGTTTGGCGGATGCATCCAATCTACATGACTCAGAACTTCTAAGATCTTTATGGCGTTCTTCAAAAACTGACTTGAATAACGATTGGGGGAGAACGCATTTTTCACAACAGAGTCCTCCGGAAAAACTTTTATTGAAACCAAAAACAGCATGATAAGCTAAATTGTCCGCAACAAAATCAACTCGTCTTAGTGCGACAAATACTGTTTTACCAGACCTAGTAAGAATTTGAATACCGTTTTCTAAAGCCAGTAGATCGTTCCGCAGTACAGTCAAAACTTCTTTAAAACCATAAGTCTCAATATCAAGGTAAGGCACTAGTGCAGCAAGATGGGTCATTCTCATATCCGATAGAAGCCATGGTGGAAGGTTTTTCAAACACCAATAGAAACAACCTATTTTATGTATCGAAGCTCTACTTCCAATTGGGTTAACGGGTTCAACTTCATCAAAGTATAACTGTAAGCTTAAATTGAAGACCTCATCTTATTCACTATGCTTTATCACCAAATCTACGTCACTAAGAGGATTTGTTTCGTTAGCGTTTTCGGACAAATTCAGCTTTCCTAGAGTTTGCATACTATCCAAGATAATCCCATTTTTACTCAGACTTTCAAGCAAGCAACTATAGGACGCCATTATGGAAAAAATTTCGTCATGATAAAAAACAGTGTTTTCAAGAACTTTCGAAATAGATACAAATTGACCGGTCCTCTCAACTTCCTTGTGCGTTAATTTACCTTTGCTTAATCTTATCTCATGTTCAACTCCAAAAACAATATCGCACGGCTTAACAAACTGCTTTTTCTGTTTCAATAATTTTAAAACCTGATATTCATTTTCAGCCTGGCAGAAATTGCAATCTCCGGCAGCCTTGAGTAGATCGCAAAAAGTAGCACTCGACAAAACGTTTGGACAATCTGATGAGATAATACCCAAGCAAAGGTGAACTGTTTTCATTATATCCTCAGTGAAATTTTTAGCGGCACCTAGGTAACGGAAAGCTTGGTTCCACGTTGTTGAAATGTCGCCTAACATTCTTAACAAAACATTTTCACCTAGGGAGCCATCAGTTAAACGAGAAATACATTCGCTCAGATCAGACTCTTCAACTATTTCAACACAATCATTGCTATAGGGCATACTTGAATCTTCATTAGTCTCAGATTCTGTTTCTGGATCTAGCGGGTCGAGTCTATGTTTGATTAAAGTTCGGTGCTCTTTCCTAGCATGCTTATTTAAATAACTTAAACTACAAAACTCTCTAGGACAGAAAGGACAAATAAAAGATGAAGATGCGCCGTGATAGTTACTGAGATGAGAAGTGTAATTACTTAAGCTAAGATTTTGTACTGAACAGTTTTTAAACTTGCAACAAAAGGTACCGTCATAGCTTCCTTGTTGATACTTAGCCTTACACCAACTGTAGACTCTGCTCTGTTTTCCTAAAAAAGATGAAGATATTATTCCAGCAAGACCACTATTACCAGGCTCGTGAAGGGACTCGATAACACATGAAGTTTCGGTTGATACATCTGTACTGTTACTACTTTGACTTGACAAAAAATTATCAACCTCTTCACTTCGTGAAACTGCCAATTCTGATTCATGTTTTTTTATATGGTTAACAAAGCTGTTGAAACCAGAAAAAAGACGAAATTATATAACACATTTGAACTCTGCTTCTAAGCGATGATTTACCCGCATGTGCTCAAGGAAATTATGGTTTGTGAGAACAGATTGTTTAGTACAAAACTCGCAATTAACTTGATAAAGGAAACTACATTCCGCATTAATCTGTGAGCTAACATTTTCGTTGTACCTACGAGAAGATCTAACTGGAATTGGCTGACTCTGACTAACTAGAGAAAATGATACATCACCGCCGGCTTTTGTGCAATCATTTTTTTCGTTACTAGAAATCCTTACATCACATAGCGGTGAATAAACTGCTTGACTGTTATCAGATTGATCAATTAACATTTCAACGCGCGCATTACCTGAGCCAGTTCATGTAGAAACTGCAGCTTGAATATCAGACCTTACAGCGGGCTGTGTGTGAACCTCTTCAGAGTTGCGATCATCAAAAGTGTCATCATGAGTAAAAAAAAATTTACCTGAACGGGTGCGTTTTGCAGGGGCAGAAATAATTGTATCCAAAGATTTTGATTTATGGTCTTCTTTAAATGGGCACAAACAGAATTCCCTATTTTTTCCAAAATAATTTTTCCCGTACGAAACTGTTATTTCCTCGCCTTCATTAATCTCCCTTAAACTTCTAATAAAAACCACGCCATCTCTACCTTTCGGTGTTTCGTATCTACAGTTAGGGCGGCACGAGTGATTAACAAATAACAGGGGACCTTGTAACGAATATGACTCAGAATTACGATAAAAAACTGAGAAATTTAGTTCAGGTTTATTATCAATATCAGCAGGGCAGTCGGTTACTACACCTGAGAGGCCTAAAATTAGCTTATTAGCAGGAATTAGCTGTTTACTTATTACCTTTATTCCAAGATAACCACGACTTATGTCCTCCTGATAGGTGTTGTCAGCTTCATGCTTAACAAACTGTAATGAGGTTTCGTATAGGTTGCGAATGTACTTCAGCACATAGGACCCCTCATCAATTGCTATTCTCTGATCACTTCTTATGGCCCGGTGAACAGCGCGACCATCCCTATCAATGAGTTCCTCTAACAAAATCCAGTCTGCGCTTGCAACCTCGTAGTACTCTTGTACCTTGCACTCGATTTCGTGTGATTCATTCATTTTGTATATCAGCAAAGTGACTCGCTTTTCAATATCATGCAAAAGCATCTAAAAATTGTTTAAAAAATTGTCATAAGGCAAAAAAAATCGAGATATTAACCTTCACACATAGTGAAATTGATATTTCAAAAAACACAACAAAATGAATTAATAACATAAGGGCATAAGCTATAGAGCGAGTAGCGTTAGCAAAAATCAGACACATGCAAATAAGCACAACACAGGAAGAAAATTTGGAAACTGGATATGCAACTGCTATTTCAATAAAATATCCACTTGAGTTATAAAAAAACAATCAATAAACTGAAGCAACAGTTTTAGTAGTGTAATAAGACAGTAGTAATCAAGACGACCGTCAGCGTCAGGCTTCCTTGTCAACGGGTTCACCACTTAGCAACCTTGCCAACAAATCTACTTGAGTGGGTACTTTCGCCGCCGGCAGCCTGAAGATAATTATCTGCAGGAACGACCAAAGCACGAATGTTTCCTCTGGATACTTTTTATTGAGCGTATAAAAGATTCTCAAGCCAATGTCTACCGCGTTGAACAAGTCCTTTGCTTCAATTGGTCCGACGGGTGAAACCACAAAGACCTGCAGCAGAAAAACAATCAAATTCATGAAAACTTTTCTGCTTCTTTTGCATAGCAGAACAATGATTTTCAATTTGCACAGCGAAATATATTAGGACATGGGGATAAAAATAGTGTTATCATTTTTCTCATTGCAGATGCAAAGCACACTAAGGGATGGGGCAATAAAATACTCATCTATCTCGAAAAACAAAGAATCTCAGAAAAGAACTATGCAAAACTTTAACCTGGGAAGAAGACTTGAGAATTGCTCCCGTGCTATGTTTCTTCGCCTCCTGCTCAATATTGGAAATCTCCTTAAAAAAAGTTATGTTTAGTTCTGGAACAACTCAACAAAATGTTACACACTAAAAATTACAGAGATATCAACGATGAAGTTATCACGGCACTTGATAACAGCTTCAACAACTGTCGGGCGATTTTTGACACCAGTTGGGAGCTTTGCAGGAGTAATTAAGGGCAGCAATCGCAAGGCTAGCTCACTCTCAGGCACTAAAATTAGGGTAATATAAGAATACAAAATTTTTTAGAAGAAACACTTAACACCCTTACGTTGCTTCAAACGAAGGTCAGATATTTTGTCCCGGCATTCACTTTCAAAACCTTTGGGACATAGAGCAAGAACAATTTTGCAAAGTTGTCTTTTAGAGCCCGAGGCACCCACAATTTGAACTCAATGTCAAGCTGAAAAAAATTATTTAGAGAACAGGCCAAAAACTTAAACAGGACAAAAAAATTAATAAAACCTGCTCAAAATCGCGCAACTCAAGTCCCACGCAGTAGAGATAGTCCGAATAGTCCAAAGCACCCTTTTGAGAGAGCAGAGTTTGTCTCTCTTCAATTGTTTGCTTCCTCAGAAGCGCATTATCGATCGTTGATCCGCCGAACTTGATCATGAGAGGAGTTAAGTTAATCGGTTCCTCTTCAAGTTCTAACGACCTTTCTTTCCGTGCACGTTTTGGAGGAATAGAAGATCCTACAATAAAGATATTAAAATTCTATTGTTCACATTTGATGCCATGAATCTCAAACTATATAGCGTAGATAAAAAAACTACAACACCGTCTCTTGTCAAACGAGCCTCTTCTCTCAATTTAGCCTCAGATCTGCGGCTCTTCAGGTTCTCCTCAATCGTCCCAGTTGGTGTGTGTTTTCGATAACTCCACCTGGCAAACTTTCTTTAAAATACGGCTTGTAAAAGACTGCCTAAACATCGCGAAAAAAATGAGTACAAGTCATATGAAACAAAAATAAAAACAAGGCGAAGAATCTTACAAAGGGACAGTTCTCATCAACTGAAGCGAAGTTTGGAAAAGCCTCAACTGCTATTTTGGCAAACTGAATTTTTAACGCAGTGGAGGGTTTCAGTTTTTCCATTTCCGTTCCGGGAACTCTCTAATAAACAAAGAGATGTACAAAACCTACCAAAATTATAGAAAGCTAAAATATCTACCTTGACGAGTTCGTCCACTAAAAGACGGGTTAGCATCTTTAAGCCATTAACAGACTTCATATCTATGTGAGCAGCCAGTTCTTTCAAAGACTCTGCGTTGAAATCTTGTTCAGGTTCAGTTCGTACAGGAGTACTTTGAGACGAGGAAGCACTTCGACCGAGAGAGAGAGAGGTTGGAGTGTTCGAGCTAACAGGAGTCAAAACCTGAGCTTCATTAGCCAATATCGACTTCATCTCAATTACAGCAGGGAGGGGGAATCCTATTGCCATAAGTTGCTCATCAGTCATGAGCTTGAAGGAGGCAGTAGTCAGGCAAGACTTCACAATCACCTACTTCAAAATTTCCTTTTGAGAGGATTCAAGGTCCATTTTTTCGAGTAAATTCAACAGAAGCATTTTGTATCTAGAATCGAGGTACCTGTTACTGTCACGAATAAACAAAAACTCGATTAACAATCTCGAAACGCTGAAGGTCGAAAAACCTAACAGCAACAAACTCATATCACTGAATGTCGTGAAATATAACAATGAAAACTTCAATATCAACAACTTTGACTGAAACAGCGAACTTAAACAGCAACTGAAGGTCAAAGAACCTAACAGCAATCAACTTAAATCAGTGAAGGTCGTAAAACCTAACAGTGTAAAATTCAGTATCATTAACTCTGTCTCCAAGAGCGAACTTAAACAACAAGATGACTTAAACAACAAAATCATAACAAGATTATCAAGTCGAAGCAATGAACTTCAAGAAACCTAACATTTATCATTTCTAGCCGCTCAAGGTCGAAGAACCTAACAGCAATGAATTTAAATCACTGAAGGTCGTAAAACCTAACAGTGTAAAATTCAGTCTCAATAACTTTGTCTCAGACAGCGAACTTAGACAACAAGATGACAAACTGCAAAATCCAAACAAGATTATCAAGTCGAAGCAATGGATTTCAAGAAACCTAACATATATAATCATCTCTAGCCGCTGAAGGTCGAAGAACCTAACAGCAATCAAAAATCACTGAAGGTCGCAAAACCTAACAGTGTAAAAATTCAGCATCAACAACTTTGTCTCAAACAGAAAACTTGAACAACAAGATCAGCTAAACAACAAAATCAAAACAGGATTATCAAGTCGAAGCAAAGGATTTCAAGAAATATAACACGTATAATCTCTAGCCGCTAAAGGTCGAAAAACCTAACAGCAATCAACTTAAATCATTGAAGGTCGTAAAACCTGACAGTGTAAAAATTCAGTATCAACCACATTGTCTGAAAAAGAAAACTTAAACAACAAGATCACCTAAGCAACAAAATCAAAACACAGTTATCAAGTCGAAGCATAGAACTTAAAGAAACCTAACAAAATCTCTAGCAGCTGAAGATCGGAAAACCTAAGAGCAATCAACTTAAATAACTGAAGGTCGTAAAACCTAACAGTGTACAATTCAGTGTCAATAACTTTGTCTCAAACAGCGAACTTAGATAACAAGATGACAAACAACAATATCCGAACAAGATTATCCAGTCGAAGCAATGGATTTCAAGAAACCTAAGATATATAATCTCCAGCCGCTGAAGGTCGAAGAACCTAACAGCACTAGTTTTCAACCAGTGAAAGTCAAAACGCTTGTCAATTTTTTTTTCAGACGATAAAAATCAAATTATTCAAAACAAATGCAGGGAACAATCAATTAAATGATTTACTCATATTTCGAAAGAATTGAAGTCCCGCATGAGTTTGATATTGTTAACAATTGCCACACTAGAGCATTAAATTGCTGACAGATTACAAGAACTACACTTATGGAACTTGCTACAAAATATACAGATCACTTTCAAGCATTTCCCGCATAAATTATTAAGATTTTCTCGATAATAACACTCGTCACAGTCTCTACAGAGGAATGTTTCCGAAAAAAAAACGTTGGTTGTTTTTTACGAAGAGACCGGCGACATCGAATCGTTTAAAGAAATCGAGCATCCACCGTCGCCCCGCGGCTTTATTTTTCACCCAAGACGCAGGAACTTTTGTTTTCCAGCTCTTGCTACGTTCAAACGCGAATTCGAGAAATTGTTTCATTGTCCACACACGGAACGAAGCAAAGTAAACCAATTGTTCCTCTTGGTCGTTGTTGAAGACGGGCCGCCGTCCCTGCTTGTTCGATCCATTAAGACAACACCTCCGTAAGCTTGAATAAGGCACTCCTGATTGCAATGATGCCTGACGAATAGAGCAATGGAGGTTTTTCACCAACAACGAGGCCTCAAGAACGGCTTTTCTGGAGTATTTTCTACAACTTTTAGGAGTCATAGATCTAAACAAAGAGACAATTATTACACCCCGGAAGATTGAGACTTCTAAGAGGACTTCTAAGAGGAAGTTATCTCCTACTGGACGCGACAATACTAAAATTTTGGTTTTTCGTGCAATATAAGTTGTCTGCTAAGGCCCACTAATTATTCATTTACCACCTAGAACGATAATTATTTCTGCCTTAGAACCTATTTGTACTTTCCAACTCCTACGTAGGCCCTCAAATGATTTGAATAAGTCCTTCACTATATTGAAAAACACTTTTTGTTAAACTGTAAAAAGATAGTATTTTGAGTGCGAAATCTGACAACGTGTTAAGTACTTCTATCTGAGACCACTTGGAACGATAATTCCTTCTACTTTAGAACCTATTTGGACTTTCCCACGCCTAATTAGGCCCTCAATTGATTTGAATAAGTCCTTCACTATATTGAAAAACACTTTTTGTTAAACTGTAAAAAGATATTATTTTGAGTGCGAAATCAGACAACGTGTTAAGTAATTCTATCTGAGACCACTTGGAACGAGAATTCCTCCTACTTTAGAACCTATTTGGACTTTCCCGCTCCTACTTAGGCCCTCAATTGATTTGAATAAGTCCTTCACTATATTGAAAAACACTTTTTGTTAAACTGTATAAAGATAGTATTTTGAGTGCGAAATCTGACAACGTGTTAAGTACTTCTATCTCAGACCACCTGGAACGATAAATCCTTCTGCTTTAGAACCTATTTGGACTTTCCCACTCCTACTTAGGCGGTCAATTGATTTGAATAAGTTCTTCACTATATTGAAAAGCACTTTTTGTTAAACTGTAAAAAGATAGTATTTTGAGTGCGAAATCTGACAACGTGTTAAGTAATTCTATCTGAGACCACTTGGAACGATAATTCCTTCTACTTTAGAACCTATTTGGACTTTCCCGCTCCTACTTAGGCGGTCAATTGATTTGAATAAGTCCAGCGCTATATTGAAAAACACTTTTTGTTAAACTGTAAAAAGATAGTATTTTGAGTGCGAAATCTGACAACGTGTTAAGTACTTCTATCTGAGACCACTTGGAACGATAATTCCTTCTACTTTAGAACCTATTTGGACTTTCCCACGCCTAATTAGGCCCTCAATTGATTTGAATAAGTCCTTCACTATATTGAAAAACACTTTTTGTTAAACTGTAAAAAGATATTATTTTGAGTGCGAAATCAGACAACGTGTTAAGTAATTCTATCTGAGACCACTTGGAACGAGAATTCCTCCTACTTTAGAACCTATTTGGACTTTCCCGCTCCTACTTAGGCCCTCAATTGATTTGAATAAGTCCTTCACTATATTGAAAAACACTTTTTGTTAAACTGTATAAAGATAGTATTTTGAGTGCGAAATCTGACAACGTGTTAAGTACTTCTATCTCAGACCACCTGGAACGATAAATCCTTCTGCTTTAGAACCTATTTGGACTTTCCCACTCCTACTTAGGCGGTCAATTGATTTGAATAAGTTCTTCACTATATTGAAAAGCACTTTTTGTTAAACTGTAAAAAGATAGTATTTTGAGTGCGAAATCTGACAACGTGTTAAGTAATTCTATCTGAGACCACTTGGAACGATAATTCCTTCTACTTTAGAACCTATTTGGACTTTCCCGCTCCTACTTAGGCGGTCAATTGATTTGAATAAGTCCAGCGCTATATTGAAAAACACTTTTTGTTAAACTGTAAAAAGATAGTATTTTGAGTGCGAAATCTGACAACGTGTTAAGTACTTCTATCTGAGACCACTTGGAACGATAATTCCTTCTACTTTAGAACCTATTTGGACTTTCCCACGCCTAATTAGGCCCTCAATTGATTTGAATAAGTCCTTCACTATATTGAAAAACACTTTTTGTTAAACTGTAAAAAGATATTATTTTGAGTGCGAAATCAGACAACGTGTTAAGTAATTCTATCTGAGACCACTTGGAACGAGAATTCCTTCTACTTTAGAACCTATTTGGACTTTCCCGCTCCTACTTAGGCCCTCAATTGATTTGAATAAGTCCTTCACTATATTGAAAAACACTTTTTGTTAAACTGTAAAAAGATAGTATTTTGAGTGCGAAATCTGACAACGTGTTAAGTACTTCTATCTGAGACCACTTGGAACGATAATTCCTTCTACTTTAGAACCTATTTGGACTTTCCCACGCCTAATTAGGCCCTCAATTGATTTGAATAAGTCCTTCACTATATTGAAAAACACTTTTTGTTAAACTGTAAAAAGATATTATTTTGAGTGCGAAATCAGACAACGTGTTAAGTAATTCTATCTGAGACCACCTAGAACGATAATTATTTCTGCCTTAGAACCTATTTGTACTTTCCAACTCCTACGTAGGCCCTCAAATGATTTGAATAAGTCCTTCACTATATTGAAAAACACTTTTTGTTAAACTGTAAAAAGATAGTATTTTGAGTGCGAAATCTGACAACGTGTTAAGTACTTCTATCTGAGACCACTTGGAACGATAATTCCTTCTACTTTAGAACCTATTTGGACTTTCCCACGCCTAATTAGGCCCTCAATTGATTTGAATAAGTCCTTCACTATATTGAAAAACACTTTTTGTTAAACTGTAAAAAGATATTATTTTGAGTGCGAAATCAGACAACGTGTTAAGTAATTCTATCTGAGACCACTTGGAACGAGAATTCCTTCTACTTTAGAACCCATTTGGACTTTCCCGCTCCTACTTAGGCCCTCAATTGATTTGAATAAGTCCTTCACTATATTGAAAAACACTTTTTGTTAAACTGTATAAAGATAGTATTTTGAGTGCGAAATCTGACAACGTGTTAAGTACTTCTATCTCAGACCACCTGGAACGATAAATCCTTCTGCTTTAGAACCTATTTGGACTTTCCCACTCCTACTTAGGCGGTCAATTGATTTGAATAAGTTCTTCACTATATTGAAAAGCACTTTTTGTTAAACTGTAAAAAGATAGTATTTTGAGTGCGAAATCTGACAACGTGTTAAGTAATTCTATCTGAGACCACTTGGAACGATAATTCCTTCTACTTTAGAACCTATTTGGACTTTCCCGCTCCTACTTAGGCGGTCAATTGATTTGAATAAGTCCAGCGCTATATTGAAAAACACTTTTTGTTAAACTGTATAAAGATAGTATTATGAGAGCGAAATCTGACAACGTGTTAAGTACTTCTATCTCAGACAAACTAGAACGATAATTCTTTCGGCTTTAGAACCTATTTGGACTTTCCCACTCCTACTTAGGCGGTCAATTGATTTGAATAAGTCCTTCACTATATTGAAAAACACTTTTTGTTAAACTGTATAAAGATAGTATTTTGAGTGCGAAATCTGACAACGTGTTAAGTGCTTCCATCTCAGACCACCTGGAACGATAATTCCTTCTGCATCAGAACCTATTTGGACTTTCCCACTCCTACTTAGGCAGTCAATTGATTTGAGTAAGTCCTTCATTATATTGAAAAACACTTTTTGTTAAACTGTAAAAAGATAGTATTTTGAGTGCGAAATCTGACAACGTGTTAAGTAATTCTATCTGATACCACTTGGAACGATAATTCCTTCTACTTTAGAACCTATTTGGACTTTCCCACTCCTACTTAGGCGGTCAATTGATTTGAATAAGTCCTTCGCTATATTGAAAAACACTTTGTTAAACTGTATAAAGATAGTATTATGAGAGCGAAATCTGACAACGTGTCAAGTACTTCTATCTCATACAAAATAGAACGATAATTCTTTCGGCTTTAGAACCTATTTTGACTTTCCCACTCCTACTTAGGCAGTCAATTGATTTGAATAAGTCCTTCACTATATTGAAAAACACTTTTTGTTAAACTGTATAAAGATAGTATTTTGAGTGCGAAATCTGACAACGTGTTAAGTACTTCTATCTCAGACCACCTAGAACGATAATTCATTCTGCTTTAGAACCTATTTGGACTTTCCCACTCCTACTTAGGCGGTCAATTGATTTGAATAAGTCCTTCGCTATATTGAAAAACACTTTGTTAAACTGTATAAAGATAGTATTATGAGAGCGAAATCTGACAACGTGTCAAGTACTTCTATCTCATACAAAATAGAACGATAATTCTTTCGGCTTTAGAACCTATTTTGACTTTCCCACTCCTACTTAGGCAGTCAATTGATTTGAATAAGTCCTTCACTATATTGAAAAACACTTTTTGTTAAACTGTATAAAGATAGTATTTTGAGTGCGAAATCTGACAACGTGTTAAGTACTTCTATCTCAGACCACCTAGAACGATAATTCCTTCTGCTTTAGAACCTATTCGGACTTTCCCACTCCTACTTAGGCGGTCAATTGATTTGAATAAGTCCTTCGCTATATTGAAAAACACTTTTTGTTAAACTGTGTAAAGATAGTATTATGAGAGCGAAATCTGACAACGTGTTAAGTACTTCTATCTCAGACAAACTAGAACGATAATTCTTTCGGCTTTAGAACCTATTTGG
The DNA here is from genome assembly GCF_964194025.1 of Convolutriloba macropyga. Taxonomy (NCBI): domain Eukaryota; kingdom Metazoa; phylum Xenacoelomorpha; order Acoela; family Convolutidae; genus Convolutriloba; species Convolutriloba macropyga. The sequence goes on along the minus strand of NC_134481.1, from coordinate 25,061,084 downwards.
ACTTTCCCACTCCTACTTAGGCGGTCAATTGATTTGAATAAGTCCTTCACTATATTGAAAAACACTTTTTGTTAAACTGTATAAAGATAGTATTTTGAGTGCGAAATCTGACAACGTGTTAAGTGCTTCTATCTCAGACCACCTGGAACGATAATTCCTTCTGCTTTAGAACCTATTTGGACTTTCCCACTCCTACTTAGGCAGTCAATTGATTTGAGTAAAACCTTCATTATATTGAAAAACACTTTTTGTTAAACTGTAAAAAGATAGTATTTTGAGTGCGAAATCTGACAACGTGTTAAGTAATTCTATCTGAGACCACTTGGAACGATAAGTCCTTCTACATTAGAACCTATTTGGACTTTCCCACTCCTACTTAGGCAGTCAATTGATTTGAGTAAGTCCTTCATTATATTGAAAAACACTTTTTGTTAAACTGTAAAAAGATAGTATTTTGAGTGCGAAATCTGACAACGTGTTAAGTAATTCTATCTGATACCACTTGGAACGATAATTCCTTCTACTTTAGAACCTATTTGGACTTTCCCACTGCTACTTAGGCGGTCAATTCATTTGAATAAGTCCTTCGCTATATTGAAAAACACTTTGTTAAACTGTATAAAGATAGTATTATGAGAGCGAAATCTGACAACGTGTTAAGTACTTCTATCTCAGACCACCTGGAACGATAATTCCTTCTGCTTTAGAACCTATTTGGACTTTCCCACTCCTACGTAGGCAGTCAATTGATTTGAGTAAAGCCTTCATTATATTGAAAAACACTTTTTGTTAAACTGTAAAAAGACAGTATTTTGAGTGCGAAATCTGACAACGTGTTAAGTAATTCTATCTGATACCACTTGGAACGATAATTCCTTCTACTTTAGAACCTATTTGGACTTTCCCACTCCTACTTAGGCGGTCAATTGATTTGAATAAGTCCTTCGCTATATTGAAAAACACTTTGTTAAACTGTATAAAGATAGTATTATGAGAGCGAAATCTGACAACGTGTCAAGTACTTCTATCTCATACAAAATAGAACGATAATTCTTTCGGCTTTAGAACCTATTTTGACTTTCCCACTCCTACTTAGGCAGTCAATTGATTTGAATAAGTCCTTCACTATATTGAAAAACACTTTTTGTTAAACTGTATAAAGATAGTATTTTGAGTGCGAAATCTGACAACGTGTTAAGTACTTCTATCTCAGACCACCTGGAACAATAATTCCTTCTGCTTTAGAACCTATTCGGACTTTCCCACTCCTACTTAGGCGGTCAATTGATTTGAATAAGTCCTTCGCTATATTGAAAAACACTTTTTGTTAAACTGTGTAAAGATAGTATTATGAGAGCGAAATCTGACAACGTGTTAAGTACTTCTATCTCAGACAAACTAGAACGATAATTCTTTCGGCTTTAGAACCTATTTGGACTTTCCCACTCCTACTTAGGCGGTCAATTGATTTGAATAAGTCCTTCACTATATTGAAAAACACTTTTTGTTAAACTGTATAAAGATAGTATTTTGAGTGCGAAATCTGACAACGTGTTAAGTGCTTCTATCTCAGACCACCTGGAACGATAATTCCTTCTGCTTTAGAACCTATTTGGACTTTCCCACTCCTACTTAGGCAGTCAATTGATTTGAGTAAAACCTTCATTATATTGAAAAACACTTTTTGTTAAACTGTAAAAAGATAGTATTTTGAGTGCGAAATCTGACAACGTGTTAAGTAATTCTATCTGAGACCACTTGGAACGATAAGTCCTTCTACATTAGAACCTATTTGGACTTTCCCACTCCTACTTAGGCAGTCAATTGATTTGAGTAAGTCCTTCATTATATTGAAAAACACTTTTTGTTAAACTGTAAAAAGATAGTATTTTGAGTGCGAAATCTGACAACGTGTTAAGTAATTCTATCTGATACCACTTGGAACGATAATTCCTTCTACTTTAGAACCTATTTGGACTTTCCCACTGCTACTTAGGCGGTCAATTCATTTGAATAAGTCCTTCGCTATATTGAAAAACACTTTGTTAAACTGTATAAAGATAGTATTATGAGAGCGAAATCTGACAACGTGTTAAGTACTTCTATCTCAGACCACCTGGAACAATAGTTCCTTCTGCTTTAGAACCTATTCGGACTTTCCCACTCCTACTTAGGCGGTCAATTGATTTGAATAAGTCCTTCGCTATATTGAAAAACACTTTTTGTTAAACTGTATAAAGATAGTATTTTGAGTGCGAAATCTGACAACGTGTTAAGTGCTTCTATCTCAGACCACCTGGAACGATAATTCCTTCTACTTTAGAACCTATTTGGACTTTCCCACTGCTACTTAGGCGGTCAATTCATTTGAATAAGTCCTTCGCTATATTGAAAAACACTTTGTTAAACTGTATAAAGATAGTATTATGAGAGCGAAATCTGACAACGTGTTAAGTACTTCTATCTCAGACCACCTGGAACAATAGTTCCTTCTGCTTTAGAACCTATTCGGACTTTCCCACTCCTACTTAGGCGGTCAATTGATTTGAATAAGTCCTTCGCTATATTGAAAAACACTTTTTGTTAAACTGTGTAAAGATAGTATTATGAGAGCGAAATCTGACAACGTGTTAAGTACTTCTATCTCAGACAAACTAGAACGATAATTCTTTCGGCTTTAGAACCTATTTGGACTTTCCCACTCCTACTTAGGCGGTCAATTGATTTGAATAAGTCCTTCGCTATATTGAAAAACACTTTTTGTTAAACTGTATAAAGATAGTATTTTGAGTGCGAAATCTGACAACGTGTTAAGTGCTTCTATCTCAGACCACCTGGAACGATAATTCCTTCTGCTTTAGAACCTATTTGGACTTTCCCACTCCTACGTAGGCAGTCAATTGATTTGAGTAAAGCCTTCATTATATTGAAAAACACTTTTTGTTAAACTGTAAAAAGACAGTATTTTGAGTGCGAAATCTGACAACGTGTTAAGTAATTCTATCTGAGACCACTTGGAACGATAATTCCTTCTACATTAGAACCTATTTGGACTTTTCCACTCCTACTTAGGCGGTCAATTGATTTGAATAAGTCCTTAGCTATATTGAAAAACACTTTTTGTTAAACTGTGTAAAGATAGTATTATGAGAGCGAAATCTGACAACGTGTTAAGTACTTCTATCTCAGACAAACTAGAACGATAATTCTTTCGGCTTTAGAACCTATTTGGACTTTCCCACTCCTACTTAGGCGGTCAATTGATTTGAATAAGTCCTTCGCTATATTGAAAAACACTTTTTGTTAAACTGTATAAAGATAGTATTTTGAGTGCGAAATCTGACAACGTGTTAAGTGCTTCTATCTCAGACCACCTGGAACGATAATTCCTTCTGCTTTAGAACCTATTTGGACTTTCCCACTCCTACGTAGGCAGTCAATTGATTTGAGTAAAGCCTTCATTATATTGAAAAACACTTTTTGTTAAACTGTAAAAAGACAGTATTTTGAGTGCGAAATCTGACAACGTGTTAAGTAATTCTATCTGAGACCACTTGGAACGATAATTCCTTCTACATTAGAACCTATTTGGACTTTTCCACTCCTACTTAGGCGGTCAATTGATTTGAATAAGTCCTTTGCTATATTGAAAAACACTTTTGCTTAAACTGTATAAAGATAGTATTATGAGAGCGAAATCTGACAACGTGTCAAGTACTTCTATCTCATACAAACTAGAACGATAATTCTTTCGGCTTTAGAACCTATTTGGACTTTCCCACTCCTACTTAGGCGGTCAATTGATTTGAATAAGTCCTTCACTATATTGAAAAACACTTTTTGTTAAACTGTATAAAGATAGTATTTTGAGTGCGAAATCTGACAACGTGTCAAGTACTTCTATCTCATACAAACTAGAACGATAATTCTTTCGGCTTTAGAACCTATTTGGACTTTCCCACTCCTACTTAGGCCCTCAATTGATTTGAATAAGTCCTTCACTATATTGAAAAACACTTTTTGTTAAACTATAAAGATAGTATTTTGAGTGCGAAATCTGACAACGTGTTAAGTACTTCTATCTCAGACAAACTAGAACGATAATTCTTTCGGCTTTAGAACCTATTTGGACTTTCCCACTCCTACTTAGGCGGTCAATTGATTTGAATAAGTCCTTCGCTATATTGAAAAACACTTTTTGTTAAACTGTATAAAGATAGTATTTTGAGTGCGAAATCTGACAACGTGTTAAGTGCTTCTATCTCAGACCACCTGGAACGATAATTCCTTCTGCTTTAGAACCTATTTGGACTTTCCCACTCCTACTTAGGCAGTCAATTGATTTGAGTAAAGCCTTCATTATATTGAAAAACACTTTTTGTTAAACTGTAAAAAGATAGTATTTTGAGTGCGAAATCTGACAACGTGTTAAGTAATTCTATCTGAGACCACTTGGAACAATAATTCCTTCTACATTAGAACCTATTTGGACTTTTCCACTCCTACTTAGGCGGTTAATTGATTTGAATAAGTCCTTTGCTATATTGAAAAACACTTTTTCTTAAACTGTATAAAGATAGTATTATGAGAGCGAAATCTGACAACGTGTCAAGTACTTCTATCTCATACAAACTAGAACGATAATTCTTTCGGCTTTAGAACCTATTTGGACTTTCCCACTCCTACTTAGGCGGTCAATTGATTTGAATAAGTCCTTCACTATATTGAAAAACACTTTTTGTTAAACTGTATAAAGATAGTATTTTGAGTGCGAAATCTGACAACGTGTTAAGTGCTTCTATCTCAGACCACCTGGAACGATAATTCCTTCTGCTTTAGAACCTATTTGGACTTTCCCACTCCTACGTAGGCAGTCAGTTGATTTGAGTAAAGCCTTCATTATATTGAAAAACACTTTTTGTTAAACTGTAAAAAGACAGTATTTTGAGTGCGAAATCTGACAACGTGTTAAGTAATTCTATCTGAGACCACTTGGAACGATAATTCCTTCTACATTAGAACCTATTTGGACTTTTCCACTCCTACTTAGGCGGTCAATTGATTTGAATAAGTCCTTTGCTATATTGAAAAACACTTTTGCTTAAACTGTATAAAGATAGTATTATGAGAGCGAAATCTGACAACGTGTCAAGTACTTCTATCTCATACAAACTAGAACGATAATTCTTTCGGCTTTAGAACCTATTTGGACTTTCCCACTCCTACTTAGGCGGTCAATTGATTTGAATAAGTCCTTCACTATATTGAAAAACACTTTTTGTTAAACTGTATAAAGATAGTATTTTGAGTGCGAAATCTGACAACGTGTTAAGTGCTTCTATCTCAGACCACCTGGAACGATAATTCCTTCTGCTTTAGAACCTATTTGGACTTTCCCACTCCTACTTAGGCAGTCAATTGATTTGAGTAAAGCCTTCATTATATTGAAAAACACTTTTTGTTAAACTGTAAAAAGATAGTATTTTGAGTGCGAAATCTGACAACGTGTTAAGTAATTCTATCTGAGACCACTTGGAACAATAATTCCTTCTACATTAGAACCTATTTGGACTTTTCCACTCCTACTTAGGCGGTTAATTGATTTGAATAAGTCCTTTGCTATATTGAAAAACACTTTTTCTTAAACTGTATAAAGATAGTATTATGAGAGCGAAATCTGACAACGTGTCAAGTACTTCTATCTCATACAAACTAGAACGATAATTCTTTCGGCTTTAGAACCTATTTGGACTTTCCCACTCCTACTTAGGCGGTCAATTGATTTGAATAAGTCCTTCACTATATTGAAAAACACTTTTTGTTAAACTGTATAAAGATAGTATTTTGAGTGCGAAATCTGACAACGTGTTAAGTGCTTCTATCTCAGACCACCTGGAACGATAATTCCTTCTGCTTTAGAACCTATTTGGACTTTCCCACTCCTACGTAGGCAGTCAATTGATTTGAGTAAAGCCTTCATTATATTGAAAAACACTTTTTGTTAAACTGTAAAAAGACAGTATTTTGAGTGCGAAATCTGACAACGTGTTAAGTAATTCTATCTGAGACCACTTGGAACGATAATTCCTTCTACATTAGAACCTATTTGGACTTTTCCACTCCTACTTAGGCGGTCAATTGATTTGAATAAGTCCTTTGCTATATTGAAAAACACTTTTGCTTAAACTGTATAAAGATAGTATTATGAGAGCGAAATCTGACAACGTGTCAAGTACTTCTATCTCATACAAACTAGAACGATAATTCTTTCGGCTTTAGAACCTATTTGGACTTTCCCACTCCTACTTAGGCGGTCAATTGATTTGAATAAGTCCTTCACTATATTGAAAAACACTTTTTGTTAAACTGTATAAAGATAGTATTTTGAGTGCGAAATCTGACAACGTGTCAAGTACTTCTATCTCATACAAACTAGAACGATAATTCTTTCGGCTTTAGAACCTATTTGGACTTTCCCACTCCTACTTAGGCCCTCAATTGATTTGAATAAGTCCTTCACTATATTGAAAAACACTTTTTGTTAAACTATAAAGATAGTATTTTGAGTGCGAAATCTGACAACGTGTTAAGTACTTCTATCTCAGACAAACTAGAACGATAATTCTTTCGGCTTTAGAACCTATTTGGACTTTCCCACTCCTACTTAGGCGGTCAATTGATTTGAATAAGTCCTTCGCTATATTGAAAAACACTTTTTGTTAAACTGTATAAAGATAGTATTTTGAGTGCGAAATCTGACAACGTGTTAAGTGCTTCTATCTCAGACCACCTGGAACGATAATTCCTTCTGCTTTAGAACCTATTTGGACTTTCCCACTCCTACTTAGGCAGTCAATTGATTTGAGTAAAGCCTTCATTATATTGAAAAACACTTTTTGTTAAACTGTAAAAAGATAGTATTTTGAGTGCGAAATCTGACAACGTGTTAAGTAATTCTATCTGAGACCACTTGGAACAATAATTCCTTCTACATTAGAACCTATTTGGACTTTTCCACTCCTACTTAGGCGGTTAATTGATTTGAATAAGTCCTTTGCTATATTGAAAAACACTTTTTCTTAAACTGTATAAAGATAGTATTATGAGAGCGAAATCTGACAACGTGTCAAGTACTTCTATCTCATACAAACTAGAACGATAATTCTTTCGGCTTTAGAACCTATTTGGACTTTCCCACTCCTACTTAGGCGGTCAATTGATTTGAATAAGTCCTTCACTATATTGAAAAACACTTTTTGTTAAACTGTATAAAGATAGTATTTTGAGTGCGAAATCTGACAACGTGTTAAGTACTTCTATCTCAGACCACCTGGAACAATAATTCCTTCTGCTTTAGAAACTATTTGGACTTTCCCACTCCTACTTAGGCGGTCAATTGATTTGAATAAGTCCTTCGCTATATTGAAAAACACTTTTTGTTAAACTGTATAAAGATAGTATTATGAGAGCGAAATCTGACAACGTGTTAAGTACTTCTATCTCATACAAACTAGAACGATAATTCTTTCGGCTTTAGAACCTATTTGGACTTTCCCACTCCTACTTAGGCGGTCAATGGATTTGAATAAGTCCTTCACTATATTGAAAAACACTTTTTGTTAAACTGTATAAAGATAGTATTTTGAGTGCGAAATCTGACAACGTGTTAAGTACTTCTATCTCAGACCACCTGGAAAGATAATTCCTTCTGCTTTAGAACCTATTTGGACTTTCCCACTCCTACTTAGGCGGTCAATGGATTTGAATAAGTCCTTCACTATATTGAAAAACACTTTTTGTTAAACTGTATAAAGATAGTATTTTGAGTGCGAAATCTGACAACGTGTTAAGTACTTCTATCTCAGACCACCTGGAAAGATAATTCCTTCTGCTTTAGAACCTATTTGGACTTTCCCACTCCTGCTTAGGCCCTCAATTGATTTGAATAAGTCCTTCACTATATTGAAAAACACTTTTTGTTTAACTATAAAGATAGTATTTTGAGTGCGAAATCTGACAACGTGTCAAGTACTTCTATCTCATACAAACTAGAACGATAATTCTTTCGGCTTTAGAACCTATTTGGACTTTCCCACTCCTACTTAGGCGGTCAATGGATTTGAATAAGTCCTTCACTATATTGAAAAACACTTTTTGTTAAACTGTATAAAGATAGTATTTTGAGTGCGAAATCTGACAGCGTGTTAAGTACTTCTATCTCAGACCACCTGGAAAGATAATTCCTTCTGCTTTAGAACCTATTTGGACTTTCCCACTCCTACTTAGGCGGTCAATGGATTTGAATAAGTCCTTCACTATATTGAAAAACACTTTTTGTTAAACTGTATAAAGATAGTATTTTGAGTGCGAAATCTGACAACGTGTTAAGTACTTCTATCTCAGACCACCTGGAAAGATAATTCCTTCTGCTTTAGAACCTATTTGGACTTTCCCACTCCTACTTAGGCCCTCAATTGATTTGAATAAGTCCTTCACTATATTGAAAAACACTTTTTGTTTAACTATAAAGATAGTATTTTGAGTGCGAAATCTGACAACGTGTCCAGTACTTCTATCTCATACAAACTAGAACGATAATTCTTTCGGCTTTAGAACCTATTTGGACTTTCCCACTCCTACTTAGGCCCTCAATTGATTTGAATAAGTCCTTCACTATATTGAAAAACACTTTTTGTTAAACTGTATAAAGATAGTATTTTGAGTGCGAAATCTGACAACGTGTCAAGTACTTCTATCTCATACAAACTAGAACTATAATTCTTTCGGCTTTAGAACCTATTTGGACTTTCCCACTCCTACTTAGGCCCTCAATTGATCTGAATAAGTCCTTCACTATATTGAAAAACACTTTTTGTTAAACTGTATAAAGATAGTATTTTGAGTGCGAAATCTGACAACGTGTCAAGTACTTCTATCTCATACAAACTAGAACGATAATTCTTTCGGCCTTAGAACCTATTTGGACTTTCCCACTCCTACTTAGGCGGTCAATTGATTTGAATAAGTCCTTCACTATATTGAAAAACACTTTTTGTTAAACTGTATAAAGATAGTATTTTGAGTGCGAAATCTGACAACGTGTTAAGTACTTCTATCTCAGACCACCTGGAAAGATAATTCCTTCTGCCTTAGAACCTATTTGGACTTTCCCACTCCTACTTAGGCCCTCAATTGATTTGAATAAGTCCTTCACTATATTGAAAAACACTTTTTGTTAAACTGTATAAAGATAGTATTTTGAGTGCGAAATCTGACAACGTGTTAAGTACTTCTAACTCAGACAACCTGGAACAATAATTCCTTCTGCTTTAGAACCTGTTTGGACTTTCCCACTCCTACTTAGGCGGTCAATTGATTTGAATAAGTCCTTCACTATATTGAAAAACACTTTTTGTTAAACTGTATAAAGATAGTATTTTGATTGCGAAATCTGACAACGTGTTAAGTACTTCTATCTCAGACCACCTGGAACAATAATTCCTTCTGCTTTAGAACCTATTTGGACTTTCCCACTCCTACTTAGGCGGTCAATTGATTTGAATAAGTCCTTCGCTATATTGAAAAACACTTTTTCTTAAACTGTATAAAGATAGTATTATGAGAGCGAAATCTGACAACGTGTCTTGTACTTCTATCTCATACAAACTAGAACGATAATTCTTTCGGCTTTAGAACCTATTTGGACTTTCCCACTCCTACTTAGGCGGTCAATTGATTTGAATAAGTCCTTCACTATATTGAAAAACACTTTTTGTTAAACTGTATAAAGATAGTATTTTGAGTGCGAAATCTGACAACGTGTTAAGTACTTCTATCTCATACAAACTAGAACGATAATTCTTTTCGGCTTTAGAATCTATTTGGACTTTCCCACTCCTACTTAGGCCCTCAATTGATTTGAATAAATCCTTCACTATATTGAAAAACACTTTTTCTTAAACTGTATAAAGATAGTATTATGAGAGCGAAATCTGACAACGTGTCAAGTACTTCTATCTCATACAAACTAGAACGATAATTCTTTCGGCTTTAGAACCTATTTGGACTTTCCCACTCCTACTTAGGCGGTCAATTGATTTGAATAAGTCCTTCACTATATTGAAAAACACTTTTTGTTAAACTGTATAAAGATAGTATTTTGAGTGCGAAATCTGACAACGTGTTAAGTACTTCTATCTCATACAAACTAGAACGATAATTCTTTTCGGCTTTAGAATCTATTTGGACTTTCCCACTCCTACTTAGGCGGTCAATTGATTTGAATAAGTCCTTCACTATATTGAAAAACACTTTTTGTTAAACTGTATAAAGATAGTATTTTGAGCGCGAAATCTGACAACGTGTTAAGTTCTTCTACCTCAGACCACTTAGAACGATACTTCTTTCTGCTTTAGAACCTATTTGGACTTTCCCACTCCTACTTAGGTGCTCAATTTATTTGAATAAGTCCTTCACTATATTGAAAAACACTTTTTGTTAAACTGTATAAATATAGTATTTTGCGTGCGAAATCTGACAACGTGTTTCGTACTTCTATCTCGGACAACCTAGAACGATACTTCTTTCTGCTTTAGAACCTATTTGGACTTTCCCACTCCTACTTAGGCGCTCAATTTATTTGAATAAGTCCTTCATTATATTGAAAAACACTTTTTGTTAAACTGTATAAAGATAGTATTTTGAGTGCGAAATCTGACAACGTGTCAAGTACTTCTATCTCATACAAACTAGAACGATAATTCTTTCGGCTTTAGAACCTATTTGGACTTTCCCACTCCTACTTAGGCACTCAATTGATTTGAATAAGTCCTTCACTATACTGAAAAACACTTTTTGTTAAACTGTATAAAGATCGTATTTTGAGTGCGAAATCTGACAACGTGTTAAGTACTTCTATCTCAGACCACCTAGAACGATAATTCCTTCTGCTTTAGAACCTATTTGGACTTTCCCACTCCTACTTAGGCCCTCAATTGATTTGAATAAGTCCTTCACTATACTGAAAAACACTTTTTGTTAAACTGTATAAAGATCGTATTTTGAGTGCGAAATCTGACAACGTGTTAAGTACTTCTATCTCAGACCACCTAGAACGATAATTCATTCTGCTTTAGAACCTATTTGGACTTTCCCACTCCTACTTAGGCCCTCAATTGATTTGAATAAGTCCTTCACTATACTGAAAAACACTTTTTGTTAAACTGTATAAAGATCGTATTTTGAGTGCGAAATCTGACAACGTGTTAAGTACTTCTATCTCAGACCACCTAGAACGATAATTCATTCTGCTTTAGAACCTATTTGGACTTTCCCACTCCTACTTAGGCCCTCAATTGATTTGAATAAGTCCTTCACTATACTGAAAAACACTTTTTGTTAAACTGTATAAAGATCGTATTTTGAGTGCGAAATCTGACAACGTGTTAAGTACTTCTATCTCAGACCACCTAGAACGATAATTCATTCTGCTGTAGAACCTATTTGGAGTTTCCCACTCCTACTTAGGCCCTCAATTGATTTGAATAAGTCCTTCACTATACTGAAAAACACTTTTTGTTAAACTGTATATAAAGATCGTATTTTGAGTGCGAAATCTGACAACGTGTTAAGTACTTCTATCTCAGACCACCTAAAACGATAATTCATTCTGCTTTAGAACCTATTTGGACTTTCCCACTCCTACTTAGGCCCTCAATTGATTTGAATAAGTCCTTCACTATACTGAAAAACACTTTTTGTTAAACTGTATAAAGATCGTATTTTGAGTGCGAAATCTGACAACGTGTTAAGTACTTCTATCTCAGACCACCTAGAACGATAATTCATTCTGCTTTAGAACCTATTTGGACTTTCCCACTCCTACTTAGGCCCTCAATTGATTTGAATAAGTCCTTCACTATACTGAAAAACACTTTTTGTTAAACTGTATAAAGATCGTATTTTGAGTGCGAAATCTGACAACGTGTTAAGTACTTCTATCTCAGACCACCTAGAACGATAATTCATTCTGCTTTAGAACCTATTTGGACTTTCCCACTCCTACTTAGGCCCTCAATTGATTTGAATAAGTCCTTCACTATACTGAAAAACACTTTTTGTTAAACTGTATAAAGATCGTATTTTGAGTGCGAAATCTGACAACGTGTTAAGTACTTCTATCTCAGACCACCTAGAACGATAATTCAGTCTGCTTTAGAACCTATTTGGACTTTCCCACTCCTACTTAGGCCCTCAATTGATTTGAATAAGTCCTTCACTATACTGAAAAACACTTTTTGTTAAACTGTATAAAGATCGTATTTTGAGTGCGAAATCTGACAACGTGTTAAGTACTTCTATCTCAGACCACCTAGAACGATAATTCATTCTGCTTTAGAACCTATTTGGACTTTCCCACTCCTACTTAGGCCCTCAATTGATTTGAATAAGTCCTTCACTATACTGAAAAACACTTTTTGTTAAACTGTATAAAGATCGTATTTTGAGTGCGAAATCTGACAACGTGTTAAGTACTTCTATCTCAGACCACCTACAACGATAATTCATTCTGCTTTAGAACCTATTTGGACTTTCCCACTCCTACTTAGGCCCTCAATTGATTTGAATAAGTCCTTAACTATACTGAAAAACACTTTTTGTTAAACTGTATAAAGATCGTATTTGGAGTGCGAAATCTGACAACGTGTTAAGTACTTCTATCTCAGACCACCTAGAAAGATACTTCATTCTGCTTTAGAACCTATTTGGACTTTCCCACTCCTACTTAGGCCCTCAATTGATTTGAATAAGTCCTTCACTATACTGAAAAACACTTTTTGTTAAACTGTATAAATATCGTATTTTGAGTGCGAAATCTGACAACGTGTTAAGTACTTCTATCTCAGACCACCTAGAACGATAATTCACTCTGCTTTGGAACCTATTTGGACTTTCCCACTCCTACTTAGGCCCTCAATTGATTTGAATAAGTCCTTCACTATACTGAAAAACACTTTTTGTTAAACTGTATAAAGATCGTATTTTGAGTGCGAAATCTGACAACATGTTAAGTACTTCTATCTCAGACCACCTAGAACAATAATTCATTCTGCTTTAGAACCTATTTGGACTTTCCCACTCCTACTTATGCCCTCAATTGATTTGAATAAGTCCTTCACTATACTGAAAAACACTTTTTGTTAAACTGTATAAAGATCGTATTTTGAGTGCGAAATCTGACAACGTGTTAAGTACTTCTATCTCAGACCACCTAGAACGATAATTCATTCTGCTTTAGAACCTATTTGGACTTTCCCACTCCTACTTAGGCCCTCAATTGATTTGAATAAGTCCTTCACTATACTGAAAAACACGTTAAACTGTATAAAGCTCGTATTTTGAGTGCGAAATCTGACAACGTGTTAAGTACTTCTATCTCAGACCACCTAGAACGATAATTCATTCTGCTTTAGAACCTATTTGGACTTTCCCACTCCTACTTAGGCCCTCAATTGATTTGAATAAGTCCTTCACTGTACTGAAAAACACTTTTTGTTAAACTGTATAAAGATCGTATTTTGAGTGCGAAGTCTGACAACGTGTTAAGTACTTCTATCTCAGACCACCTGGAACGATAATTCATTCTGCTTTAGAACCTATTTGGACTTTCCAACTCCTACTTAGGCCCTCAATTGATTTGAATAAGTCCTTCACTATACTGAAAATTACTTTTTGTTAAACTGTATAAAGATCGTATTTTGAGTGCGAAATCTGACAACGTGTTAAGTACTTCTACCTCAGACGACCTAGAACGATAATTCATTCTGCTTTAGAACCTATTTGGACTTTCCCACTCCTACTTAGGCCCTCAATTGATTTGAATAAGCCCTTCACTATACTGAAAAACACTTTTTGTTAAACTGTATAAAGATCGTATTTTGAGTGCGAAATCTGACAACGTGTTAAGTACTTCTATCTCAGACCACCTAGAACGATAATTCATTCTGCTTTAGAACCTATTTGGAATTTCCCCATTCCTACTTAGGCCCTCAATTGATTTGAATAAGTCCTTCACTATACTGAAAAACACTTTGTTAAACTGTATAAAGATCGTATTTTGAGTGCGAAATCTGACAACGTGTTAAGTACTTCTATCGCAGACCACCTAGAACGATAATTCATTCTGCTTTAGAACCTATTTGGACTTTCCCACTCCTACTTAGGCCCTCAATTGATTTGAATAAGTCCTTCACTATACTGAAAAACACTTTTTGTTAAACTGTATAAAGATCGTATTTTGAGTGCGAAATCTGACAACGTGTTAAGTACTTCTATCTCACACCACCTAGAACAATAGTTCATTCTGCTTTAGAACCTATTTGGACTTTCCCACTCCTACTTAGGCCCTCAATTGATTTGAATAAGTCCTTCACTATACTGAAAAACACTTTTTGTTAAACTGTATAAAGATCGTATTTTGAGTGCGAAATCTGACAACGTGTTAAGTACTTCTATCTCAGACCACCTAGAACGATAATTCATTCTGCTTTAGAACCTATTTGGACTTTCCCACTCCTACTTAGGCCCTCAATTGATTTGAATAGGTCCTTCACTATACTGAAAAACACTTTTTGTTAAACTGCATAAAGATCGTATTTTGAGTGCGAAATCTGACAACGTGTTAAGTACTTCTATCTCAGACCACCTAGAACAATAATTCATTCTGCTTTAGAACCTTTTTGGACTTTCCCACTCCTACTTAGGCCCTCAATTGATTTGAATAAGTCCTTCACTATACAGAAAAACACTTTTTGTTAAACTGTATAGAGATCGTATTTTCAGTGCGAAATCTGACAACGTGTTAAGTACTTCTACCTCAGACCACCTAGAACGATAATTCATTCTGCTTTAGAACCCATTTGGACTTTCCCACTCCTACTTAGGCCCTCAATTGATTTGAATAAGTCCTTCACTATACTGAAAAACACTTTTTGTTAAACTGTATAAAGATCGTATTTTGAGTGCGAAATCTGACAACGTGTTAAGTACTTCTATCTCAGACCACCTAGAACGATAATTCATTCTGCTTTAGAACCTATTTGGATTTTACCACTCCTACTTAGGCCCTCAATTGATTTGAATAAGTCCTTCACAATACTGAAAAACACTTTTTGTTAAACTGTATAAAGATCGTATTTTGAGTGCGAAATCTGACAACGTGTTAAGTACTTCTATCTCAGACCACCTAGAACGATAATTCATTCTGCTTTAGAACTTATTTGGACTTTCCCCCTCCTACTTAGGCCCTCAATTGATTTGAATAAGTCCTTCACTATACTGAAAAACACTTTTTGTTAAACTGTATAAAGATCGTATTTTGAGTGCAAAATCTGACAACGTGTTAAGTACTTCTATCTCAGACAACCTAGAACGATAATCCCTTGGGCTTTAGAACCTATTTGGACTTTCCCACTCCTACTTAGGCCCTCAATTGATTTGAATAAGTCCTTTACTATACTGAAAAACACTTTTTGTTAAACTGTATAAAGATCGTATTTTGAGTGCGAAATCTGACAACGTGTTAAGTACTTCTATCTCAGACCACCTAGAACGATAGTTCATTCTGCTTTAGAACCTATTTGGACTTTCCCACTCCTACTTAGGCCCTCAATTGATTTGAATAAGTCCTTTACTATACTGAAAAACACTTTTTGTTAAACTGTATAAAGATCGTATTTTGAGTGCGAAATCTGACAACGTGTTAAGTACTTCTATCTCAGACCACCTAGAACGATAATTCATTCTGCTTTAGAACCTATTTGGACTTTCCCACTCCTACTTAGGCCCTCAATTGATTTGAATAAGTCCTTCACTATACTGAAAAACACTTTTTGTTAAACTGTATAAAGATCGTATTTTGAGTGCGAAATCTGACAACGTGTTAAGTACTTCTATCTCAGACCAGCTAGAACGATAATTCATTCTGCTTTAGAACCTATTTGGATTTTCCCACTCCTACTTAGGCCCTCAATTGATTTGAATAAGTCCTTCACTATACTGAAAAACACTTTTTGTTAAACTGTATAAAGATCGTATTTTGAGTGCGAAATCTGACAACGTGTTAAGTACTTCTATCTCAGACCACCTAGAACAATAATTCCTTCTGCTTTAGAACCTATTTACAATTTCCCACTCCTACTTAGGCGCTCAATTGATTTGGATAAGTCCTTCACTATATTGAAAAACACTTTTTGTTAAACTGTATAAAGATAGTATTTTGAGTGCGAAATCTTACATCGTGTTAAGTACTTCTATCTCAGACCACCTAGAACGATAATCCCTTGGGCTTTAGAACCTATTTGTATTTTTCCACTCCTACTTAGGCACTCAATTGATTTGCATAATTCCTTCACTATATTGAAAAACACTTTTTGTTAAACTGTATAAAGATCGTATTTTGAGTGCGAAATCTTACATCGTGTTAAGTTCCTTTTTCTCAGACCACCTAGATCGAAAATTAGCTCTGTACAACGCAGGAAAAAACCCACTCAGTGGGTGCACACTAGACTCAAATAATTGCTTAGCCTCACCACAGGAGGCTGAAGAGCACTCGGTGAGTGCTGACACACACGACCTAAATAATTGCTTTGCTTGGTCACAGGCGGTCTTGAGCAAAAGAAAAAACAAAGACACGCACTGCTCAAGCCGTCACTGTGTTGCCCAAGAAAGAGCGCTGCAACGCAGCACTGCTACAAAAAGAAGAAGGCACTCGATGAGTGCTCACAGGACTCAAACAATTGCAGCGCTTCATCACAGGAGGCTCAGAGCAAGCACAAAAAAAGCTCAGGCCATCACTGTGAGCGCTGAAAAGCAAAGAGAGCACAACGTGCGAACTCACCGTTTGAGGGTTGAAGACAGCTGTTGTTCCGCCAAACAAGCAAACAAATGCTCTGAAAGAGAGCATTTAGTCTAACATGAAAAAAACATAAACACAGAAACACACTGAAACGCACCGAAACGCAACGAAAGACGCCCGCAAAACTTGCCCGCACCGCGCGTACGTCCCCATCATGAGGTGCACCAAAGCCCAGAGGGGGGGGGGAGCCGACTAACCGGCGTCTCAATGGGACAGGGGGGGGAGGTGCACCCCATGGGGCGAAACGCCCTCACCTTATAATAATAGTATACATAAGTAATAAGGGGAGAGAAGATCAACCCCTCAACCAATATGGCTGAAAATTGGAGTAGAGTTTTCCCACATTATATGGGGACTACAGTGCTTATACTGGTACCCCAAAACAACATTTTCCCATTTTCCCAAGGAAATTACATGATTTTGTGAATATATTCACGGGGGTTGGGGGGGTCACTTGCAGAGTGAAAATTGACCCCCTAGATCTCGGAAAACCCTATACAAAATATATATGGGGAGAATCCCCATTACAAATGGAGTTGAACAAGCCTATTCGTGCAGTCAAAGTGATTATTTTCACCATTTCACATGTAGAAACGTGAAACGTACCAGTCACTAAAAGGTCCAAATGACCGTATGTGTCGAGGCCAATTTCTCAAAAACGGCTGAAAGAAACAAAACGCCATTTACAGGGATTCAAGTAGGGCTCAAGCTGAGTTCAAATCAACAAACAGATCAAAAATCGGTCCACTCTACGAGGAGATATTCCAACATCAAGGTACCGTACCAATTGACTAAAATGACCCATTTGGATGTCCTGTTTCTGTGCTATAACCAATAACCACTCATACATGAACTATACATAAAATATACATATTCAGAATCTACGTTATGCGTGCTGTTCAAATCACTAATTTTTACACGTGCATTTATGAAATTCGGAGTTCAGAAAGTGACCAGACCTGGCAGTCATGGTCTTCTGGGGACAAAATGGGGTCAAGTTCCCTGGCCAATTTCTCTAAAACGGCTGAACAAAAAAAAACGCCCTTGGTACAGTTTGAAGCACTGCTTGAGATACGCATCATATTAAAAAATGAGCCCAATCGGTGCATTCTTCAAGGAGTTATAGCAAAAATAAGGTACCGTACCAAATGGCCCCAGAAGAGAGATACGCCAGATTCAGAGCCAAAATTGACCTTCTGAACGACATAAAATGGCCTGTAAAATATATATGGGGACAATCCCCATTACTAAACGAATCTAACGAACCAACTATCGAGTCTAAAACAGCAAATTTTGATGGTGAAACATGTACATACACGAAATGTACCGGACACGAAATGGTAAAAATGGAGGTATGTGTCCTGGCCAATTTCTCGAAAACGGCAGAAAGAAACAAAACGCTATTTACAGGGATTCAAGTACGGCTCAAGCTGAGTTCAAATCAACAAACAGATCAAAAATCGGTTCACTCTACGAGGAGATATTCCAACATAAAGGTACCGTACCAAATGTCAAAAGTGACCAAGTACGGCTCATGTTTCGCTAAAATTCACCACCTGGACTCCATAAAACTGCATACAAAAAATATATGGTAAGACTCCCCACTAACTGAGGATTCTAAAACACTAACATTTATTGGGTAAATCGGGTGTTTTGTTGTACCGAAATTTGGGTCACCCAGAATAGCCCGAAAATTCGACCTATTTCAAATTTGAACATTAATAACTTTTTGATTAGGCCGATTTGGGAAACCAACTAAACACTGCAAGCAAGAGGGGTTCAGTGCTAACAAAATGCGACCACTTCCGTTTAATTTGGTCCAGTACTTTAGCAGATATTAACAAATTACTGTTCTGTACCACATTTATTGGGCTAAAATCGAAGCCCAAGATCTCCGGAACCGACGTAAAACAACGTGAAACAGCGTTCCCGGCGCATTTGTGGGTGTAACTCTGGTCCACTTCCATGTTCTAGGTCACGGCAAACCTTCATGGTGAGGTGGGAAAAAATTTCCCACCTCACCATGAAGGATATGATGTTTTGTGTGTTTTGACACAAAACAACATCCAAAGAAATTTGACGAAATCGTGAAAAAAGAAAAATTGTTGAGTTAACCCCATTTATTGGTACAATTAGCTTCAAGGACTTAAATACTGTCCAGAAGACACAAAAAGCACGCCTAAAAACTTGTTCAATTGCAAAAAACACCACTTCACTCATTCATTTGGTCAAATTACCTATTTTGACTACCAAGTTTCGCGTTTCGCTAAAAGAAACCATCAAAACTTGTGAAAAAATGGTAAATAATACAAATAGTGATACTTCCCATTAACTGAGCAATCTAAAACACTATAATTTTTAATCTTGACACCAAAAATTTCGACATTTTTTCACCGCCGAAATAGCCGAAAACGGCTGATAATCGAGGTTTGGTGCCTACAGAGCAAAAATTGACCACTCCAACTCCGTAAAACCATATAGAAAACGTACATGGGGATACTTCCCACTAACATACAAATCCAACGAACCCTTAAATGTAGGGATGCTATGGTTTTTCGGGGCACCCAATTTTGGGGAACACCAATATCACTAAAAAAATGGTGACTTCTTTTCAAATTTACCAATCAATTACTTTTTTACCAGGCCGAATTAGGGTAATACAATTAAAGAAAATACTAGACGGTTACAATACTAACAAAATAAGCATATGCTGTAGAGTTTGGCTGAGCACTTGACCACTTATCAACAAAACAACTAATTGTACCTCTATCAATCTGAATCTGAAAGACTTAAAAAAAATGGAAGCTACATTGGGACCATATGTCGTTACCGCTTCTATAATAGTGTAATCTAGTTCTCCAGAGATCTTTTTTTTTGCAGGTATATTAGTTTTTGATTTAATATATAGGGAAGAGTGATTGCATTCAAGTTGATCCACTTCAAAACCACTACGTTTCCTGTTATTATGATTTAAAGAAATTAAAGTCTTTTTAAACCGTTTTTTTGGAACTTCTGTATTGATATTCAATTCAGACAACCCAAATGGCTCACAAATTACTTGTACGATCTAGAAACATTAGTAGCGCTGAAGAGTGGGAAACCTTTATATTAGGTTAACCGTAGCTTTGCTAAAAATTATAAACGGCAGGAAATAGTTCCATAAGTGTTTGTTTTGTCCTCTATACTTTCCAGAGAGCCCGATTTCGGAAAGATTCACCTAAAATTAACAGGCAAACTTCAGTTCGACGGACAGGGTTTTGAAGCAGTGCTTATGTTGGAAAATGGAATTAGTTCGAATTAAGAAGAATAACAATCTGATTCTGAAAGACTTTAAACAAATGGAAGCTAAATGAGGACCATATGTCGTTACCGGTTCTATATACGTATAATCCCGTTTTCCAGAGATCTACATTATGCAGGAATAATAGTTTTTGATTTAATATATAGGGAAGAGTGATTGCATTCAAGTTGATCCACTTTAAAACCACTGCTTTTCCTGTTGTTATGATTTATAGAAATTAAAGTCTCTTTAAACAGTTTTTCTGAAACTTCAGGATTGAAATTCAATTCAGACAACCCATTTTGGTTCCCAAAAAACTTTTTCGATCTAGAAACATCAGTAGGGCTGAAGAGTGGGAATCCTTTATATTAAACTTAACCGTAGCTTTGCTAAACTTAATAAACGGCAGGAAATAGTTCCATAAATGTTTGTTTTGTCCTCTATACTTTGTAGAACCCAATTTCAAAAAGATGCACCTAAATTTAACAGGCAAACTTCAGTTCGACGGACAGGGTTTTGAAGCAGTGCTTATGTTGGAAAATGGAAATAGTCCGAATTAAGAAGAATAACAATCTGATTCTGAAAGACTTTAAATAAATGGAAGCTAAATGAGGACCATAGGTCGTTACCGGTTCTATATACGTATAATCCCGTTTTCCAGAGATCTACATTATGCAGAAATAATAGTTTTTGATTTAATATATAGGGAAGAGTGATTGCATTCAAGCTGATCCACTTTAAAACCACTGCGTTTCCTGTTGTTATGATTTCAAGAAATTAAAGTCTTTTTAAACAGTTTTTCTGAAACTTCAGGATTGATATTCAATTCAGGCAACCCAAATGGCTTCAAAATTACTTGTTCGATCTAGAAACTTCAGTAGGGCTGAAGAGTGGGAAACCTTTATATTAAACTTAACCGTAGCTTTGCTAAACTTAATAAACGGCAGGAAATAGTTCCATAAATGTTTGTTTTGTCCCCTATACTTTCTAGAGAGCCCAATTTCGGAAAGAGGCACCTAAAAATAACAGGCAAACTTCAGTTCGACGAACAGGGTTTTGAAGCAGTGCTTATGTTGGAAAATGGAATTAGTTCGAATTAAGAAGAATAACAATCTGATTCTGAAAGACTTTAAACAAATGGAAGCTAAATGAGGACCATATGTCGTTACCGGTTCTATATACGTACAATCCCGTTTTCCAGAGATCTACATTATGAAGGAATAATAGCTTTTGATTTAATATACAGCGAAGAGTGATTGCATTCAAGTTGATCCACTTTAAAACCACTGCGTTTCCTGTTGTTATGATTTAAAGAAATTAAATTCTCTTTAACCCGTTTTTTCTGAAACTTCAGGATTGAAATTCAATTCAGACAACCCATTTGGTTCCCAAATTACTTGTTCGATCTAGAAACATAAGTATGGCTGAAGAGTGAGAAACATTTATATTAGGTTAACCGTAGCTTTGCTAAAATTTATAAACGGCAGGAAATAGTTCCATAACTGTTTGTTTTGTCCTCTATACTTTGTAGAGCCCAATTTCAAAAAGATGCACCTAAATTTAACAGGCAAACTTCAGTTCGACGGACAGGGTTTTGAAGCAGTGCTTATGTTGGAAAATGGAATTAGTTCGAATTAAGAAGAATAACAATCTAATTCTGAAAGACTGTAAACAAATGGAAGCTAAATGAAGACCATATGTCGTTACCGGTTCTATATACGTATAATCCCGTTTTCCAGAGATCTACATTATGCAGGAATAATAGTTTTTGATTTAATATATAGGGAAGAGTGATTGCATTCAAGATGATCCACTTTAAAACCACTGCGTTTCCTGTTGTTATGATTTAAAGAAATTAAAGTCGCTTAAAACCGTTTTTCTGAAACTTCAGGATTGATATAAAATTCAGACAACCCAAATGGCTCCCATATTACTTGTTCGATCTAGAAACATCAGTGGGGCTGAATAGTGGGAAACCTTTATATTAAACTTAACTGTAGCTTTGCTAAAATTAATAAACGGCAGGAAATAGTTCCATAAATGTTTGTTTTGTCCTCTATACTTTCTAGAGAGACCAGTTTCGGAAAGATGCACCTAAAATTAACAGGCAAACTTCAATTCGACGGACGGGAATTTGAAGCAGTGCTTATGTTGGAAAATGGAATTAGTTCGAATTAAGAAGAATAACAATCTGATTCTGAAAGACTTTAAACAAATGGAAGCTAAATGAGGACCATATGTCGTTACCGGTTCTATATACGTATAATCCCGTTTTCCAGAGATCTATTTTATGCAGGAATAATATTTTTTGATTTAATAAATAGGGAAGAGTGATTGCATTCAAGTTGATCCACTTTAAAACCACTGCGTTTCCTGTTGTTATGATTTAAAGAAATTAAAGTCTCTTTAAACCGTTTTTCTGAAACTTCAGGATTGATATTCACTACAGACAACTCAATTGGCTCACAAATTTCTTGTTCGATCTAGAAACATCATTAGGGCTGAAGAGTGGGAAACCTTTATATTAAACTTAACCGTAGCTTTGCTAAAATTAATAAACGGCAGGAATTAGTTCCAAAAAATGTTTGTTTTATCCTCTAAACTTTCTAGAGAGACCAGTTTCGTAAAAATGCACCTAAAATTAACAGGCAAACTTCAATTCGACGGACAGCAATTTGAAGCAGTGCTTATGTTGGAAAATGGAATTAGTTCGAATTAAAAAGAATAACAATCTGATTCTGAAAGACTTTAAATAAATGGAAGCTAAATGAGGACCATATGTCGTTACCGGTTCTATATACTTACAATCCAGTTTTCCAGAGAGCTACTTTATGCAGGAATAATAGTTTTTGATTGAATGTTAGATAAGAGTGATTGCATTCAAATTGATCCACTTTAAAACCACTGTGGTTCCTGTTGTTATGATTTAAAGAAATTAAAGTCTCTTTAAAGCGTTTCTCTGAAACTTCAGGATTGATATTCAATTTAGACAACCCAAATGACTTCCAAATTACTTGTTCGATCTAGAAACATCAGTGGGGCTGAAGAGTGGGAAACCTTTATATTATACTTAACCGTAGATTTGCTAAACTTAATAAACGGCAGGAAATAGTTCCATAAATGTTTGTGTTGTCCTCTATACTTTGTAGAGCCCAATTTCAAAAAGATGCACCTAAAATTAACAGGCAAACTTCAGTTCGACGGACAGGGTTTTGAAGCAGTGCTTATGTTGGAAAATGGAATTAGTTCGAATTAAGAAGAATAACATTCTAATTCTGAAAGACTGTAAACAAATGGAAGCTAAATGAGGACCATATGTCGTTACCGGTTCTATATACGTATAATCCCGTTTGCCAGAGATCTACATTATGCAGGAATAATAGTTTTTGATTTAATATATAGGGAAGAGTGATTGCATTCAAGTTGATCCACTTTAAAACCACTGCGTTTCCTGTTGTTATGATTTAAAGAAATTAAAGTCTCTTTAAACAGTTTTTCCGAAACTTCAGGATTGATATTCAATATAGACAACCCAAATGACTTCCAAATTACTTGTTCGATCTAGAAACATCAGTGGGGCTGAAGAGTGGGAAACCTTTATATTATACTTAACCGTAGATTTGCTAAACTTAATAAACGGCAGGAAATAGTTCCATAAATGTTTGTTTTGTCCTCTATACTTTGTAGAGCCCAATTTCAAAAAGATGCACCTAAATTTAACAGGCAAACTTCAGTTCGACGGACAGGGTTTTGAAGCAGTGCTTATGTTGGAAAATGGAATTAGTTCGAATTAAGAAGATTAACAATCTAATTCTGAAAGACTGTAAACAAATGGAAGCTAAATGAAGACCATATGTCGTTACCGGTTCTATATACGTATAATCCCGTTTTCCAGAGATCTACATTATGCAGGAATAATAGTTTTTGATTTAATATATAGGGAAGAGTGATTGCATTCAAGTTGATCCACTTTAAAACCACTGCGTTTCCTGTTGTTATGATTTAAAGAATTTAAAGTCGCTTAAAACCGTTTTTCTGAAACTTCAGGATTGATATAAAATTCAGACAACCCAAATGGCTCCCATATTACTTGTTCGATCTAGAAACATCAGTGGGGCTGAATAGTGGGAAACCTTTATATTATACTTAACCGTAGATTTGCTAAACTTAATAAACGGCAGGAAATAGTTCCATAAATGTTTGTTTTGTCCTCTATACTTTGTAGAGCCTAATTTCAAAAAGATGCACCTAAAATTAACAGGCAAACTTTAGTTCGACGGACTGGGTTTTGAAGCAGTGCTTATGTTGGAAAATGGAAATAGTTCGAATTAAGAAGAATAACAATCTGATTCTGAAAGACTTTAAAGAATGGAAGCTAAATGAGGACCGTACGTCGTTACCGTTTCTATATACGTATAATCCAGTTTTCCAGAGAGCTACTTTATGCAGGAATAGTAGTTTTTGACTTATTATATAGGGAAGAGTGATTGTATTCAAATTGATCCACTTTAAAACCACTGCGTTTCCTGTTGTTATGATTTAAAGAAATTAAAGTCGCTTAAAACCGTTTTTCTGAAACTTCAGGATTGATATAAAATTCAGACAACCCAAATGGCTCCCCTATTACTTGTTCGATCTAGAAACATCAGTAGAGCTGAAGAGCGGGAAAAATTGATGCTAAACTTTACAGTAACTTTGCAAAATTTAAAATTGAAACACTTTGAAAAAATGCTGGACGCTGCCTAATAAATGTGTTGATGTTTCTCCTAAAGTTTGTATTTGTGTTGTGTTTTAGTTTCTGCTAAACTTTTGTTGTTTCACTGCCGAATGCAATGAAAGTTATTTTCAGGTAACCACACCTGAACTTGTTCAGGTGAAAATTTACCTGAAATTCAGTTCAGGTGTATTTCAGGTGCTTTTACACCTGAACTTCACCTGAACTTCTAGTTACCTGCATTTGGTTCAGGTAAATTTACCTGAACTTTTTTTAGTGTGCAGATAAAACTTTAATTTAAAAGAAACAGCACAATAACAGGCTTTTTAAATGGACGAGGTGAAGTTCAAATTCCAATATCTTATGGCTTATAGTTTTGGTTTAGAGCAAACATTTTACAAAGCAGCCTGTTCAATTATTGATGAACTTTGTTGAAAACGAGGTAGAACACGACTCTTCGGTATAGCAACGACGACAGCTTATATATCTTGTAGAAACTAAAGATGTTGAAGTCAATTTTCCTGAATTGTATACCGAAAAACTTTAAACTGCTCACATTAGGTCGCAAGACAGACAATGGAGAATCGAGAAGAGATTTAACAAATAAAGACACGTTACGGACAGGAAACAATGAAGAACTCGATTATAAACAAAACTGACAAGAAGAAAGAGAGAAATCTGGAATGAAGTGAGTATATAACTAGAACAGTCTTCTCACTACTGGTGTAAAAAACATGAGAATAGTAGACTCATAAAACATCGATGGCGCGAATGGCCAGTTGTATTAATTAGCAATTTTCTGATCAAGTTTTCCATTAAATGGCCTGTTTGAGAGACAAAGATGTTCACTGCTGTTGTTTAAATTTTAATTTTGGGCCGTAAAAACTTAAACTTAACTTTCGCGGGCTCTAACAAGAAAGAAAACAAGGCGGCTCGGTAATGTGCAATGGCACATAAGGTTCCGACCTCGCCCATCCACAATTTTGGCATAATTGTCTACCAAATGAGGAACAGATAGAAAAACCCAAAAATTATTTTTTGCGAATCCCAAAAAAGCGCAAGTCTTTTTCAAAAAATTCTGTATGAACGATAAGATAACCTCCAAAACAATTAACTCAGTGGAGTAAAAATTGATGCATTAGATTGCTGTAATATGTCAATATTAAGAAAGCGAGTCAAAACAAACAGCAAAATCAAACAACAACAACAACAAACATTAATTACATCAAAAAATTTATGTCCCTCTTAAAAACTAAATTTAATAACAAAGTCAACATACCGTCAGATAAACCTGAAACTAAACAAAAATAACTTATTAATCACCAGAAAACATATGCGACCAGTCCATAAAAAGGTTTGGTAACAATTATACAAAAAAGAACAAAAACAGAAAAGTAAAAAAAAATTAACTTATTTTTTTGAAACAATTAACTTCAAAGTAATAAATACCATTAGGAATAAATTAATATTACCACAATTTTGCGATTACCACTGCTTCTATAGAAGGGCATTAGGACCTGACCTTATTTATTTTTTAGAGCGGCTAAAAAGAACAACAAAGAACAAACAAAATTTCAATTGAAACTTGCCAGAAAACGCTGTCAAAACCGTCAAGCCAATTTTGGCACTCAAAATATATTTGATTGCGCCTTCTTCAAACAGCTATAATGTAGTACGTGGCCATTCATTAGTAAGACTAGGTAACAAGTAGACAAAAAAGCGAAGTGCTAAAGTATGTAATACTTTTAATTTTTTTTTTCGAAACAAAATTACATTCAATGTCATGAAAGGCATTAATTACAAAAAGAGCTATTTAAATATCGTCGTTTTTTCATGAGAAGGAAACCCTCGAGACCTGTAATTATCCAGAATATTTCTTGCATCTACAAAAAGAACGTCAAATATGACAAAAATCAAATTATTTTAATTTTTTTTTTGTGAAAAAGCGGTGTCGAAGCCAGTAAGGTCATAACAAAATCTTTAAAAAAAGATTTTGGGACACCAATCCCTTTTATTCCCTTGACACCCATAATGTCATATTTGGCCTGTAATCAACTAACGAGATTAGGTAACAAAAAGAAACATAAAAAGAACAAAATTGCGAAGTTAAAAAAGTTTTTTTTTTAATTTTGGAAAACGATGGGTTTGAAAGTCATAAAAGCCATCAGCTATCTGCTAATATCAGAATATCGGTTTTTCTATTCTTCCATGAAAAGCCAATGAAAGCTATCACTCTACAGGAAATTTCATACGACCGAAACGATCAAGTATAAATGACAGTTAAGACAAAATTAAAAAATTCAATTGATTTCTTCAAGAAAGAGGCGTCAAGGCCATTAAAACGATGATTTATATCTTTCAGGATTTTAATATGTTCAATTGTGCTTTAATTTGAATGCTAATAAGGTGACATGAGAACTGTCAATAATGTGATAATGTGACAAAATTAGAAAACGTGAAAAACTGGCAAATAACAAAACAAACAAAAATCTAAAATCTTGTAGTATCAAAGCCAGAAAACAATAATTTCAGGCTTAAAACTGCAACCGAGAATAAATGTTAACTCAGTAGAAAGAAGAAGCAGTCTTTTTTTGCTGACACTAAGCTGGAAGTTGAACAAATTAAGAAAAAAATAGAGTTAAAGTTAATTAAGCCATTATTTATTAAAAAGTCAATTATTTTTAAAAAAGAAACGACCATAAACTTTCAATTAAAAAACTAAATGCATTAGCCTGGAGCTGTTTAGCAAGCGAATTGGTTGGACCTATCACTCCTGAGCTTTGATTTGATATGTTCTGTTCTTTATTATTAAAAAAAAGTCTTTTTTTTTTAAAAAAAAAGACCGACTGATTACAACCCGATTTTTTTTGGATTGTAACAGTCCAAGAATGGCCCAAAACTACCCCTGTTAATACTTATTGTCCGTTAAGAACAATTGATTTTTCGAATGTTGTAGATATAGATAATTTCTGAGTTGAAACTCAAAATAAATTTTGCATTTTTAATAATCAACGAGTAAAGTTAGCAAAAAACGGCAAAGTTTTAACTACAAGGCACTCTCTGCGGACTCTGACGTAGAAATAGCCCCCCTCTGAGTCTACAAAGATTGTATGCGTGTTGTTTGGGGGTGTACTGTAGGCAAATTTAATCAAAGTGGACTAAAGTAGCTTATTTCGTGCTGTTGTTGATGAAAAAGGCTAAATTTTGAAATGTTTATCCAGATTTTTTGACCAAAAAATTAAATCAAAACAATCAAAAATGCTTGTTCGTCTTCAAAAATAAAATCAACGACACTTTTCTTAAAAATTATAACAAATTTTAGCAAAATTGACGAAAATTTAGGCAAAAATTCCGGAAAATGTGAATAAAAACAACGTGAATTCACTCTTCTTTTCTCAGAAGTTTAAGCCTCGATAACTCCCTGTAGAAAACGAAAATTAAAAAAATCTTTTTAATTCCATATTCTACGCTGGACGAGCTTTTTAATGATACCAGTCTCAACTCTCTACGATGAATATATCGAGCGGCGAAAATTCACGGAACAAAAAAATGTTGAAAGTATAATGTTAATTGTTTAAAGTATGGAAAGATATACGTACCTCATCCACGTGCTGATTTACATCTTGGTTATTTATGAAATGAATGAATGCAACAAGGAGCTAACACGTGCTATTTTTACTAGATTTGTCCCCAACTTTTCATATTGTTATGTGTGATATGATGACCCTTGATCTTTTAGAGAAGTAAATTATCAGAGTAAATAACTAGTTAAGATCGGATGTCATAAGAAGTCAAGGAAGTTATAAATTAAAGGTGATCACCATGAATGTAAAAGTGCGGTAATTTCGGGTAATAAATATGGACTGAATTTCGTGTCAATCGCCACAGTTGTCAACCATTATTTCTAATTTAACTATTCGATTACAAGATTTGTCTCTGCGTTCCCATTAACCAACAGGTTATGGGCCCAGAGCTTTTCTAAGTTAAGTAATCAACCCCCATCGTAAATAGAAAAACGTTGTTGCTGCGCCTCTTTGCTACATAAGAGGATCGCTGAAATCACTGGGGGAGGAAGACAGAGAAGACAAGGAGAGACAAGCCTTGTAGTCAAGAAGTGGTCAAGTGAGACCAGAAGAAGCAAGAGTAAGAAGCTTGTGTAACTGGTTGAGGGACTTCAGTTGTGGAGTTGAAAGCTTGTGTGACTGGTTGGGGGACTTCAATTGTGGAGTTGGAAGCTTTTGTAAGTGGTTGGGGGACTTCACTTGTGAAGTGAGCAGTTTGTGAAGCTGGTTGGGGGACTTCATCTGTTGAGTCGAGAGCTTGTGTACCTGGTCGGGGGACTTCAATCGTGGAGTGCTAAGTGTGTGTAGCTAAGCAGTGGATTCTGCTTGTGAAGTCAAGAGTGAGTGGAGCTGTTGTGGGTGATCAAAACGGAGCGCGGAGGTTCAATTGTATAACAGAGCTGTCGGGGAACCAGGATTGCTTAGTATAGCTGAGAACAGCTCAGCTTAAACAACTGTTTCATTTTCAATTGTGTGTGCTGTGCTTCTGTAAGATACAAGTTTGGTCGAAAGACACAAAAGTTGGTGGTAAAACAATTCTTAATTAGGACTAGGATTAGGGTTCGAGTACATTATCCTCGGAGGGTGTTGGTATCCTCATCGTGCTTAATCGCGGCAGAAAAACCCTGGCTCAATGTCAATGTCCTGCTTTCGATTTTGTCGAGGATACTACAGAACTCGAACAGAACACCAACTTCTAGGTTAATTTAGTCGACCAAACTGTTTTTGCTTAAGTTTTTTTTTTAGTTTCTCTAATAGTGCTATGATATACAACAAGTGCTAACCTGGTGCTATAAAGCTTTTTTTGGATACACAAACATAACGACTCACCGCTTCGTCGCCCTATAACACAGCCACCAACAGGCAACAGATTCAAACACGAGTAGAAAGGAAAGCAGTTTTGATCTAAGTCCGAACAAGATTTTTTTTTTCACAGCCCGACCCTTGTTACAAAAGAATATTTACCTAGAGCAGTACTAGCTTAGAAAAACAAAGGACATAGTTGGGGCATCATAAGTCTTTGGTTCAGTAGGGAACAATTAAAGCTAAAGAGTTAATTTGAGGCGAACGGAAATTAAACGAAAGTAAGACAGGCCTAACAATGAGCTCAAAATTAGAAAGATTGGTATTCAGCGGGCGTGAGGATGATTTCTTGTATTTTGCTGAACAGTTTGAGGCTCGTATGCACTCTTTAAAACTTGGTAAAGTTCTCAGTGGAGAAGCCACCTATCTAGATTATGTGCCAGCTGTTAGAAATAATTCTTCGGAGGAGCAACGTAGGCAAGCTATAGAAAAAGGGAGGGAAGAATTAGAAGAGAAAAAGAAGACATTGTGGTACGAGTTGGTTCAGGCTTTAGACAAAACATCAGTTCTTTTTCTTAGACCACATAAGGGTGATGGCACCAGAGCTTGGGATGTACTGTGTAAACGCTTCAAAAGTTTTGAGAGACCCCAGCTACACAAATTGATAGCGCAATTAACTAGCCTTAGGAAGACTTCAAGTGAGAGTATAGTAGATTATCTCACCAGAGCAGATGATATGCAATACAACTTAACACTAGTGAATGAAGGAATTAGTGAAAAAATGTTTGTCTCAATAATTCTAAAAGGGCTCCCGAAGGAATATGAAAATTTCGCAACACTCGTGAAATACAGCAAAGACGAGAAAACTCTAGAGGAAATAAAACGAGACCTGATAAACTTCGATAATGAAAATGTAAAAACCAAAACAGAGAGCGTATTCTTTAATAAGGAACGGAAATGTTTCAACTGCCAGAAAATGGGACATATCGCAAAAGATTGTAGGCTTAAGAAAACGATTCCTGAACAAACCAAAGCTTCTCAAATGAAATGTTTTAAGTGTGGTGAGCACGGACATATAGCTAAATTTTGTAGAAAACAACAGAAATATGAGAAAAGGTTTGTAAGTCAAAGCAGGAGAACCAACCAGAGGGGCACGCAAAATTTAGTTGAGGAGCAGAATTTAGAAGAAGAAGAAGAAGAAGAGATCTTTTCCTTCTTTCAAACGTCGGAAAACAACCTTGCAAATGAGCTAGTTTTAGACTCAGGTGCTACCAGTCATATGATTAGAGATGAAAGTTTATTCATAGATATAGACAAGGAGTATTCTGGTACCATCACTAATGCAAACAGCAGTAAAAGTTCAATTAGTGGGAAAGGAACAGTTGAAATTAGGGTTTTGGATTCCAATGGTTTAGCGCGAAAAATAAGATTAAATAATGCGTTGCTTGTTCCCCACAACACAAGGAATCTGATATCAGTGTCAAAACTTAGAGCAACAGGCAATGAGGTCGTCTTTGGTGCGACTTTAGAAATACGAACTAAGAACGGAACAGTTTTCCCTTTCGAGGAAAGAGATAGTTTATTTATCTGGCAAAACATTGATTACGGCGAGCAGTGCAACTTGGCAAATGGAGATCCCCTTAGTTTGTGGCATAAGCGGTTGGGTCATACAATGTTGAGGACATATACAAATTAAAAGATCACGCAGTGGGGCTAAAAGTAAACGAGCATGATTTAGCAAACTGTGAAATATGTCAGCTAAATAAATCAAAGAAACTTCCAGTACCAAGAGACTCAGGAACAAGAGCAAGTGAAGTCTTAGAAATTGTTCATACCGACATATTAGGGCCCATCCAACCGGAAGCGGTTGATGGTCATAGGTATGCAATAGGGTTCGTGGATAGTTTTAGCAGATATCAGAAACTATATTTTTTGAGGACAAGGGACGAGGCCTTTGAAAAAGTTGAACAGTTCTTTGCAGACATCGGACAACCAGGAACCTTAGTATGTGACGGTGCAGGGGAATATGTGTCAAATGGCATAAAACAATTATGTAGACGGAAAGGCGTTAGGCTTGAGTTCTCGGCACCGTATACACCACAAGAAAACGGAAAGGTTGAGAGGAATTGGGGGACAATCACCCCAATGGCTAGATGTCTATTAGAGCAGTCAGGTTTAGAAAAAGAGTATTGGCCATATGCACTTAACATGGCAAGTGAGATTAAAAATTTTTGTTTCCATTCAGGTATTCAGAAGACACCTTTGAGGCAATGTACAAGAAGAAACCTAACTTAGAATCTATCAAAGTGTTTGGTTGTTCAGCTTTCGTTCATGTTGAAAAAAATTTTCGTGGTAAGATTGATAGAACTTCTCAAAAAGGAATATTCTTAGGGTCTTCAGACAATAGTAAGACTTATCTGATAGGTATTCCAAATGACAAAGGGGTCTTTAAGGTTAGAAAATCTCGCAATGTAACTTTCAACGAAAACGAAATGTTTATTGAAGTCAAAGAAAAGAAGGAGGAGATAGTCAACAAGCATCATTCAGATGGTGATAGAGATTTAAACCCGGTAGCTTTCCTTGGTGAAATTGTTAACAACGAATTGCTACCTAAGTCTATTGATGAAGCAATTAGGGATAAAAACTGGTACGAGGCAATGAAGTTAGAATACAACTCATTAGTGGAAAATAAAGTTTGGGAACTGGTAGAGAACAAAGGAAATAAACCCATTGGTAGCCGCTGGCACTTTGCTCTTAAGTTTGGCCCTAGCGGGGAGATAACAAGGTATAAAGCTAGATTCGTAGCAAAAGGATTTAGCCAAGTTCCAGGTCGAGATTACAACGAAACATACTCACCAACAACACGCCTCTCAACAATTCGTGTACTGATAAGCTACGCAGTAAATAATAACACCGAGTTGAAACAAATGGATATTAAAACAGCATACTTAAATGCTGACATCGAAGAAGAAATCTTCATGCAACAGCCCGAAGGGTTCGAAAAATTTGACAAGAAAGGAAATCCATTAATTTGTAAGCTGAGGAAAAGTTTATATGGATTAAAACAGTCCGGTAGAAATTGGTACTTAACAATCAAAAATTTTCTCAGTCAATTAGGTTTCGCAGCTGCTATTCAAGATGAGTGTCTTTTCATAAAGAAAAGTGAAAATGGTATAGAGGGAATAGTGTGTCTTTGGGTAGATGATATGGTGATATTAGGATTGCAGGAAAACTTTTGTGAGAACTTTAAAAATAAAATTAGTGAGCAATTTCAAATTAGCAGTTATGGAGATCTTAGTTGGTTCTTAAATATAAAAATTGAGCGAACAGAAAACGAAATAAAGCTAAGCCAAGAAGCATATGTAGAAAAATTACTAGAGAAGTTTAACATGAGTGAATCGAAGACACTGGAAACACCTTTAGACGTTAGCCTGAAACTATCAAAATTAGATTCACCAGAAATAGGAAGCAATGAGCATAAAGAAATGCAATCATGTGATTATAGGGGTATAGTGGGATGTTTGAACTATTTGGCATTAACAAGTAGACCGGATATTGCGCACGCAGCCAATTTATTGAGTTCGTTTGTTGAAAATCCTGGAAAGCGACATTGGAATGCGGCAAAAGGGTTTTTACGTTACCTAAAAGGTACAAAATCAGAGAAGATGGTTTTTAGAAAAAGTGAGAAACTGGAGTTAACAGGATTTTCAGACTCAGATTGGGTAGGCAATATAGACAATAGAAAAAGTACAAGTGGTTTTTGTTTTAAACTTAATAATAGTTCAGGTGCAATCAGTTGGGCTAGCAGGTTACAAAAGTGTGTATCTACTTCAACAGCTGAGGCTGAGCTTAACGCCGTAGTCGAGGCCAGTAAAGAAGCAGTACATTTGGTAAACCTATTACGAGAATTAGATTTAGAAATCCAGCAGCCAGTAAACGTCTTTGTAGACAATCAAGCTTGTATTGCTCTTAGTAAAAATTCGATGAATCACGGAAAGACAAAGCACTTTTCATTAAAAGTGCACTTCGTTCGGAATTTAGTCGAAAGTCGACTATTAGAGCTAAACTACTTACCTACCGATCGCATGCCGGCAGACACACTTACAAAAGCATTGGGGAGGACCAAAGTATCACTTTTTCGTGATGTCCTTCTCGGAACAAACACTTAACATGATAGGAGGAGTGTTGAAAGTATAATGTTAATTGTTTAAAGTATGGAAAGATATACGTACCTCATCCACGTGCTGATTTACATCTTGGTTATTTATGAAATGAATGAATGCAACAAGGAGCTAACACGTGCTATTTATACTAGATTTGTCCCCAACTTTTCATATTGTTATGTGTGATATGATGACCCTTGATCTTTTGGAGAAGTAAATTATCAGAGTAAATAACTAGTTAAGACCGGATGTCATAAGAAGTCAAGGAAGTTATAAATTAAAGGTGATCACCATGAATGTAAAAGTGCGGTAATTTCGGGTAATAAATATGGACTGAATTTCGTGTCAATCGCCACAGTTGTCAACCATTATTTCTAATTTAACTATTCGATTACAAGATTTGTCTCTGCGTTCCCATTAACCAACGTTCCCATACCAGTCTCAACTCTCTATGATGAATATATCGAGCGGCGAAAATTCACGGAACAAAAAAAAACCCAGTTGAGTATATAGTTCCTCCCCCCTCAAGAGGGTCGGAACAACAAGGATCTGTTTCCCATTTTGCCTCAAAATTTTTTTTGTTTCATGCATGTTTATGCAATTATATAGCCTAGCATAAGACTGCGCCATCTTGGACTGGGCCAAATTAAAATATCAATAGTAGGTTGTAAGACGATGACCATATTCTGCTGAAGGAAAAGGGAGCGGTTCAGTATTTAGAACTATGATTTTTGTTTCGCAACCGCCAAATTGTCTGACGTGGGTTCTAGCCGGCAAGCAAAAAGAGAAGTTCAGCCAACGACCCGACCGTACACCAGTTGTAATAGTTTGACCAACTTATATTTTAACCAAACAGATTTCTCAGTGATTAAAGTAAAGCCGTCGGCTAAATTTTCCGACTAAATTTTCCGACGGCAAAATAAAGCTGTCGGCTCCTTTTTTTCCTTGTCGACTAAACCCCCCGTGGACCATTATTCCTAGCTATTGTTGTTTGTTTATTTGTAAGGGACTGGGAAGTTG
This sequence comes from Convolutriloba macropyga, assembly GCF_964194025.1. Classification (NCBI taxonomy): domain Eukaryota; kingdom Metazoa; phylum Xenacoelomorpha; order Acoela; family Convolutidae; genus Convolutriloba; species Convolutriloba macropyga. The sequence goes on along the minus strand of NC_134481.1, from coordinate 25,026,127 downwards.
CTCTCATTGTGGTTGGTGTCATTTCCTTTGTGGCGCTGATAGTGGCCATAGTGTTAATTGTTATCTGCTGTTGCCCCAAGAGGGCTATTGGGATCCCCTCAGCCGAAGGGGGAAGAGCCTCCAGGGAGTGGAAAGACAGTGCCCGTTTGGAACACGAATACCCTCCATCTCATCAACGTGTAAATGAAAAGAAATAGACTGGGATGGATCAGCACTGGGGAAGGTTTCATATTTATTTCAATAGGTAATTATTAGTAATGCAATCTATTGCGATTACTATTATATAGTGCACGCCCTCAAAATCAGTTCTCATTAACGCTAAGTTGTTAATTGTTCTCGGAGAAAACTTGTTGCAATTATTTGTGATCTGTTGATGTCTTTTCAATGTGCTTGATCGTTTTTTATATCTGACTGATTTAATTTTTTGTCCTCAAAAACGGGGTAATCTGGTAAAACCAGAGGACGTTCAGTTGCTGTTCAATACTATTAGAACGTCGGGTGTCTTTAAGGGTATCGCCAAATCTGTTGATCTCATATTCTCAACAGGTAATTTCGAGGCTTTTATATTCATATTCTCAACAGGTAATTTCGAGGCATATATATATTCATATTCTCAACAGGTAATTTCGAGAAGTTTTTCCCACCTCCAGACCCCTCGCTTTAAGCCTCCGTTTTTGTCCCCTTCTTCTCTTAACACAGCGAAACTACATTATGGTACCAAAAAGATACGTACATCTGAGGATTTTTTAAAAAGCATGCAAACATAAAAAACAACATTTTAAAATCAAATCTGTTTTCTAATAAAACGTGATTACTCTTTTAGCTTCCAACGTGATTTCAATGTCTAGCAGAAGGTTTGTATAGATTTTGTACAGATTTCTTGTAACATTTGCGTCAATTTCGTGCTAAATTTTTGACATTTTTTCTGTTAAATTTTCCCAAAAAACTGTTTTCGTAATCTGCTTCAAAGTCCTTTAAATTTTCAATTGGATTCAGAAATGGACTATACCGGCCATTTCAGTGCCTTCTACTCTTTTTTCTTAGAAAAGTTTGCGGATAATCTTTGATTTATGCACAGGAGCATTTTTTTGTTGAAAAAAAATGTCCTGAAAATGCGTTTTTTCTTTGTAATTATATGAAAGAATTTCTAAATAAACGACAGCACCCCACTTTCTATAATTAGTCTAACTGTATATCTGCAAATTGTATCTTAGCAAGAGAAAGCGTTATGAGTGACTGATACATCCCAGTGAGGTTTGTTGTATCTTTTAAAACACCGTTTACCATTTTTTTTTTGGATTTTTAGACAATTTTTTGCGGTCTCCCGCTCGAATTATGGATCCAAAAATTGTTATTTTTAGGTAGCGTTTGTATGCATACTAAGGAATGTATATCAATTTCAATTTATATATTTTGGCCTTGATAATCCAAAATCCGACATCTCATAGAGTTACAAATTGGCAAACAGTGAAAGAACAGAACTGGTTTACCATCTTTTCTGTTTAGGCCGAAAAAATGAGATAATTTAAACCTTCTGAATTTTACACCTTTTTTCACGCCTTGGAGCAATTCATGCTTATGAAGCATGAATCATTCTTTAAAAGCAGAAAACGTAGCTCTACGTAGCTTTTCGGTACCATAGTATAGTTTCGTACCTCAGCTCCACAACAGTCGTTTGAGAGGAATTTGTCCGATGCTGGTATGTTAAGTTTTCACTATTTTTTTGCGCAAACACAAAAATTACACCAATGTTCTTAACATACTCATTTTTCTTTATCATAACTAAAAGTCATAACTTAAGGGCATAATTTGAAACCATCTTCGAGTTCGGAGGGTTTGTTTTTTTTTGCATTTTGTTTCGTATTGGATGGTATCTTGGCAATTTAAGGATCAGCTGATTTTAAAATAGACGACAGCAAAGGATACTCAAGAACAAGTTCTCAATGGTAATCATTTTATCATATTAACTCTGTACAATGACATGCCCTAATTTTTATTTTTAGGGAAAAACGATGTACCACATCAATATCGTTGAAAGTTACGAACGACGTGGAACTGTTGAAGAAGCAGATTTGAAGATAAAAAGTTGGGCTACTTTTTTGTATCAATCTTCTATTCGGTAATGCGACATAATCATCAGAGAGTGAGTTTCAAATGATTGTCAAGAATTAGAAGAGATAATCCACGAAGAAAACTTTTCATTTGATTGTCCAAATAGTAATATTAAATCATTCTTCTAATCGAAAATCAATTGAATATTGCGATCCAATTGATTGTAAAAGTTTTTTTAAAATTAATTTATTGAAGAACTTTGAACTTTTCTATGAAATTGATGTTACGCTGCATAACTGGCGGCTTAAATTATAAAATTAGTATGGAATATCGAGTGAATGACGCCATTAATTGTGTACAATTATAGATTTATTGAAATTAATATAATGATGAACATATCTGTAAATCGATGAAAAAATATGATGACATATTCAACCTTTTTTGCTTTTCCCCGTAAACAATTTACTCGCCCTTCCCGTGTACAGTTGTCAAGAGTTATCAATTGGAGTGGAAAAGGTGGGACAAGATTTAGAAGCGTTGGGCAGGAGTTAGATTGTGGGTGGAAAAGGCGGATTAAAGTGGAAATTGCCCACTCTTCCTCTCTTATCCCCATTTCTGGAAGTAAAGATTCATGGAATTAGGTTGGAATGAATCTGAAATAAATGTGGACTTATTGAAGGGAATTCCACGGTTTTCACTCTCACACTCGTACTTCCAATTTTTATATGAAGAATCCGCTCAAATCCTCGACCCGGGTTACCGGATAGTTTATAAAATATCACTACTTATCATCAGCTCAAAATAAAACAGAAGGCAGTTGATGCCCCAGGGAATCAATTTTTCAATATATTGCCGCCAATTTATATTGACACTGCACCCGCATTTTAGCTAATAAGCTGTTTTTACACTACGGGGAAGTACAATATCGTTCCACAAAGCAAGAACTGCCAAAAAAGGACCAGGAATTGTTCAGAGGGGTGATATAAATATAGGTTTTGAGGGGAAAAGGGAACTGGGATCTTTTCCATTATTTTCAGTCATCACCAGTACGTTATGGACCCCCACATTAGAAAGCACATTCCATTGCATTGTATATCAAACAAGGCGAATCGTGATAATGTGCACAGCACATTATGTTCCGACCCCCCCCCCCCAACCACTTCGAACGCCCTCCACGCATACATGATTGTGTGTGTGTGTGTGTGTGTGTGTGTGTGTTTGGGTATGTGTGTGTTTTTGTGTATGTATGTTTTTTTTTGGGGGGGGATGATATTTAGTACTTTGGGGACACCGACTTTTTTCCCAACAATATAACTTCTGTTGACTTCTATAGATTGAGATGAGCAAAAAATTCTTTGTCGCTGCAATTTTTGACTTGGCGCGAAATCATCAGCAGCAAAACAACTCTGCCAAAAATCACAACTTTTTTGATGATTTGAACGCACGTTTGATTTCTGCAAACACAATACAATTTACTACCATTTTAATTATCACCATCAGAATGAGGTCAAAGCTATTATTGCAACCATCAGTTTTGGAACCAATCTATCCCCCCCAGCAAAGTGGGTATGTAACTTTGGGTCTTTCCCAATATAGCCCCCACCAGCTTAGTTGTCAGATAACCTATAGCCCCCATCATGGTAATTATACCATAATGGGGGCTAAAATTTCATGGGGGGTCTATAATGGGAACGACCCGTAACTTTTACGCCACCCCACGCCTACATGCTAATGTTTTGCACAGTAATACTCTGCATCACAACACATGAATTGTAAAACGTAGTAATAAGAAACAAGGTACGGAGGGCGGGGGAAATAGATCCCATAATTCTCCCCCCATATCTAAAAGATAAACCGACACATTTTTTTATAAATTTTTAGTTGAAACAGGCTCAATAATGGGGTCTTACCCATTATAACCCCCCCCCAGTTTAGTGGTTATATAACTTATAACCCCCAGTCATGGTAAATATACCATAATGGGGAGCTATAATTGCAGGGGGTTATAATGTGAAAGACCATTTATTGAATAGGTTTCAACTACATATGAACTAAAGTTGTGCAGATCTATATTTCGGTCTTTCCCATTATATCCCCCATGAAATTTTAGCCCCCATTATTGTATAATTACTATGACTGGGGGGGGCTATAGGTTATCTGACCACTAAGTTGAGGTGGGGGGGGGGTCCTATAATTGGAAGACCCCTGTTTTTTAGACAAGGGGAAAAAATTATGGGATCTGTTCTGCTCCGCCGCCCCCTATCTTTTTTTCATTACTACCATTTACAATTCAAGAGTCCTGATGCAGCGTATCACTGTGCAAAACAACAGCACGTAGGCGTGGGGCGGCGTAAAAATAGATACCCACTTTGGTGGGGGATAGACTAGATCCAAATCTGCTAGTTCTTGAAATTTAAATTTAGAAAGGTTTTGTCAATCTGATTTGGTGTTTTCGAACTTTATTGTTCAAAAACCCCAAATCAGGGTGACATAACTTTTTTAAATTTAACTTTCTAAAGCCTTTTAATAATTTTTTAATAACCTTAACTGGCAAAAACCAAAAATTTTGTTTTTGCCTTTTCCAGACAGAAATTAGAAATTTTTGAATCTATTCTGTTTCGAAGGTTTTACGAAATTGGTATCATTCTACCCTAGGCGCAGTGAATATTTTTACACGGTAATTTGCTATCCAAAAACCGAAAATCTAAAACGGCAAGGCATATAAGCGTTGAGTTGTGCGAATGCCAAACAGAATAGATTCAAAAAGTTTCCTTTAAAACTGTTCTCCAAAATTGGACAAATTTAGCTGAAAGACGCTGGATTCCAAACGGCTCGACTCGCAAATGATTGCCTCAAAAATGCTAAACTCAAAAACGCTCGACTTGCAACTTCTCGACTCAAAAACACTCAAAGAAAAAAGGTTGGACTCAAAAAAGCTCGACTCAAAAATGCTTGAATTAAAAACGGTAGAAACACACAAATGCTCGACTCAGAAACACTCGACTGAAGTAGGCTAGACTCAAAACGCTCGACTCAAAAGTCCTTCCCAATTGGAATATTAACAATAAAAGCTTTCAGACAAATTAAAAAAATTCTTTCTTAAGTGGTCACTTTGACACCACGAAAATGTCAATATGATAACTAAAAAAATATATTACCTGATCAGGGATTTTTCAAAAAAAAACTTATATAATCTATTTCAAAGGGCTTTTCAATGATATGACACATGCTTTTATCGGAAAAGTGAAAAAAAACTGTAAAAGTGAACAAAAACGCCAGAATGATCACAAAATTTTGGAGCTCGATAACTCCCTGTAAAAAATGAATTTCGAAAAAATCTTTTTAATTCTATAATCTACGCTGGACGGGCTTTTTAATGATACCACTCATAAGTTTCTACGATGAATATATCGATCGGCGAAAATTCACTGAACAAAAAAAAAACCCATTTGAGTATATAGTTCCTCCCCCCCATATGATGGGGTCGGAACAAATAGAAACATATAGCACATGCGCTTGGAGGGCACTCACGGAAAAGATCCGGGAATCGTATATTTCCAATGGAATATTACAATAATTGCTTATACCTTATAATTAGCATCTTTCTTATTTAATACACGATTAAAAATGTATTAGTCGCTCACAACTTTTTCATCTTCAAGACATATAGCTTTGCAAGGGCCTAGGAAATAAACCTCCACGGAAATAAACCTCCATTTTAAAATTGAATTTCGGTCGTGATAATTTGTTCGGTTGCGATAGCTTTATATCAGGTCCCACGGGCCGCTAACGTATGACCATGGCCCACAAGGCATGGCCAAACGCGCTAAATGCGCCAATTTTTAATAGTAAAGTGTTTTTTTTTCAGTGGGTTTTTCCGCAATCGCTTTGCAAAACGATGCTGTTTCAGGTTCATTTTTGCAGATGCGTTTTTGTTTGTTTGAAAACAGTTCCTCTATCTTTCCCTGTTCAAAACTCTTGATTAAAAAACTGGATGACAATTTATGCATTGATGACAATATACAGTATAATATTTTGCCAGCAGTCCGATTTGAAGTTATGTGAAGCAGGGAGTCTTTTTAATGGAAATGCAACTGGTTAGAATGAATTTGTATTTTGTTATTTTGAATTCTCCAGTTTTCCTATAATGCCCTACCGGTATAGACCAAGAACCGTCGCACGTGCTATGTTGCCTTAAACAGTAATCGGTGAATTGGTTTGGAAATTTTGGATTAATTTAGATCTATTCTTTTACTCCCCCGCCCCCAGTGTTTGCGCACCCCACTTAAACATTACTTATCATCAAATACTGCGTAACTATGTAAAAAATGGCCCGTGCTGTTGGAGGCGTAACAATGGGGGGGGGGGGGTTGGCAGAATAGTCCACCTATTTTAAAACCCCCACTGGCATAATAATTTATGATCCTCTATTGTTTCGAACCAAAGCTGTGTGGGTATAAAAATTTATTACCCCAAATGAAATCGATCCTGCCAAATGGAACTTGAACTGAAATAACGCAAATTCCACAAACTTGCTTTTTTTATATAAAATATGGTGACAAGTTTTGTCACCATATTCCACATTTTGTGTTTTGTGGAAAACGAGAATTTAAGACTGTGGAAAATTGAGCAGAAAATGTTACCAGATTCCTTAATTAAGCATGTGATGAGCATGTTTTTGGTAAATTAGAGTAATCTATTTGGCGTTGATTTTGCTGCCAAAACGGCACCAGCCCATCTTCAAAGCTAGTTGAAATTGCCGCCCAACTCTGATAGTAGTATTTTGGACAATAAATCAATTGTTTTTATATTTGCTTGGGAAATTTTCATGAATCGATCAAATTAAGATTTTTCCATAATATTTTACAAGCACAAACATTCTGTTCGACGAACCACCTTTTCCTCTAAATTAAAAATCAAATTGTCTGAACATTTCACCATATATATATTTTTAGGAAATTGAGATTAAATAACTGGAGCAGAAAGATGAAATAATTATTGATCACTTTTCTACAGAGGGTCTTTTCATCAATTAATAATTACGGATCACTTTTCATACAGAAGGATTCTCTAGAAATAATTGAAGAAATACTAATTCTTCACAAAATGAATGTCCAGTATACTTTAAGCTATACTAAAGTAGCAGTAAAAAGAGAAGTAATAAAATTACCCACTATAACGCGAGGAAAACACAAACGTGTTTTTGCAGTACCTTCAGTAGAAATGATATACTTGCGTGAGAAATCTTATCTCTTTTTTATTTTAAAAAATATCCTGGCTTTAGATAGTTTTTTTTTAGATTATTTGTCAAAATACGAAGATGAGGTTTAAAAATTTTAAAATATGGATCTTTTCCCTTTGTGCAGCTCCACCACCTAGCTTAGTGGATGATTATTTTTTTTTATTATTTGCACCCCCAGACGCACGTGCAATATTTTCACATAATGATTTACTTTGCAATTTCACGTGCTCTGTAACGAGGTGGGGTGCATAACGTACGGGTGCATATCTGGTTGCATAACCTGTTTTCCAAATACGTCAAATCATTTATAGAATTAAGCTTTTTCTTGAAAGTGGACTTAAATTGAAACTCTTGGCTTCTCCCCTCGTTAGATTAATAATGGCACATTTAAGTAATAAAATGTCAGTTAAGTAATAAAATGTCTTTGAAAACTGTGTAAAACTTAATCAGTGCAAAATTATCAGTTTAGTCCCGCGACGTAATGAGTACAAAAGCTTTCTGCTTGAGGGTTAAAAGATACAGCTCCTGTTTGAAAAATTTGATGCTGGTTGCGATTTTTGAGAAGGACTTTTGTGGACAAAAGTGATGAACTGGCATTGCGTTTTGTTGTTCATTGCATCTTTTTTTAATCAACGCACTCAAGACACGATTGTCCCGACAGTATATTTGTTCCGACCCCTCTTGAGGGGGGGGGGAGGAACTATAAACTCAACTGGGTTTTTTTTGTTCAGTCAATTTTGACCGATCGATATATTCATCGTAGAGAGTTGTGAGTGGTATCATTAAAAAGTGCGTCCAGCGTAGAATATGGAATTAAAAAGATTTTTTTGAATTTCGTTTTTTACAGAGAGTTTTCGAGGTTTCAATTTTTATGAATAGTAGACGGAAATCTATTGTTTTTTTTTCACAATTTCCGGATTTTTTAACAAAATTTTCGTCAAATTTGCTAAAATGTTTAAATATTTATAACGACAATGTTGCTGGGTTTACATTTCAGTATAACGGACGCTTGCCGATTGGTTTTATCAGAGTCTTTTGGTTATCGTGGTTTAAATTTTAGTGATTATTAGACCGATTTGCGTTATTTTTATTCAAATTTTCCTGAATTTTTACCTAAAATTTCGTCAATTTTGCTAATATATGTAAAAATTGTTAACAATCAAACTCTTGATTTTGTTTTTGGAGTCTTGTTGACTATTTTGATTTAATGTTTCTGGCTAAAATTTTGGCTAAATATTTCCAAACTCAGCCTTTTTCATCAAAAATTGTCCGAAATAAGCTTCTTTAGTCCACTTTGATTATATTTGCCGGAAGTACACACTCAAAAACAACGAACACTATCTTTTTAAACTACAAAAGGGAACTAGTCCTACTTTCACTTCCATTGAGAGTAGTCGGGCATTAAACTTTGCCCGTTTTTGCTATTTTTACTCTATGATTATCAAAATAACAGCATACATTTTTGATCTTTTAACTAACAAATTAACTAGATCTAAAACATTCGAATCAATTGAGTGCTCGTAATGAACAATCAGCAATAGCAGGGCTTGTTTTGGCCCAATCTTGGACTGTTACAATCCAAACTTAATCCAGATTGTAATCCATCGGTCTTTTTTTAAAAAAAAACTCGATCTTTTTTATGTTAATTAAAGAACAGAACAATTCAAATCAAAAGCTGGCCGTTGATAGGTCCCAATGGCTTACTAAGCAGTGCCAAATTAACGTATCTAGTTTATTTACTTGAAAAATTATGTTCGTTTTGACTGTTAAAAATTTTTAATTTTTAAATAAACAATGGCTTATTCAACCTTGCCACTATTTTTCTTTTAATTTTGATCAACTTGTAGCTTAGTGTCAGCAGAGAAAGAACTTCTTCCACGTCTTCTTTCTACTAATTTAAAAAGTAATCTGTTGCGTTTTTACGCGTTAAGTTATGCTTTTCTGGCGTTGATACTACTAAATTTCACAATATGTTTTCGATTTTTAGGCATTTGCATTTTTTCATGTTTTTTCCTTGTTTTATTAAATTATTACATATTAAATTATTGAGGCGTTAAAACACAACTGAACACATAAAAGTCTTTAAGGGTTTAGATTATGGTTTTTATGGCTTCGACAACCCTTTCTCGAAGAATTTAATTTAATTTTTCACATTTGTCTTTAACTGTAGATTTCACTTTGTGTTCTTAGTCGTATGAAATCTCCTTGATAATGACAGATCTCATTGGTTTTTCATCGAGGAATAGATGAGTCAATATTTTGATTTGATTAGATAGCTGATTGTTTTCATGACTTTTAAAACAATTGTTTTTAAAAAATTGTTTTTATTTCGAATTTTTGTTCTTTTTGTCAGTTTGTCACCTAGTCTCGTTAGTTACAAGTCACATATGACATTATTGTGCTCGAGGAAAGATGAAAGTGTACAAAATTTAATGTTTTAAAAAATCATTGTAAATTCACTCGCTTCGACACCGGTTCTTCGCAAAAAAAGTAAACTAATTTTTGATTTGTGTCTATATTTGACGTTCTTCTTGTAACCGTAAGAATTATTCTGAATAGTTACAGGTCTTAAGGGCTTCCTTTAGACGAAGAAACGGAACTATTAGTTATTTCTTTTTGTAAATAATGGCTTTCATGACTTTAAAATTAATTGTTTTTGAAAAATACAAAGGTTTCATTTAATTTTGCCGTTTCTCTTTTTTTTGCCTACTTTCCTATTCTCATTAATGAGAGTTTGCATACCACATTATTGGCGTTTCAAGAATGCTTAATTAAACATATTTTGTGGGACAAAATCTGACTTGACGGCTTCGACAGCATTTTCTCGCAAGTTTTAATTGAATTTTTGATTGTTGTCTCTATTTGTTGTTCTTTTTGTAACCGCATGAAAAAAATTGATTAATAGCAGGTCGTAATGTCCTCCTTTCGAAGCGTATGTGATCGTAAACATGTTGGATGTTTTCAATTGCTATCTAATGTTTTTCTTTACTCAGAAATTAATTGTTTTCAAAAATATAAGCCAATTTTTTATTGCTGTTTTTTTTGTTCTTTTTTGTCTAATTGTTACCGAGCCTTATTATGGAGTGGTCCCATTCTTTTTCTAGTGAAGTACAAGTTATGTTGTTTAGCTTCAGTTTTATCTAACGTTATTTTGACTTGTAAATAAGTTTTTTTTTAAATGGACACAAATTTTGGATGTAATTTATTTTTGTTGTTATTGTTTTGACCTGTTTTCCTAATAATGGCCGATCTCATCAATCTAATGCAGCATTTTTTACTCCACTGAGTTATTTGCGTTGCAGGCTATCTTTTTTTCATACACATTTCTTTTTGAAAAATACTGTTTCTCATTTGGTAGACATTTGAGCCAAAAGTGTGGATGAGCGAGGTCGGAACTTTATGTGCGAACGCACATTACCGAGCCTCCTTGTTCTTTCTATTTTCAACTTCCGTTGAAAGATTTTGAAAGACAACCTTTGTTATTTTTATGGTTCAGCTTTCAATTTTGAAACATAAACTTCATTTATTTTCCTTGTAGATGATGTCACCAACGGAATACTAACAGCACTTCCCAGAACCAGTCTTCGAGGATAAGGCTTAACAAATAATGCTATGTTATGATATTTAGTTGGAAATTTTGTCGTTAACTTTAGTTTTGGATATTGGGACGATACCATTATCCCAATATGGTATAATTGGGATGAGCATGTTTTTGGCAAATTACAAGTGTGTTTTTTGCATATAGGAGAAAAAGTAAACTGCGCTGACGCATTGATGCGCTTGAGATTGATCTATTCTAGAACAGAGACAGTCATTTTTTTCTAAATTTATTTTTGTTCAAAAAACACGTTCAAAAAATACAAATATTGATTTTTACAATTTTCGTATTCCTGCTAAATTTTTTGATGATCTTTTAATGTTTAATATGCAACCATTTTGATCTTAGTATGTTTGTGAGAACTCCATGCCATGAAACCATATATGAGTTAGTATGATTACTATGATTCTTTTATGGTGTTCAACTCAGGTACAACTTAATCATTCTATGGTACCACCTCTTAACGGGCTATGCAATCCGCATAAAACTCAAATTCAACAGTCATATGCAATTTCATGGCAATTAGTCATTCAACCAACAAGTGGACAGTAAAAATAGAGTAAAATAGATAAAACTTGTTACTGTTGACTTTAGTACAAGAAGTTGCCTAATATCATTACAAAAGTGTTTATACCAACACAAAAGTTACGAAAAGGGTCTGGCAGCCTCTTTTTGGAAAAAAAATGGTTTGATGATTGATCGTTTGTTTTGATAGAAATGTGTTCTGCTATTTTATCGATGTCTTAAGCAAGCGGTTTTATTAGGGAATGAATCGTTAAGAGCCTCAGTAACAGATGAAACATTTTCTGTTGTTTGACATATGTTACCTCTAATCTTCCAAGATTCGAATACATTGAACAACCAAAGTGACATTGCAAAGATTGTCAGTTGACCAGCACAGAGCCACAACGTTTTTGCTGTCTAGTGAATAGAGACGCTAACAGTGCCCTCCCTCCTTAAAATATATAAACTGATAATGTATGCATATTTTGCTGTTGTTTTCAATTTCAAAAATAACATTTTCAGATGTTCGTTGAAACTAAAGGTTACAAATATCAGGCAGGAAATTGAAGTTTGTGGATTTCATTACAATTAGGGATTTGAGACCTGTCAGACCATGACTAAACTGGTTAGTATCGTTCACAACGTTTTTAATTTCGTAATATTTTTCACGAAAAATTTTGATGGAAAATTCTTTTCTCGCTAATTTTGGGGGATCCTTTTTTGTTTGATTTAAATCTGGAACCCTGGGGAACTTCGGCAAGGCAAATTTATGTTTTTCTGTTATTAAATCTGAGCAATGTTTAATGATTGAGTCAAACTGAACAGAAAATGTCTTTGCGTAGATACAACTGAAACAAATGGAGAACTGCGTGTGGGTGACACAGAGAGACATTCGCACGAATACCACCACTATCACTATCATGATGATGCATTGGAGTAGGTTAACAATTTCATATAATTTTTGGTTGCTCTCGTAGAGAAGCATTTATTGTAAACGTGTGTGTCTTTTTTATGCAGAATTTTCGCTTGACTGTTTTGACCTTTCGTGTGACTTTTACGCCCTTGACTTTTTGCGTTTCGCGTGATCTAAAATTCTCTCTCAATCACAATTTCAAGCAGCTGAACTCAATTTAATACTAAAAGGGCAGTTTAGGCAATTTAATACTAAAAGTCAAATGAAAAGTGCGTCAAAACCGGTGCTATTTTTCACTTTAAATCTTTATAATGGTATATGTTAGGCTCCCCCTCCCCCCCTCTCCGGCTGAAGCAGGCTACAATTGATTAGAGCTCCCACTAGTCGTTCGAGAGCAATTCTTCCGACGTTTAGTCGGTTATGTTTTGAAATTGCTAATTTGAAGTTGCTGAAATTTTTTCAAATTTAGTTGCGCGCCGACTTATTTTGAAATTCTCATATAATAAGTAGTGGATAAAACAAGGGATTCAACCACCAGTAAAATTTGTCCATTTCTCCTAACGCTAATCGCGCATGTCGAATCGGGCCAAATTTTACTGTTTGTTGAATCCCTTGTTTTATCCACTACTATATATTAGCTCTATATTCACTTCTTTTATATTTTAAATCTATCATTTCTTGTCTCACTTAGTGCAAACCACTAGTACAGAGTTAAGCTGGTAATTAACCATTATCAGACGGATAGTTCGGGTTCTATCCCCACCGACTCCGGTGGACGTATCCCAGATACTAGTATAAAACTAGTGAGACCGTATAACAAGCACGTAAAACCAACTTGCGAAAAAACTTGAACAAAAAAGAAAACTTGAACAAAAATTGAAAGAAATATTAAAATATTAAAAATTTTCATATATACTCTAATCAATATTTAATCAATCTAAAACTAAAACTTTCTGTCTCACTTGGTGTAGTGGTTAAATCATCGAGTCTAGTTAAGTTGCTTTAGCAAACGGAAGGTTTGGGGTTCCTTCCTCGCTGACTCCATTGAACGTCCCCCGATCGGCGATGCCGCCTTTCAGGATTTGGTGAATTACTATGAAACTAAGTGAGATAAAAAACCACAAATTCACAGTAAGGTTGATCAGTGAAATTGCAAAACAACTTCGTTGAACTGCTTCGCAGATCCCTACTGTGAGACTGTATATGGGACGCACTGTGATGGGTATACAGTCAATAAACACTGAGATCGGTGGGAACACAGGGATTAGTGTTTTTCAGTATAACTAATCAGTGATTTTGTAAAACAACTCCGTTGAACTGCTTCGCAGATGAGATCGTGTAACAAGCACGTAAAACCAAACTTGCGAAAATTATTGTAACCACTTCTTGGATCTGAAGCCACTTCGTCGATAACTTGAACAAAAAGAGTACAGTCAAAAAACACTGAGATCGGTGGAAACACAGTGATTAGTGTTTTTCTGTGTCTTCTTGAATATTATACTTATAAACATGCTCTCTGAATTGATTTCTAGTATGACCATATCTATATCTATGAAGATAAATACATAGTCCACATTTCCTATTTCTAAATCTATATAGGGATATATGTTTATAAACATTACACATACTAGATATTGATCAGGATCAGAATAATGATATCCCAAATGTTCTATATAATCTTTCACTTTAACCAAATTTTTACATACATAACAAGGATAATCTAATTCATTACAATTATTATAACATTCTTTCCAAGGTTTATTTATACACTTATTGCATTTCATTTTCATTTTTCGAAAAATTGATTTTTTGATTATTCCCTAAATAAATACATCATGTCTCAATCAACTAATACTAGTGTCATAAACTTCTGCGACGTCTGTAATTTATCCTTTGAATCAAAGAAGGGTTTATACGGGCATCAATCATACGATCTCAAACATAAGGAACTATTGGAGAAAATGTTTGAGTCTGAAGAAGAAGAAATCTTGGAGAAGGTGTATAATTCGGATGAAGATGAATATACTATTAAAACTAAAGCCAAATCCGAAGACAGCATCTACTCTAAAATTAAGTATGAATGTAAAGCATGTCATGAAGAATTTAGGAATAAAATAGCTCTAACTACTCACTCATATAGTCATAATTGTAAGTATCTAGAAAACACAGAAGACTTTGATATAAACTCCAGTCAGAACATGAGAGAATTTTATATTACTGATAAAGGTGGGAATTACATTGAAGACATAGACGAAGCAACTAATTACTCTTTAGAAGAAATTAAAAACTGTTACCAGTTCAGAAAAGTTAAAAGTTTTAAATATAAGATCACAGCCGAGTGTGAGTATAAAAAGAGAACCAAAGAAGAAGTTAAAACTACTAAAATATTCTTCAATACTGATTATATTAATAATAATGAAATATATGAATATGGTGACTTCAATCGGTGGCTAGATTTCGAAAAGGAAATATATGAAGGTTATGGTTATGATTTCGAGTTTTTTGGGATAAGAAGTATTCAGTTAAACATTGAACCAACTAAAGCATCTATTAGTAGTTATATAGATTTACCTCCTGATCTCAAAAACTCCAAATCGATATTAAATATACGTAGTTATAAATACAATTGCTTGCAACTAACTATAACTGCTTGGCTACATCCCGCGCCACACCATGCAACTCGATAAATTAAATATGTAGATAAACTAATTGAACCAAGACAACAACATGAAGATGATTTTGCTTATATAATAAGAATACAGAAATTGTATAATATTAATATTTGGGTATACACACCTTGTGGTGGGGGCAAAAAAGAATTGTTTAAACGAGTGGATGATTTTAATAAAGATAGAAAAGATGTAAGAATACTAGTTTGGAGTAATGGTCAAATAGAACACTGTGCCCTAATAAAAAATATAGAAACCCTGTTAGAACGACCAAATAAAAACAATATTAAATATTATTATTGCGATAGGTGTACCTATTGGTTTAACTCACAAATTGAATATGATATGCAACACGGATGCAACAACTCATTCAAACCAGAGATTTTTTGTTCTAAGAAAAAACATATTACTTTTATAAATGAACACAAACGTCCGAAAATAAAAAATAAAACTGCCGATATAGAATGTTGCATTGTTGATCCGCGAAGCGGTTTCACCGATGTCACAACTAATGATTGTAAATATGTAATAGCCGAACATATTCCAATAGCTGTGGGTTACACCTGGCAAAGTAACTCTTCGGTCTAGGCTGCATCAAAAGATTTGCTAGAGATCTATTAGAAATAGAAACAGAGAACAACTTCAAGCGCAACAAACAAATGGTATTCACAGAAGAAGATAAATTATATCGTGAATTTAATAACACCTGTCATATCTGCAGCAAAACATGTATTAATAAAGTAAGAGATCATTGTCATGAAACTGGTAAAAATAGAGGACCGGCATGTAAAATATGTAATCTAAGATACAAACAACAAAACTTCATTCCCGTAATATTCCACAATGGCTCTGGCTATGACTTCAACCTACTATACAGTGAACTCTTCAAACCGAATAATGAAAAAAGAAAAGTAGATAACATACCACTAGCTGCTGGTAAGTTTAAGATGTTTAGCATTGGTTGTCTCAAATTCTTAGATAGTTATAACTTCTTAGCTATGCCTCTAGATCAAATGGCAAAGATATACGTATGTAAAACTAAAAGATTATATCCATATGAATACTTTGGTTTAAGTGACTTGGGCACCAAGACGAAGTCGTTTGGTAGTTCCACTACCAAGGGTAGCAAATCTACCTATGATGAAGCTATAGGTAATCTAAAAATAGAAGACTTCAAATCCTCACTACAAAATAAATTACCAACACAAGAAGAAGTAGATAACTTTAATAATGAAAACAGTCATAAAACTGGTAAAGATCTAACTATAGATTATTTACAGAATGATGTGGAAATATTAGACTATTTCATGAATGAATATGTTAAATTAAGTATGAAAGAATTCAAGCTCAATCCACTACATTACGTTAGTCTCCCGGGCTATAGTTTTGATTGTTGGTTAATGTCAAGCGGTGTTACATTCGATACATTGCAACATAAACAAATGCTAGATGATTTTGTTGGAGCAAAGAGAGGTGGTATATGTGGAATAATGGGTGATAGATATATAGATAACAGTGATGGTAAGACCATCTGGTACATAGACGCAAACAACCTATATGGTTATGCAATAATGCTAAAATTACCTTATAAGGACTTCCAATTTACTACTACTAATCTGGATGTAATATTGAATACTCCAGATGATAGTGATCATGGTTACCATGTAGTTTGTGACATTGATTATACTAATGAATGTAAAGAGAGAACAGAACAGTTAGCACTAATGCCTAATAAGAGAAAGATAAATGATAATGAATTAGGTTACAGAGAAAGAGATGGGGGCAAGGCAAGATCAGAGAAATTAAACTTAGACCAAAACAACAAAACAGAATATATGGTTCATTATAGGATGCTAAAGTTCTATGTTAAGATGGGAGTAAAAGTAACAAATATACATAGAGTAATTAAATTTAAACAAGATTATATATGTAGAGATTATATACAAAACAATACAAATAAAAGAGCAACAGCTAAAACAGAAGCAGAAAACGATGCAAGGAAATTAAAGAATAACTCATTATATGGAAGAATGTGCATGAATCCTCTACACTTCTTTCAAAGCAAGTTCCTGCATGATAAAGAAAAGATAATGAAAAGTGTAAGTAAACCAACATTTAAGAATATATCTAGATAGAGAGATTATAGCCAAATAGAATATTTAAAGAAACAATAGAATATAGCTCACCTGTGTATGTAGGAGTAACAATACTCGAACTTAGCAAATTACATATGTTTGATGTATTCTATAATATTCTACAACCATCCCTCAAAGATCTAACACTTCACTATACGGATACGGACTGTTTCGTATTAAGTTATAGTAAAGGTAAAGTTAGTGATGAGCATATAGACTTAAGTAATCTGGACATACCTATGAAAACTAATAATAATGTCCCCGGCAAATTTAAGCACGAGCTGGGGAGTAGGATTATTGAGGAATTTATAGTCCCCAAAACATCTAGCTTCAAAAATTATCCTAAAAACACTAAAGAAAAAGGAATAAAGAAGCATAATAATGCTAGAAACATAGATTATTATGATGCATTAATGAATAATACACAGAGAACAGTAGATGAATGCAGAATACAGAAAGTTGGCGATAACATGACAACAACAAAAACAAGTAAGAATAGTTTAAATATATTTGATTATAAAAGGTTTTATGTAATTAATATAAAAAGTTATCCACCTGATAAGGAACTATATTTATTTAAAAGAGATTTAACAAAAAAGATTAATACTACTTCAACAGAGTTAGATAATAAATATAATAAAGACTTGTTAATATATAATATTTTAGAACTAACCACTAATGATGATAGAAAGTTAATTGAAGCCTATATTAGATTATATAATGATCTGTAAAGAAGTTTCACTGATGGACGTAGTCATCTGCGAAGCAGGTTCCCTGATATCTTCGCTCATCTATGAAGCAGTTTCTCTGATCTATGAACAGACTCTAACTATGGTTTATTGATTTATAAATCTAAATAAAAAACATAAAACTGGTTAATAATTTTCTATACCCCATTTATAAAATGATCAAATTGATCCCCGGGTTTAGTAGTTAGTACATTATAGATCTTCATCTTTCCCAGATATATTCCCAAATCACTATTCCCCTTAGTTAATTTTTTTTGCCATATTTTAAAAATTTTATTATTTTACTGGTTCCATTTCATCTAAATATATAGAATAACTTGAAATGATTAATTCATCATGCCAAGGATCCATGGCATGGTTGATAAAATCTTCAATTGTCCAATATTGTGTTCCACAAGCTAAACATTTTTTTTAACTCGGAGTAGTTTTCATCAAAAGAATTTTCATTATCCATTTTTTCCTTTTATTATAATTTTTCAATATAAAAAATGACTAAGCTAGATGAACTTATAGAATTAAACTATCTAGAAAAACTAAACAGAAAGAATAGATTAGAAGATAAATTAAAGCAACAAGAATATTATGGAGAAATAGAAGAGTTATTTGATCCTATAACTAAAACTTTAAATGAAAACAATGAACACAACCTAGCATTAAGTGAACACACATTAAGAGCAATAGATTGGCAAAATCAAGAGTTAGATAAACAAACTAAGATGATCCAGCAAGCTGGCCTCCAATTTAATGAAGCTTTAATGAAGTCCAATGGCAAAGCTGTAGAGAAAGCTCGAGTTAAACCAGGACTTTTAGTAGATAAAGACACGGCTCAAATTATTAATTTAATGTCAGTTCAATCTAACCCCCAATTAATCTTAAAGTTCGGAAATTTAGATATTGGTGAATTTGAAATGAACGGTGTTAAACTAATTTACCAAGAAAATGCATTTGTAGTTAAGGATGATATATATGAACTTTCAGATGAGTTTATAAACTTTCTTCCTAACCCAAATATAAAATATGGTGAAATCGAGGAAGATGAAATCAAAATTAAAAGGTTTTTATTTGATATTAGATATGATTTAGGAAAAGCGGATAAGAAAAGCGCTAGATATAGAACAATAAAACGCATAATGGGTGTAAAAGATGATATATATGGTAGAGGATTAAATAGCAACCCGGACCCAAATAATTTAATAGATTAGAATCATTAATACGAGAAACAAAAGCTGGTCAAGATGGATTATATGATGAAATGCTAGATATATCGGAGCAACTATTATCTATAAATATTATTAACCAAGAGCAACTAGATAATTTTGTTTTTAACTATGGTAAATAAACAAAAATGAATAAAGCTATCAGGGAACCTGCTTCGCAGATCAAGGAAGCTGTTTCACAGATGAGCAAAGCAATGACTACGTCCATCAGCGAACCCGCTTGGGGAACCAAGGGCGGAGCCCCTTCGCAGATGACTATATCCACAAGTAAACAAGACACGATTAAAACTAAACAACAACTATTAGCTAAAGAAGTATTTAGCCCTCAAATAATATATTAGATGAACATGCACAGGGTGGCTCTGAAAGTCCACAAGGTGGCTCTGAACCTAGAAAACCAGAAAAGTTATGGGTAGATAGAGGTAGTGAGTTTTACAATAAAACATTTAAATCTTTAATTAAAGAATTTGAAACAAAACTATATTCTACTTATAGTGATTTAAAGGCTGTATTCATAGAGAGATTTAATAGAACATTATTACACATAATAAATAAACCAATGTTCATCAATGGTGATGGTAATTGGGTAAATATATTAAATGATGCAGTCATAACATATAACAATAACATTCACTCAACAATTAATATGACACCAATTGACGCTTCTAACAATCCTGATAAAGTTAAATACACTTTTAGTTTTAAGAATATTCAACCTAAACTTAAAGTTGGTGATTATGTTAGAAATGTAGATGAACGTAATATCTTCTCTAAGGGATACACTTCTAATTGGAATAGAGAATTGTTTAAAGTTAATGACGTTTTAAAAACACTACCACCAACATATAAAATAGAAGATATTAATGGTGAGATAATAGAAGGTAAATATTACGAACAGGAATTATTGAAATCCGAGTTTGATTTTGAATCTAATAATAAAGTTTTAGAATCATTTAATATAGACCTCCGGTCATCTGCGAAGCAGGTTCCCTGATCCTCGAAGAAGTTACACTTATAAGCCAGCAAGCTGGATTCAAATCTTTCTGTAAACAAATAGAAAGATGACAAGAAATAGATTCAATCAGGCTAAACATAAATCAATGTCAACATCAACAAACAACTTAACACTAAGTAAGGCTCGTGCGTTATTCCTAGAAGATAATGATTATATTAATATGAAGGATACCTATAAAATTACGAAAGTACATCCTCCGATAGATGAAAAAGATGTTGTTATAAAAGAGTATTGTGACAATAACTTATTATCCTCTTATTATAAAATAGACATTTTAAGTAGAAACATAACTGAACTAAGAAAGGGTGACTTTGATAAAGTTACAACTAAAACATTACAACTAAATGAAACACAAGTTAATGAAGAACTAATTACTGAGTTTATTGAATCAACAAATGAAGTCACAAATACTGCTAAGTTTTGTAATAAAGTTGCTGCTGATACTATCTCTAAATATAATCAATTAAAACAAGAATTTGATAATAATAAGTTTAATCAGAACATCACTAACATACAACTAGATGAAATTTTTACTACGGGTTTGAAACAATTGAAAGAAGTTAATAAAAAGACTAATTCTTTTTATAGATGAAGCCCTTTTAAAGAATAAAAGGACAATAGTACAATATATAATTGCTATACTTTTACGAAGTACGTTACTTGATAATAAAGAACAAGAAAGTCTAGAGAAGCATTATGGTTTTAAACAAGAAGATATAACGAAAGAAATAGAAAGAATTTTTACTAATTAAAATAACCGAAACTATGACCAACCCAACAGCACCGAGTGAGAGATTACTATATCCCAACTTGTCAACCGTTAATGAATAATACATAAACGAAAAGATTCAAGCTAATAATAAATTTAATAACAATATTAACATTATAAAAGATATTAGAAATTATTATGAAACTGAAACTAATAACTATAATAAGAAGTTAGGTAGATATAACAATTATATTAAAATAGCTGAGATAACAGAAATAGTATTATCATCTATTGCAACAACTGCAACATCAACATCAGTTGCATTAACAGGTATAGGATTACCTTATTCTATACCAACAGCTTTTGCTACAGCAACTGTTTGTGGTTCATTATCAAAAACAATTAATACTACAATTAGAAATAAAATTATAAAGTATTCACAAATGTATATTTTAAGTAAACAGTTTAGTGATAAGTTTTATAGACTATATACTAAATCAATGAATGATAATAAAATAGATAATGATGAGTATAATGAATTAGTTAAGGTATATGAGGATTATAAGAAGAACAAGAAAAACAAGCTGAGTGTTTTTTTAAACTAAAGTTAGTGTTTAGTTATAATAATGTATTTAGTAATAATAATATTAGTATTAATATTTATCAATAATCATAAACATAATATAAATATAATCATAATCATAATCATAAATATAATATAATCATAATCATAAACATAAATATAAACATAATAGAATCATAATCATAATCAAATAATTATCTCTTCTTTGTACCTAAGTATAAACCTCTTCCTTTTTGTACTACATTTATACCTTCACCAGTAGTTGCAAATTTAATTAAATCAGGTGTGGCTGATAAAGCAGCTCTAGGGTTTCCAGATGCAGCTGCACTTCCTATTTTACTTGCTATTTCTAATTCTCTTACTGGATTGTTGGCAACTTTCTTTCCAAAGTTAACCGTAGCTTTACCAACACTTTTAAAGAAATCTTTCAATCCCTCTGCTTCTATTGTTGCATCACTAACAGTGATTGACTTATTTCTCTTACACTTAACACAATTACCCTTTAACATTTTAGTACCTTTTGAAGTAATAACCTTATGTCATTAGTACCACTATAATGTCTACCTCCAACACAATATGAAAAAAATACTTTTTTAAAAGACTCATTTCTATATATAAAAAATAATGGAAGTTAAAAAGTATAATCCTTTTGTTGTTCTTAAGCCTAATCCTAAGCTTAAGCCCAAGCCCAAGGTTAGGCCCAAGGCTAAGATTAAGCTTGAAGCTAAGGGTCTATCTCTAGAGAATAAAAAGAAATTAGATATTATTTATGCTAAGGCTTTAGTTAAGACTAGTAGGAAATAATGACAAGGACTATAGTTATGTTTATAACAATAACTTAATTATAACTATGACTTAATTATAACTAAGACTATGTCTATGAGATTATAGACCTACGGTCATTAGTCTCTACGAGACTATATCAACCATCTTATTACCATCACTATTCACACTTATAACCTTTCTAGTTAATACTAATGCATGACATATAACATCTGCAACTGCAGCACACTAAATTTAAAATTATGTTGTATTGGTTGTGGACCTATATGATTCCTTTGATATCTAGTATCGAATACATATATTCTATAGCTACTTTTGAATGTTCTATGATTTATATATGGTTTTATATTATGTGGTGGCCCATTATAATCTTTATTAAAGCTAGCAATCTCTTTAAAAGCCTCATTATAATTATTGGTACCATAATTAATATTCGTTCTATCCTCGGGATAAAACTCACTACCAATCTTACAATAACATTCATTATATCAAATGCACTTGCATCATGAGTTTGTTCATTAACATTATTATTTTCAAAACCAACTATTATATATTGTGGTCTTTCCATACTACTTTCCATACCAAGATCAAACAAGAAGTTAGTAGCATTGGGCACATTCTTATAAAAATCAATACTAGGCACACACCATGATATATCTCTAATTTCTATATTACCATCATTAGCAACCGCACCAGGATTAGCATTAACTCTAAATAGAGCTCTATCATTATTATTTCTTTTTAATATTAGTTTAAATCCTAAACCATATATAATCTTTTCTAAATCATTTACAAAACCAAATAGATCGCTCATCTTAACCATCATATACATATGACCTCGCTGTGCAGCAATATGGTCACCTTTAAGTTGACTATCTCTATTGCCCTGATTTCTAACAAAACTACTCTCATATTCATCACCAATACTAGTTAATAACTTATACATCAATAGATTAGGATGACAATGATCTATATATTCAATATTCCTACCACCACCAATGTTTCAAGTTTAACTGAATTAAACAATGCCATCATACCATAATTAACTAATCTGATATTAGCATCATTAGCAAATACACCACCAGCATCATCTGATACAACAAACTCTATCTCTAGATATGAATCATGCAAGTTTAAATGATTCTCTTCTCTATTGAGTATGATAATAATATTAGTATTGATTGTATTCATTGTTGCTAGATTATTAGGTTTATATTTTATAATCTTACTTTTGTGTATATCATTATTATAACTATAAGTTGTATCCAAATTAAACTCCATTTTTATTAGATAAAAAATTGACAGAAAATTTAATCTTGTGGGAACTGCAAAAGAAACATGATGCTTTAACTAAAACTAAAGAAGAACATACACTTAACTTTAGAATGATAAAGCCAACAGAAAATTTTAATTTTAGTGAACCTATACTTAATACAACAAAATTAGATTTAATTAGATTATCGGTTTATAATTCAGTGTTTAATGTGAATAGAAATAATCAATTCTTATATGCTAGTACTGTTATAGAAGGTGAAGAAACTTTACCTCAGGCTCTTAGTTCTGACCCTAACTTTACCCATAACCTTAACCCTATCTCTACCTCAAGCCCAAACATTACATCTATCCTTAATTATAATTACAAAGGAGTCCCGTTGCTATATTCAACTATTACACCGGGAGCATATCAGTTAACTGACATAGCAGAATTAAAAAAACAAGAAACTGATGGTAATGTTATAATAGAACCTGATAAGAATACGATGAAATGTTTAATGGAAATAAAACAGGATGCAATTAGCTTTGATATAGAAAATTCAATAGCCTCATTACTAGGATTTAGAAAAATAGTTTATGAAAAAGGTAAATATAAACCTCAGAATATTGTTGATAATATGGGTTTTGGTACTATTAGCATTCATTGTAATGTGATATCTGGTGTTAAGGATAATGGGAATAACACAGACATAATATATACATTTACTCTAACAGAACCACCAGGCTATATAATAAATATTATACCAACTAATATCTTATATCAAAATGTAACTAAAGATAGAACAGAATATATAGATTTTCATAATAAAGTTGAGCATGGAAGATCTATAGACTTTAATGGCGATGTATTGAGTTTTACTTTGCATTTGATTTAGAATATATTTATCTGCGAAGCAGGTTCCCTGATAGGTATAGACTTAGTCATGGTCAGAAGCAGATCCTGATAACCATAGACTTAGACTTACAATTACACTTTAATTAGACTTGTCTGCGAAGCAGGTTCCCTGATACTCATACTTTTACTTATGGGTCTTCGACCATCCGTGTACCGGTTTCACCGATGGTTCACCATACTTAATTATAAAACTCTCCGATCCCAATTAGTTCTTAGTTTACCATTAATATTTTTATTTTTAGTTATATCAATGACAACATAATTATAAGGCTCTTTCCATACCTTATTACAAATATTAGCAAAATCAATATAACTAAGTTCAACATTATTAAAGAAATCTTGATATATCGATGCTAGGACTTTACCTCTCTGTTAAAATAAAATAAATAGATTACAGTTCTCTCTAACACTCTGGCTATCCAGAGAGAACAGGTTTTGATTAAGATATATCATATTGCAATTATTATGTCTACCTCTACAAAAGTATTCAATAATAACTGGTTCTTTGGCTCTAACATCATCGAATATCATTAGTTTCTTTAAGTCTTTGGGTAGCTTATCAGGAGATGGTAAATCTTCTATATCTTCATAAATTCTATGATTGCTTTTGGGTTTATTCTTTCTAATCTATTGTATTGATCACCAGTAGGTCCAATGATTTATAGCTTATCAAAATATATACTAGCTAGAATTAGTTTTTTAATAAGAATGTTTTACCACATTCACTAGGACCAGATATTATACATCTAAAGTTATCTGGGAATGTGGCTTCAGTAATTATATCATCATCATTTGACCAAGATTTTAGATCTTCCTTTATATTTACAGAGATTATGTTAGTAGGAATATTGTTATTAGGTTTACCCTTTTGATGTTTTTCACCAAATAGATCTGCGAACGAGCTTTGCTCGTGGCTAACCAAGCAGGTTCCCTGATATATAAAATTATCATTAACATTATCATTAACATTATTACTATAATTAACTTTATCATTATCATTATCAATGTCAGTATCATTATCATTAACATTATCATTATCATTATCATTATCATTATCATTATAGTTAACTTTAACATTACAACCTAAACAAAAACACTCATTACATATTCCTGGATATTTACATTGATAAACTAGAATATTCAAAGCTCTTTTAATTCTAAATCCTCTATCAATAAGATAGATCATATATAAAAAAATAAGCCCCACAATAAGATTCATCATATTGTTGTATTCTCTCATTAGAGCCTAGATCAACATATTCTTCTAAAAATAGTGGTGGGGTTTCTACACCAAAACTATCAAAGTAATACACAGGACCATCTTCTCTCCTTATAACTAAAACCCAATGTGTACCTTCAGTTGGATGTAAATTTACAATATTGTTGAAGTTAGGTTCACGGATACTATCTGGAGTCTCATCTCTCATTACTATTTCAATTGGTGTTAGGCTTATATCTTTACCTATATCTTTTATTCTGATGTCACTCATAGCATTATTATCAATATTAAATTTTTTATTGAATTCCTCAAAAGTTAGGATAAGCATTTTTATATAATAAATTTTATATATAAAAATGGATAAAGGCGGTATACTTTTTTTCTTATTATTATAATTGGAATTAGTTATATAATATATGATTCAATACCAAGTAAAAATACAAAACTAGAAGAAAGCTTTGTTGGACTTATGAATAGGAATCTAGTTAGATTTGAATATGAAAAGTCACCATTACATACTATTGATTATGGTGGAACTGGTACAGGGAAAACATATTTTATTAGACAATACTTAAAGTTATACTCAGTCCAAAACCAAGACCAAAACCAAAACCAAGCTAAAAATATAATTATAGTGTGTAAAGATGACAGAGACTGGATAGATCCTGAGTCTAATAAGTTTTATACTGGGTTTAATAAATGTGATATAAATATGATCACAAAAAATAATATGTAAAAATTTCAAAATTGTGTAATAGTACTTGATGATATGGTCGATAGGTGAAATAAGGATATAGCTTATTATTTCACAGAAGGAAGACATTATAATATTCAAATGATTGTAATGTGTCATAAACCAGCTCAAATAATTAATGCAGCAAGAATGAGTTGTGATACTATTTATTTAACAACTTATAATGGACCTGATCTATTTAAAAACTTTAACGAGATATATAAATGTGAACAAGACTTCAATAAAATAATTAATGAGTTAAATAGTTACCATTATAATCGTACAGATGGAATGTCAGATGAACTTCGTTATGGTATAATTAAATATAATATGAAGGAAAAATGCTTTTATTATTATTAATAGTAATAGAACAATGATATATGATTCAAGAGTTGGTTTCCTTGATTTGAAAGCTCTTAGTTTAAAAGATGTATTAGAAAAAGAAGATATAAATAAACTTATAGCATAAATGAAACCACTAATGATTAATGCAACAGATAGAAATGTTATTAATCATGATAATTATCAGTTTTATTTTAATAAACTTCTTGCTTTAAATAATATTAAAATACAGAATGATTTTCTAACTAAAGAATTGATTATGGGATAGGGTATAAAAAGTTTATCAACTATTGATGGAATTATAAGCTCAGGTTTAATTATATTTAGTTATATTTATCCTGATATAATCAAGAAATGCTGGGAGTGTCAAGAAAATTATCATTAACATTATCATTAACATTATTATTATAATTAACATTATCATTATCATTATCAATGGCAGTATCATTATCATTAACATTATCATTATCATTATCATTATAGTTAACTTTAACATTACAACCTAAACAGAAACACTCATTACATATTCCTGGATATTTACATTGATTAACTAGAATATTCAAAGCTATTTTAATTCTAAATCCTTTATCAATAAGATAGATCATATATAAAAAATAAGCCCCACAATAAGATTCATCATATTGTTGTATTCTCTCATTAGAGCCTAGATCAACATATTCTTCTAAAAATAGTGGTGGGGTTTCTACACCAAAACTATCAAAGTAATACACAGGACCATCTTCTCTTCTTATAACTAAAACCCAATGTGTACCTTCAGTTGGATGTAAATTTACAATATTGTTGAAGTTAGGTTCACGGATACTATCTGGAGTCTCATCTCTCATTACTACTTCAATTGGTGTTAGGCTTATACCTTTACCTATATCTTTTATTCTGATATCACTCATAGCATTATTATCAATATTAAATTTTTTATTGAATTCCTCAAAAGTTAGGATAAGCATTTTTATATAATAAATTTTATATATAAAAATGGATAAAGGCTGTATACTTTTTTTTCTTATTATTATAATTGGAATTAGTTATATAATATGATTCAATACCAAGTAAATATACAAAACTAGAAGAAAGCTTTGTTGGACTTATGAATAGGAATCTAGTTAGATTTGAACATGAAAAGTTGCCATTACATACTATTGTTTATGGTGGAACTGGTACAGGGAAAACATATTTTATTAGACAATACTTAAAGTTATACTCAGTCCAAAACCAAGACCAAAACCAAAACCAAGCTCAAAATATAATTATAGTGTGTAAAGATGACAGAGACTGGATAGATCCTGAGTCTAATAAGTTTTATACTGGGTTGAGTAAATGTGATATAAATATGATCACAAAAAATAATATGTAAAAATTTCAAAATTGTGTAATAGTACTTGATGATATGGGCGATAGGTTAAATAAGGATATAGCTTATTATTTCACAGAAGGAAGACATTATAATCTTCAAATGATTGTAATGTGTCATAAACCAGCTCAATTAATTAATGCAGCAAGAATGAGTTGTGATACTATTTATTTAACAACTTATAATGGACCTGATCTATTTAAAAACTTTAATGAGATATATAAATGTGAACAAGACTTCAATAAAATAATTAATGAGTTAAATAGTTACCATTATAATCGTACAGATGGAATGTCAGATGAACTTCGTTATGGTATAATTAAATATAATAAGCAGGAAAAATGCTTTTATTATTATTAATAGTAATAGAACAATGATATATGATTCAAGAGTTGGTTTCCTTGATTTGAAAGCTCTTAGTTTAAAAGATGTATTAGAAAAAGAAGATATAAATAAACTTATAGCATAAATGAAACCACTAATGATTAATGCAACAGATAGAAATGTTATTAATCATGATAATTATCAGTTTTATTTTAATAAACTTCTTGCTTTAAATAATATTAAAATACAGAATGATGTTCTAACTAAAGAAATGATTATGGGATAGGGTATAAAAAGTTTATCAACTATTGATGGAATTATAAGCTCAGGTTTAATTATATTTAGTTATATTTATCCTGATATAATATCAAGAAATGCTGGGAGTGTAGCAATGGGAGCAAGCACAATGTTGAGAAGAGTAAATACATTAGTTAACGTTGGATATGGAGAGGAGTTCGATAAGAATTCTTCACGAAATTTAAAACAAGAGGAATATATAAATCAGTGTAGCTGTGACTTCGTCAATGAAGAGATGGGAATTTTGAATAGAAAAGGAGGAAAGTTTTTAACTAGACTATATGGAAATAATGAAGAATTTAGAGAAGAGATTATAAATTTTTTTAGAGATAAAAAAGAATTAGACCCTGAATTGATTTTAGATAAGAGATGTAAAACTAATACACTCAATACGTCAGGAAATAAATATTTAGAAGAGTGTATCACATCTAAAGATAATACTAAAGATTTAATTGAAATCATGGCTAAATATTACCCCACGAAATGATTAGGTAAACATTAAAGTTTACCCTATTATAAATGCTTTTAAAATGTTTAGAGTGTAACTATAAATATGGAAACATTGCTGTTTTAAAATATCATTATGAATCATGTCATAAAGATAAAACTGATAAACGTATGTGTGGTAATATTATACTAAGTGGTATTTGTGCTAATAATTTTTCTCCATGGGGTTGTTCTTTAAAAAATGAATCTAGTTCTAGTTATAATTCTAGCTCTAGTTCTGGTTCTAGCTCTAGTTCAAGTTCTAGTACTAGTGCTAGCTCTAGCTCTAGTTCTAGTTCCGGTTCTGGTTCTGCTTCTAGTTCTGGTTCTAGTTCTAGTTCTGGTTCTAGTTCTGGTTCTACTTCTATCTATGATTCTAACTCTAACTCAGATTCTAATCCCAACCCTAACTTTAACCCCAACCCTAACATTAACCCCAACCCTAACTTTAACCTTAACCCTAACCCTAACCTTAACCCTAACCCTAACCCTAACCTTAACCCAGAAGTCTTAATTAGAAGTTGTAATAAATGTAATTATGTAAAACCACTAACTGATTTTGATGAGAGTAAGTATACATGTAGAAGTTGTACTTCAGCTAAAGTTAATTGTCCATATTGTACTTCTGTTGTGAGATATGATGGGATACGGGCTCATGTAAACAAACAACATCCAGATGTAGAATTAAATAGAGGATTTAGTAGAAGCTTATTAGATAAAAGACAAAGTCCTAGAGCTGTAAGTCCTTTAGTTATTGTCCAAGCAGAGGAAAGTTGTTCATGTAAATACTATAATTTTGTATCATTTCTTATTAATAATGGGATAAATATAGAAAAAGTCATAAGTTATATAGAATAAATATAGAAAAAGAAAATATAAATTTATTGAAGAGTATAGATAATTTGAAATAAAAAGTATAGAAAAATATCAAAAAAGAGGGAATCACTCTTTAAGAGCGAAAAAGAGCGATCTTTCTACTGGGGATCACTCCGAAAAAGAGTGAATCGCTCTTAAAGAGTCAAATGTAAATTTTGCTTTGATTTTTTGATTTTTTGTTTTATTTTTGATTTTAATTGATTTTTTATTGAATTTAGAGCTAATATATAGTAGTGGAAAAAACAAGGGATCCAGTAAGCAGTAAAATTTGGCCCGATTCGACATGCGCGATTAGCGTTAGGAGAAAGGGACAAATTTTACTGGTGGTTGAATCCCTTGTTTTATCCACTACTATAATATTTTATGATTTTTATGCTTTTCCACCTTTGTCGCTTTTCGCCATCGAGAAAACAGGAACTTCTTCTAATTTCCCGAATTGTAAATGGATTGTTGTGTTGTAGCTTGAATCTAAATTGAAATCTAATCTATTTGTTACTTATTTTTCAAATAGTTTAATACTTTTATGGCCAGATGATTATATTCTGTTCAGTTTTCAAAGATGAAAAGCAGTAGGGTGTCCTTTCAAATTAGTGTGGTGAAGGATCCCGCATAGTTCAAATTGCCCAAAGAGCTTGCTTTGACAGTTTTTGTTATTAAAAATGTCATGTCGTATTAATCAACTTCTTGCCTCGTTGGCAGCTGAATTTTTGTCACTCAAGAGGGTTCTGCAGATCTCAAAAATAAAATTGCTCCTTACTTTTATAAAAATGTTGTACTTCAAAATAAAGGAATATTTTTGTGACTACTTCTGTCCGAGTTTTGACTTATATAAATTCGTGGGATCCAGGCGAAAAAATATTTTAATATTCTTAGAAAGATCAAGCGAACAACTTCACGTAAGACCAAACAATTCACGTAATTTCTAAACTTTTTAGAAGCAATTGCTTATTAGTTTAATAGGTTTAGTGTTGGTAGGCATAAATATGTCGGATTCTTTTTGGTCATAATGATTTCTAAATTTTGAAAATGTTGGACTCTTTTTTTCTTTTTTGTTAAATTTTCCTTCTGTCTGCAAAATAATTTTGAGAGCAAGTTGAAATCCAAACTGCTCATAACATTTTTCATTCCATTTATTTTAAATTAAATGTTATTTAGCAAAAAAAAACAAATTTTAATTTTTCGCATCATTTAAAAAGTTTGGATAGCCATTCCACTGTTTTAAGCCCATATTCTCATAGATATCGGTGAAAGATGGAGGGACTCTTTGATATATTTGATGTTCTGAGATAACTGAATTTCTCGAGGTTGTGTTTGTTCCGAAAAGAATTTAGCTTTTAGAGTTCAAAACATGAGAAACAATGGATGAGTGTCGCAGTCTTTTTTCAACTGCGCAAATGCCGATAAAATTTGAAGATACACTACGGAACCAAAGGCTAAGTATCGCATTATTCTGCTTTATAAGCAGGAATTACGGAAAGATGCGAAAAAAAGGTGTGAAATTTAGACGTTATATGAGAAATTCGATTCTGATTTTCTTCGCGTAAACAGAAAAGATTATGTAAGCGATTTGTTCTTTCACTGATTGTTAAGCAACGAGAGGTCAGTTTCGAGGCCATAAAATCAAGCGAAATTCCCTCAAATATCAAAAATAATCCGCAACATTAGCTAGCGACTTTTTGAATAATCACATGAGCGTACTAGTGTAACCCATAACGCTTTCATTTGTTGCGATACAATTTCCAGAAGTAGACGAATTCTCAAAAATATAGTGTTTTTTGAGAAATGTTGCGAAAAATCACTGTGCTAAGAAGCGAGTATTCTCGTTCAAAATAGTGTATCAATCTCCTCTGTATACATCAAATATTATCTGCATTGTTTTCCAAGAAAAGGAGTGGAAGGTACTGGAAGGGCCCGAATACAGTCCAGATATGAATCTTATTGAAAATTTATGGACAGTTTTGGAGCAGCGATTATGAAAACAGAAAATTCATTGGGGAAGTTATTAGAATAGAACGTGTCGCAAATTTGAAACGAAATTGACGCAGATGTCGTCAAAAACCTGTGTGAATACTATGCCAGCTGTCCGCTAGTTGTTAAAAATCTTTACGTATGATGAGGTGTTTTTAGAGAACAAATTTGAACTCAGAACGTCGTATTATTTGATGTTTGTATTTTAATGCTTCTTAAAAAATCTTCATGTGTACGTAGCTTTTTGCTACCATAGTGAATATAATTTCTAAAACATTTTTTTTCGTCTTTTCATCCAGATAAATACTTATAAACAAAGTTAGCTGTTTTTTGTTATAAAGCAAATAAAACCAATGCTGAACTAGATTATTCTGAGCCCTTTTGGGGCAACAAATTTGCCTCAACAGCGCAAAATTCTCCACGAATCAGTCTTCACATGCACATTAAAGTTTTTGATAACCTATTCTAGCCTTCTAGCAAATACAACCCAGCGGTTAGCTGCACTCTGAAAACAACAGAGACGGAAAAAATTTTTTAACTTGTTCTCTGGTACATAATGCTTTTTGCGAGGGAATTTAAATCTGGAAAAGATTATGCTGAAAATTATCTTGACTATCCATTGAATCCGAAAGTTTGATTGTGTAAGATCTCAGTAGGGGTTATTCAAAAAGTTTATCCAATACCAGAAGTGATTTTTCTCAAATTGGAAGTCTTTATTGGATGTAATCCAATAAGCGATATGAAGTGATAGGAAAAACATGACCTTGTGACGTTAAATTCGGAGCAGGTGTTGCTCATGCCCCAAAATATGGTATCAAATTTAGCATTCATATAAGATTGTTGGATTGTTCAGATAAAACCAAAACTTTGGGCCCAAATTTGACGTTTGATGATTAATATTGTTTGGGCTGGTTTTCCAGTGAATCCTATCAATAGATCATAGATATTTTATCAAAAGGTTATCAATCAATCTTCTACAGTTCATCGCCACTTTTTCTCTGATCATGGAAATTCCAACCACTGAATTTTACTGAATCATGGAAATGAAAGAAACTGTAAGTGAAAATACACGAATGCAAAATATCAGAAATGCTTAATGAAATATATCAAGTTTATAGATCATATGTGGGCCAGGTCGAATAGATCCTTTCCGAAACCAAATTCCCCAATTAAGAAGCACAACTTTTTATTTTCTAACCTCTTCCCACGCTCTAGTTCCCCTATAAACATTAGTACTGCTACCTGGCACCATTCAATCAAGACCAAGCGGACCTTTTGATGACCTGGCAAGTGAGCTGTGTATACGTTTAAGCTTGGTCAATAATGCTCGCAACCTACTTGGAAACAATTTATTACTAGCAAATGTTGAAAGATTTTTTTTCAAAAATGGAGCCATTTGAATTGGCATGGACTGGTCTGTAATATTGTTTCAGAGCTTGGGCAATTTGTCTGATAGTGCTGGGAGTGATATTTCTGTTTGTGCTTTTGTTGCTACTGGTGATAATTTGCATTTGCTGCACAGACTGTGGAAACTGTGGCTATTCTCAATCAGCGAAGGAGTTCAAAGAAGAGAGGAAGAACAGAGAAATGGAAGGAAATGAAAATTACCAGCATGCCGATTATCCAAGAGACTAGTTGATTTTCGTCCTCTCTTTTAATACAAAAACACTCATGATTTGATTTTTTTTTCTCTGTTTGACTATTTTGTCTGATTTTGTCGTAAAAATTTTTTTGCCCACAGTGTCAGTGTTCAGCAACTGAAAAGAAACGTGAAAATGCGTTTGTGATTGATTTTTGATTTAAAAGTACCCTATATCCCGAATAAAAAACGAGCAAGAGCTAATTTAAATTAGCGCCCGGGTCCAGGTTTGATCAAAAAATGATGTAAGATTAGCGGTGAAAAAAACTTTTCACCGCAAAGCGCCCGCATCATTTACCGTTGAATGCGGTGAGAGCGGTGAATTTTTTTTAGATTTCAGGTTTTTGGCAGTGAAAGTTTTTTTTTTCACAGCATTCACCTGATTTCTGACAAAAAAGATACTGCCGTACATGGGTTCGAACCTCTCACCTCCTGCATGTCAACAATGTTTCCTGTGAACTTAAAATAAGCGTTGAAATTAGCGTTGAATATTTGCAAGAATTGCAATTTTAGCGGTGAAAAACATTTTTTGACCCCAATCTGCTGTTAGCGGTGGAAATTTTTTTACACCTCAATCTGCTGATAGCTCTGAAAAGATTACTTGCGCTGAAAAAATTACTAGCGCTGAAAGATAGTAATCGGATTTTTTTTTTCAAAAACGGAGCCATTTGAATTGGCATGGACTGGTGTGTAAAATTGTTTCAGAGCAGGGGCAATTTGCCTGACAGTGCTGGGAGTGATATTTCTGTTTGTGCTTTTGTTGCTACTTGTGATCATTTGCATTTGCTGCACAGACTGTGGAAACTGTGGCTATTCTCAATCAGCGAAGAAGTTCAAAGAAGAGAGGAAGAAGAGGGAAATGGAAATTACCAGCATGCCGATTACCCAAGAGACTAGTTGATTTTCGTCCTCTCTTATAATACAAAAACACTCATGATTTGATTTTTTTTTCTCTGTTTGGCTATTTTGTCTGAATTTGTCGTAAAAAGTTTTTTGCCCACAGTGTCAGTGTTAAGCAACTGACAAGAAACGCGAAAATGCGTTTGTGATTGATTTTTGGCTTAAAAGTAACCTATATCCCGAATAAAGAAACGAGCAAGAGCTAAATTAAATTAGCGCCCGGGTCAAGGTTTGATTAAAAAAATGATCTAAGATTAGCTGTGAATAGCGGTGAAAAACCGCAAACCTTTCACCGCAAAGCGCCCGCATCTTTTAACTCTGCATGCTGTGAGAGTGGTGAATTTTTGTAGGATTTCAGGTTTTTGGCAGTGAAAGTTTTTTTCACCGCATTCACCGGATTTCTTACAAAAAGATACGGTTGTACATGGGTTCGAACCTCTCACCTCCTGCATGTCAACAATGTTTCCTGTGAACTTAAGATAAGTGTCTAAATTAGCCGTAAATATTTGTAAGAATGGCAATTTTAGCTGTGAAGAACATTTTTTCTTCGCATATTGCTGATAGCGATGAATTTTTTTCACCGCTTAACTAGTGAAAAAAAATCACCGATTAAAAGTTTTTTCACCGCCTTCATCGCAGTGAGCGCAAATCTTGCACTTGTTTCTCAAACTGACCGCGAATCTTACATCTTTCAGCAATTTTTAGCGGTGGCACCCCGAATCGGGCGGAACACATTAGTCGTCAACGTAATTTTATCATCAATAAGAATTAGTGATGAAATTTTAAATTGTTTCACTACAGTCAATTTGATCATGGTACACTTCTTTTTGTGTTTGTTGTGACCAACCGAACGCTACATGCAATTTTTGATCGTTTTTTAAGACTTCAAGGGAAGTATATATTTATGCATGTTCTTTGTAGGCACAGCAAGTTTAGCTCAAGAATTTTTGGATTAAGAATATTTTTACTCACCACGAATTATTACCCAATCAAAAGCGAAACTTAAGCTTAAATCTGTACAAACAAATAAAATGCCGAAGTAATTTGAACTAATGAGAAAGATTGAATAAGTAAGTATTGATTCAGCTGAAGATTAATTTATTGATCTCCCTCCAACTTCTCATTCACGATATAAAAGGTTTAGAAGCCCAACTTAGGAACTAGGGATATCAAAGATATAAATGTCTCTCCCTAAATTCCGCCAAAGAGCACTTTTCCCATAGGATACGTTTTAAATGTACCAAAATCGGACTAAGCAAACTTGATCTCGAATAGATTTTATACGTTTAACTTTAAACTCGTTTTTTAGATCGGTTTTGATTATATTTTTAAATCTGTGTTGCCAATCAATTTAACAATTATTGGGTTGATTTTTTTGGTAGTAGTTTTTGTTACAGAAAATGTTAAAGTGTAATAAGTTAGTTTTTGATTGGTCTTGCAAAACGTCGGTGGAATTTTACATTTTGTTTTTAGAAACGTTTTGATCAAATTCTTTCAATCCTTTAACTAAGAGTTAAATTTTAGTATTCTTGATACTGTAAAAATTTCAACTGCTTGTTTGTGAAATGCTGGAATTTAGTGTTAAGTTTTAGAAAAAGAAGGAAAATCTTAAAAGACGACTGCAGTCTGTACAGCCACTAGAGAAGTTTAATAAAGTCAACTATTAAGTTCACGTAAAACTGATTTGGAATCAAACTATTATTAAGGTACGTCTTCCGTAAAAATTATTCAACTTTATTGAGTGACACATGAATTTTTAACAAGCAACCTTTAAATAATCATTAGTAGGCTTGGTTACGAAGGAGTTGCAGTATTTTAACAACAGAGAGACAACCACAGTGACCACGGTGGATATCATCAACACGACTGATATCTCAGAGTAATAACCGGAACGCTCTTTTCAAAAGACTAATGAGTGGAGCCTCTCTGTGGTTAGGGTTGCCTTCTGGTAGAAGTTTTGGAAATCTATTACAACTCATGTAGTTTGGAAGGGCAAACCAAATTAACTATCCAAGGTCTGCGGTAACCCTAAGTACCTGATGGACAATGGGGATCTTTTCTGCTAGCGCCCCCAGCTATATATAGCCGTTAGATTTGCACCCCCAAAATCTAAGTTTTCGCGAATTGTGAGAGCGAAATTTGCAGTTCATTGAAACAAGAGTGTCTAGGTAGATTGAAGGCACTGTTAGAATAGTTTCCTTAAGAAGTTTTAAAAAATCAAGCCCTTATTGTAGCCGATAACACCAAAAATGATCTAATACAGAAATTTTTATTGATGCTTACGTTATATGCAACAAATTTTGGTTGAATACGTAATACTTTCAAACCATAGCTGTGCTAGCTTTTAGTAAATGCATATTGCTCATATATGTTCACGTATAAGATTACTTAGCTTTAACAATATGTTTACACATTTATAAATGGGGGTGCCTAACTAAGCGGGGGGGGGGGCGCTAGCAGAAAAGGTCCGACAATGGCTTAGAGCTCTTTTCAATTGGGTTAGTACTCGTATGATTGAGTTGGGGAGTAAACACCTACGAGCCGTTCAGGCCATCTGAAATTTTGTTTAAATATAGTGCTTGATAGGGTGGTTGATTAGTTGAATTGAGACCCGGGTTTAGTTCACAAGTGTGGAGTTACCATTTAAATTACTTTGTAGTATTTTTCTGAGAACTAAAGAGTATCACTCCAATTATTGAGGCATTACAAAATTTTTCAATTTTGTAGTTTGAACAAATTGGCTGACGCGCAATTGCGCCTAGACAGCATTCTTTTAAGTATTAAACATTGGGCGTGGTATAACCACTTCTACAATTGTGAAAACAAACTGTTTTCTTCGCTAATGCTACAAATGTACTATAAATGAACACAATTTTCAAAGAGAAAGCACCGTTAGAACGTTACTAAGCAAAATGGCCCATATACAACCGTCTCGTTAGAGGAAGAAAATTAGTGATTGTTATACCATTTACGAAAGAAAATGTTTATTCGGTTCAGACAAGGGTAATAAATTGTGCCATATTTCATTTTTAATTGGAGTTTAATTTGAAGTTAACTTAATTGAGTTTAATTACCCCATTACCAAAATTAAGAAAAACAGAACAATCGATGGATCAGACAGACTGTGTTGTCTTTTAATTGCTTATATTCACTGTTGCGTTTGAATTGAAATCACCAAAAAAACCTCCAATTTCGCGAGTTTGGTTTACTTCTGGGTAAATAGTTGGTGTAATTTCGTTTAAATCACCCTAGTCAAATTGGGACGGTTATCTGCTAAGATCTTGCAAGACTCTTGTAAGACTCTGGTATGATTATGCATCATCTTGTAAGGGCTCTTACAAGACTCTTACAAGATAACCGTTAATCTTGCAAGATTCTTAGCAGATAACCGTTGTTCTTATAGGATTCTTACCAGATAACCGTTGACTTTGTAAGACTCTTGCCAGGCATCCGTCGCTCCAGAAAGCTTCCAGACAGAAAAACAACGCTCTTGCAAGACCAACATAGCTATAAAAAAGCTTTCTAAAACGTAAAAAATGACCCCCAAACGTACTTCAAAATGCCCATAAGGGGCTTAAACAACATATAACACATAAAACATTGTCTCAGCAAGCAAGGTTTGTGAGCTCAGTAACTATGTGTACAAACCTATAAATCGATTTCGAGATTTTTTATAGGTTTTCTAAAAAGGTAACAGTTTTTTTTGGCTCTTTTTTCTAACAAATATCTGAGACAAAACTACACATCAATATACATAATAAAGAAGCTAAAACAATAATAAACTAAAGCACTTTGATTAAATGAGTCGCTAGAAAGGAAGGGGGCGAAACTAAGCAATATTTTTTAGAACACTTTTGGCGATTTCGAGAAAAAAACCCAAAAGTCTTACAACTTTTTTTCAAGACCACTTATTTAGATAAGACAACTTTTTTCCCGCAGTATGTGTGCATCATTGTGTATATTGACGCCCCACAAATTGGCATGGAATTTTTTTTTCAGAAATTTAGTTTGCGATGAGTTTAAATTCTTACATCAACTAACATTTTTGATGGCACCAGATGGAATTGATCCACATTACCCCAAAAAGCAAAAATCTGCAGCTTTTTTGTGCGGATTGTGATGATGTCACATCTGTTTGTCTGGTAAGCATGTTAAGAAAAATAGTCTCTACGGTGAGCAACAATGTTGGTTTTTGTGTTTACAGGCTGTCTAGCTGGCAAAATAAAAATTCTTTGTATGGTTGGTTGAAATACAACTGGAAATCCTATTTGTACTACCACAACAAAAAGTCGGTATATTTCTTTTATTTTGAAGTCACCCATTTGTGTCTAGGACAGACTTTTTTGGATGCTTTAACCAAAAAAGATGAAACGCTTATCTGGTAAGGGTCTTGTAAGTGTCTTACAAGATAACCGTTGCAATCTTGCGTCTTAGCAGATAACCGTTATTTGCAAGACTCTTACAAGATCTTAGCAGATAACCATTTTTCGCAAGAATCTTGCAAGATCTTAGCAGATAACCGTCCCAGTTCGTCTAGGGCATCTTTTGGAAAATAAAACTCAACAGGAAATTTCGTTTGCTCCTACTGTTACTTTGTTTTTTTTTTGGTTTCCAGAGCCTCAACAAACCCCTAATGTCAAAGGAAATCAACAAATTAAATTTTTGTCCTTGGTTTTTGTTGTTTTTGAAATGTTTTCGTTTTAATATTTCGCGCAGTTGTCATAAAAAAGGATATATTCGTCCAGAATTAAGATATAAAGCAGGGTTTACATTCTAATTTTAGATTTCTGGAGTAATGAAGAATTCTTAACCTCTAAATTTTTCTCCTTAAAAAAATCTTCCCTTTTTTTGAAAACCGCCTTTAGCTGTTTTAAAACTAAATCTCGTTCCTCAAATTAAAACACTATTATTTAGTTCTGGGTGCTAAAAAGTTTTCAAATGAAAAAAAATAGATGAAGATGTGGAGCTATGTTTTTAGTTGGAATTTTTTTAGTTTTTAGTTGGAGTCTATGATTTCTAAGGAGACGATCATAGAAATGTTCAGAAATTGGACATGAAAATTTTTCGAAAATTGAAAAAGTAGCTGCACTCTAGAGTAACTTTTTGAATTCACTCTATTAGAATTACCTGCTTCTGAGTTTAATAGAATTTACTGTGCCCGGCATCTAGCCATCTACCTAAAAACCCTAATTCACGTCAGCTGTCGGGGTAAACTTCCTTAACTCGCCTTATCTCAAGCCAGTTTGCAAACATTGCCTCATTTTTACTTTAAAAACCATACCTTTTCTCTAATTTAACCTTAAAATTTTTTCACGTTTTCCTGGGCCGTTAATGTAAAGTTAACTTAATTTTCTTTAATTTTCGTAGATTAATATTTTCAATTTTACCTGATTTTGCTTGTGTTAAGCCTAAGCATAAAGTACTTAGCGTAACATTTAAGCTAAAGAAAGAACACTGAATTCCGAACCATGCCAAAGAGTATACAACTGACCAGTGTAAATATTTTCAAATCACAGATTTTTTTTAAAATTACAGCAGAAAATCTAAGTGAATTGCATTTTCGTGCTATCCCAACGACAACCCAACAACGGTAAGTCTAGTTTATATTTCCCAATTTGAGGTCACGCAGTGTTGAATAAGTAACCTTCCATAAACAAGGGTCCAAGTTAAAAACTGAGCAGAAGAAGAGTCTAAGCAGCTTGGGGAAATTTTATTGTCTCTTTTGATTTTAGTTTCACTGAGTAGTTCAAACCAATCTCATTTCGCCAATCTTACAAATGAATTCTGCACTTTGCTGTAAACAAATTTCAGATTCCAGAACAATTTTTTTCCTGTTAGACTCCTGAAGACTACAAGTGACTAATGGACATACAGTTGGTGGTGTGAAAGCAGGCCTTAACTGTTTCTTTATTTTCCAAAACTTGTAATATTTTTGTTCGCAAAAATTATTTAATGGAGAGTTGGTTCCAACTGCGTTTAATATCTTGAACAGATTCAACCTTTTGTCTGAAAGATGTTGCTCTTGAAGCCCAGTTTTAACCGTTTTTCCGAGAAAATGATTAAATTCTGCTCAATTGCGTGAATTACAACTGATGTGTCGTGCAAATGACTTAAAAACAGTTCATTTAAGACGAGTCTCAATAGATTTTGTGGGATAGATTTTCTACTAGCGTAAATTGTTTTTTTTCCTTGGGCCACTTTTTGTAAAATATATTTGACTTCACCTTGAAATAATAATTTGCTGTCTATATGAACCCTAAATATTTTACTTCAGGTTTCTCGTCTATTGGAATTGAGTCTATAATGATCTGTTCATTATAGATTTTCCTTCAGCTCTTATCAAGTATCATGAATTCAGTTTTTGAGGTGTTCCCTGTCAGTTGCTGTTCATGAACATTTTGAATTAGTTTGTTGGCGTTTTGTTCTAACTTGGCCTTGCTTTCGACAATGGATATATCAAAAATTAAAATAACAGTATCGTGAGTATATTGTATAAGTATAGTTTCTTTGCCAAACCGTTTTGCCATATCACTAATATACAGATTAAATAAAAGCGGTTCAAGTACTGTTTCTGGTGTTACACCTCTAAGAACCGTTATTTCATCTGATGAGCAGCCTTGTAGGATAACAGATTGGAGACGGTTTGTAAGGAAGGGTAGAGTTTTTGAGCTTTCATCAAAACCTAAGTTGTCCGACTTGATTTTCAAAATTTTCTATTTGATTGAATCAAAAGCTTTTGAAAGCTCAAGGAAAGCGGCTGTTACAAAATTGCTTATTTCGGTTCTGCTATTGATTACTTCTGTGCAAAATAATAGGGAATCGATTGCTGAGTTTTTCTTCCTAAAACCATATTGACATTTACATAGAAAGTTGTTGTCGTGAAGGTACTGACAAATTTGATTCCTCAAGATGGTTTCAATAATCTTAGATAAGCACGGGGTGACGGAGATTGGGCAATAGTTATTAGGTTCTTCAGGGCCATCTTTCTTGTACAGTAGAACAATATGTGCTTGCTTAAGTTCATTGGGAAAACAAGATATTCTGATGCAATGGTAGACAAGACGAGGAGCCATTACAGAACTTGAATCTTTAATAGCCCGTGCTGGAATTTGTGATTGTACGATTGATTTATTTCTTCCCAGTGCTTTAATTGCATCATGACAGTCTTTTTCCGTCACAAAGTGAAATCTAATTTTTTGGTTAAAAATTGCACGCGTTTAATATCTGTAGTGGAAATTGGGGGCCATGAATCTTGCCAAATGTAGAGGAACGAAAGTTTAGTAGGTTAGCAATTTTTTTTCTGTGTTCCGTAATGACCAAAAACATTTCTCAAATTAATTTTTTTGGCTTCTATTCTTTCAGAATTTCTTATGTCATTTATCAGCATCCACTTTTCTGCTGCTTCAAAAAGATTTCTATGAAATCTATTGAAAGCGTTGTGGTAAGAAATTCTGATTTTTTTGGATTGAAGAATTTTTCGTATTCTTGATAATTTAAAAATCTATCTCGATCGGCCATCAATTGTCTTGATTTTCTAGTTAATCATTTGTCTGTTAACGTGAACAATTTCTGTCTTTTCTAACAATACACTTTTCAATTTGAGCTTTTGTGACAGTAAAGTCCTTTTCTGTAAAGTGTTTTTTGATTTAGCATCTTTTTGGTTTCCACAAGAAGCCCTATCATACCTAAAGTTGCCAATTGATCACTTTTTACAATAATATCACAAAGTACATTGTCGTTTATAGGTGAGCAGTCAGTGATAATGCAATCAATAAGGCTTTCGGTATCAGTCGCTCGGTTTAAATGAGTAGGATTGGTTTTTTTTGTTGACATGCAAGTCATACGGAAGTATTACTGTTTCGAGCTTAGATTTTTCTAACCTATCTAAGTCGTTAATGTTTTAATCACCCAGAAGTATTATCTATTCTTTTATGGTAATTGCATTATCAATGTTATTTGCTAGTTGGTCCAAAAAGCATTGCTGTTTTTTTATTGAGATTATAGGTAACATTCAATGAAACAGACTCGCAAGTTGGCAGTTTCAACGAGACCCCTAAACTCTCAAATTTATCCGTTAAAAGATTTTAATCATTGCGGAATTTTGGAGAAAAAATTTTTTGATACAAGCATCATAACTCCGCCACCATTTTTAGTACTGTCAGTTCTAAAACAGCATAGTCGTTCTTTGTCAGTATTGAAAAGATTTGTATCATCATTTTTACAGAGGAAGGTTTCTGTGAAACAAAAACAAATGCTGTTTGATCCTATATCGTGTTCTAATGTGCGTAGGTGATCCTTCCTGATGAGAACGCTTTGTACTTTAAGGTGATAAAAATTCAATTCCTACTCTCCTCTCTAAATTATCCTGATAGACTCATTATATGTTTTGATTTTTATGTCACCGGCCCTCTTAAGCTAATGAAAAGATGAATTAGAATAACAAAATACTCATAACCTACAACTAGTAACCTTGTTTGTGGAAGGTACCTTAAAGCTTTGTCCAGGCCTTTGATAAACGTTTTTTGTTTTGTAGGTAGTGTTATCGCCACTGTTGAGGCGGAAATTCTTGTGGCCAACAGTAGCAAAACTAAATAAAACATTGCGATTGTTGTATTGAGGAACAGCAATTGTTCAACGTCATTTATTAAAAATAATTGCAACAACAGTCCTTAAAATCATCAGTATTACAATAAATTGTTTCGTTGGAATGGAGGTCTTTGATAGGATTGGGCATAATAGTTTGAAGCACCTCTATAGTTTGACGCAGAGAATCTTTGATTAATTGTTCGATAATTTCTATTGGATGCCATTAAAGTTCTCTTGTCTGTTTGGGTGGTTTTATTATATGGTTTTATTTCGAAAGCTGGAACGGTAATTGTATGAAGGAACTTTATTAGTTAAGTTTTTGTTTTGGCAGGGTCCCTTGAGACTGATGCTAGTTTTTGATGTCAAAAGAAGATGAGAAAGAAGATGAGAAGAGGCACATCATGTTGGTAGTTTAAATGCACATTACCAAAATACAGAAATTTATATCCGTTGGTATCAGTTTAATCTTTGCTTAAAGTTTTTTTTTAAATTTTTGATATTACCATTCAGAAATGTTATCTTAAAAGAGGGTTTATCGGAATTGTGCAATTTAATAAGATTATTGATTTCAATAATGTTATCATTTTTATCTCGATACTGCTCAACATTTTTCCGTGGTGGTACTTCACAAACAACGCAAACATCTGGATTGAATTTTTCAATGCATAAATCAATCAGATTTTTGGGTTCCTGGAAATTTTCAGAGACAGATTTAATATTTCGTTTTAGCACGTTGTTGGTACCGTCTTGAAGTACTGAAGTTCGAATTTTTTTTCGGGTCGTATTTACTCAGAACTTTAATTTATTTTCTTGTTGGTAGTGGACCCTCGATAAACATGCTTTGAGCAGTCGATTGGAACGAATTTGTCAATTTCAATCTGGCCTATTATGCCACAAGATTATTACTTTCGGTTGACAGTTCTTCTTTGGGAGCTCGCGAAGCAATTCGGTTGCCTCTCTCATGGTGCCTATTGTATTGCATTCTTTTTGAAATGTTAGCCCACCGTCTCACCCCCTACCAGTTGGGAATTAGCCATATACAAACCTGACGTCATCATCTTGGTAAATTTTGGAATTCTTTCCCCTATAAATTTCTCCTTTTCCTCCTTTTGTTATAAGTTTAAACATAGATTTGGTAAATGTGTTGCTTGTTTAGAGAGGAATACTGCTTTTCATCAATCATTTTTGTTTACTAAACGTTATTATTGCTTTACTGCTTGATTTGAGAGCTGTTAATAGCTTAGAGATGCATTAATATTGCTAAGATTCAAGTGTTTTCAACATGAATTCTTTAAGGTCAAAGAGGAGATATCTTTAAGGTCAAAGAGGAGAACTCTTTAAAATCAAAGCAAAGCGAAAAAGCGACTCTTTTAAAGGCAGTGAAATTTGCGTCTGAAAAGGCATTGAAATGAGCGCTTATTTAAAGGCAGTGAAATGAGCACAAACACAACAAAAGTGAAATGAGGTCAAGCACAACAAAAGTTAGAATAAATTTGAAGTAATTTAATTATGAATTTTTCCCAGTCGTTGAAATACAAATTTTAGGTAACTTTAGAGAAAGTGAGTTTTAATTTAATAACTTAAAAAAAGTTTTTAACGCAAAGTTAAGTTCAATTAATATAAGGGAGGACAGAATTTAAGACTGCTCAAAACGCTGTTTTGTTTGCATTTTTAGGC
This sequence comes from Convolutriloba macropyga, assembly GCF_964194025.1. NCBI lineage: Eukaryota > Metazoa > Xenacoelomorpha > Acoela > Convolutidae > Convolutriloba > Convolutriloba macropyga. Next base: position 24,981,372 of record NC_134481.1, on the reverse strand, counting down.
CGAACTACATCATAGATCTTTTTGGACGGATAAAATTTTTTGGTTTGTAGATTAAAACCATAGACAACGAGAAGAAGCTAAGTTAAAGTAAAGTTAAGGTAAACTTTACCTTAACTTTACCTAGGCAGCGGTTTACCTTAACTCCGTTAAGATAAAATCACCTTAATTTTTTTAGTGTGCCCGGCACCGGCAGAATCTAAATTCGACAACATTGCTTATTGTCTATTCACTTTCCAGAACAATTTGTCTAGGCAAAATCGAGGACGGTTGTTTTAGTTCCAGCCAAAGTCGGGGGCATCAGTTAAAGTCCAGACAAATTCTTTTGATACCGAAAATCTGCCGAGGACAGTCTTTCCATAGCTCAAATGGGTCGAGGACCCTCTTTTCATAAATCCAGGTCTAGACTAGGGCGACTTCATTTAATTTTTTTCAGCCCAAGAGGAAAACGTTTATTTCAAAGCACAAAAATAAATATTGCTTTTGAGATATGCAAGGTACTTGAAATAAAGTGCTGTAGAGCTCAGATCCTTGTTACTATTATGGGATCTTTTTCAGAATAAGTTTTATCTGTTTCTATAATAAATGTAAATTATACAGTGATTTGATATCGAAAACTGGTCTTGATCAATTTGACCCTTGTTTTGTTTAATGACCACTCCAGATAATAATAAATAATAAATTCATTTGCGATATACAAAGAATACAGTCATCATTCATGTATACCGCACGAGCACCAAAAGGCTGAAAGCCTGTGTGAGGGGCCGCTTTAGAGCTTCTTTTCCCATAAATTTTCCCTTGACTTTGCATTTTTGAAAAAAAGTCAATCGCAAATACTTGTTCTATGCTATAGTGAAAAACTAGATGATATTATGTTTCTCTCTTTGGCATCCTGGGCATCAGATTGGTCATTGTTCCAAGATAAAAAGCAATTTAGAGCCTAAAAATAAACGAAGGAACGTTACTTGAAATACTGCATTTTGCAATCGGAAAGAGTACAAAAAGTCAAATTAAAATTACCTTAAAGAGGCCAAGTTAAATTTTTAAGCATTAACTGATACCCTGGCAATGTTAATGTAAATTTATCATAAACTACAGAATTGTTTTCAAAAATGATCGCAGAAGGAGAGTTCTGAAACATGGTGAACACTGATTGCTGTCGCTCAGAATGTATTCTACAATATGTTCTTGAGAAAGTTGAACGTCCTCAAGTCAAAAATTGTTCACAAACATTTCACATTTTCTTGAACTGTTTGGAAATGTTTATATACTTCACGCATTTCACAGCGTTCTTCTTGGTCGTGTTTATTTTTCCAAAGCTCAGTGCAAAACACGTTTTACACACATCGTTCGATTACATTGAAGCAGATGAAGATGAGCAGAAAAAACATGGTAATCTTTTTTTTCAGTGAAACAAAGCTTTAAAAATTTTGTTTAGATTTTTGACAATAGATCATAGCAAGATATGTACGTAAAACTAGCAAAAATTGCGAATATATTTCAAGACGTTTGGTAAAATGAGGCCGAAAAAAGTTTCAAAGACAGGTCAGGATATATCATGAAAACTGATTAACGAATAAGTTTTGCTAAGACATGCAAACTTTCATAATCTTGCCTGTGTGGGCTCGCAAAATCAGGTTTTCTTTCTGTAACTATAGTGACGAATAAACTTTAGACGCAGACAGACCTTCTGCTGCAGATGAGACGAAAAAAGAAGATTTGCAAGTTGTTACTGATGATTACACCAACTATTACTACTATGATTACCACTCTCATCGACTCAGGTATGAATCCAATAACTTGATATGCAACTACCTATAGTCCGTCTACATTTAAAAATACTCCATATCGAGAACCAGTTGTGTAAAACCTAATTAAACATCATGCAATCTCACCTCAATTCTCTTAGAATTTGAAATGCCATAAATCAAAGAATGAATTGAACTTGCCACAAATGAAAGAAACTACTCATTTCTATAACTTTTTAAAAAATTGGGCATGCATTTTTGGATCTATTCACCAGCTGTGTAGGTCGTACAGACAGTTTATTGTGTAAAATGGTGCATAAAAGTGTTTGACGCACTTAACCCGCAAATGTTTTGAAACACAATACGTAACAATAGTTCTCAAACAAATATAAAACACTGTTTCCCCACACTTTTCTAATCATTTTTAGAGTTAATTATTTTTCTGGTTGGTTAAGGACATTAATTGCAAAAGAGATATCAATTTTGAGAAAAAAAACTATCTGAGCTCAACAAGATGCTTAAGTTTTGGTACAAAATGCACCAAAAAGCGCTGACATTTTGAGACGTATGCACTAAAATTGCACTGAGACTGAAGAAAAACTCTGAAAAAAGAGCTGGAAGATATGTAAGAAAATTGCTGAAGTTATATAAGAAATGCCCTGAAGGTCCGCTGAAATATTAATATTTCGCAGCCTGACAATTTTAGCGCATTGTTTACATAATTTTTGAGCATTTTTTACAAATAAATCGCAAAAACTGCGCTGACGTCTCGAGGATCAAAATCTACGTACGTCGGCTCAAAGTTTCAACTCATTGATGTTATCTTTTATGATTAAGAGTAAGAGCTGAAATTAATTGCTCTCAAACGAAGTTTGTAGCAATTATATTAGTCCTGTCGGTCTTTTTCATGTGATTTTTTGCTTGACCGAGTTCGTGGGATAAATATAAATATAGCGGGCATTAGGTGCTCTTGAAGCCTTTCAGCTCACTTGTCTTTCAAGTATACGATTCACAGACCACTCGCCGGTTGTTTGAGAGCAGTTCGCCCGAAGTTAGTTGGCTATGTTTCAAAATATTAGTACAAACACATTTAAATAAAATGCCTCAATTCTTTTACTCATCAAATATGTACTGTTTAATAAAGCCGATTTCTGCTTTATTGGGGAAATTAAATATGAAACTCATTAAAAACGAATTTTTTCATACTAATAAAAAAAATCATTTTTTTGTTGCTCAAAACTACGGTTCTTTTATACCACCAGTCGTACCAGCAGTTATGACCTCTAGTATATTCAATTGTTTCCTACAATAGGCTCCACCAGTTATGTAAAAAACATGGCTCGTCATGAAAACACCTCTTTTTAAGGAACCTATTGTTAAACGACGAAATATGAATCAAATACATCATTATTCAAAAATTTAGATTTGCGGATCAAATTGAGAGGACAGGTTTTTTTGAGTGTTATGCAAATCACTATTGTTAAAACTACTTTTTTTAGAGTGATTTGGGGTAATATATGTTATAATTTGAAAAATAATTATGAAAATTAGAGTTTTTAAAAAAATTCTGGAGTCGAAGATGTTAACCGTTATATTAAGTATTCATGTAAAGTGTGATAGAGTTCCAAAAAAACGGGAAAACCTCTTTAAATTTTCCTGTACAAAATATGAAGCATTTGCAGTTTTTTTTTAAAATCTGTGCGGGAAATATCTATTTACTGAAATGACCCTCTTTTCCTTCTTTCCCGCGGACTCACTGCCAATAACATGGTCTGTCCTTATTCAACGGTAAAAGTACCTGTAATTGTATTTAATGATAGAAAACGAACCGCATTTTTTTTGTTTTTGTATTCTTTGAGTTTTTGTTTATTGAAACCACTATTCTATATCAAAATTTGAACTCTATATGTTTAAAATTCGCTGTTTCATTAGTTTCTTTATATCATCTGTGACAAAAACTAATGTTGAGCACCTATGGAGTTAGTTTTATCAACATTTAAAAAAGCAAACATAAACAAAGCGCTAAAATAGCGGTTTTAATATGCAAGAACAATAAATAGTGGTTCAAAGAAATTGGTTGAATAAACAAACATTTTCTTTTTAAAAAAGTATACACCCTTTTATTTTGTATTCCGTGTCATCAAATTTGTAAAACTTGGCAGGGTATCAAAGGCAGTGTTAAGGCACTCTTCTTTGAGACATCTTGTCAATTGAAACAAAGTCTAGCCAAAAAAAGTTATGAGTGCAAGAATTTGTCAAAAATATTTGGAAGGTAAAAAAAATTGATTGATGTTTTCCTGTTAAATAGAAAGCCAAAGTGGATGCGTTTGAAATACTGAATGTAAATGAGAAGGTAGTCCATCCTTTAATTAAAATCAGCTTTGACTGCATACCGCTGTCCACAAAACTATTAAAAAATCGCTGACAAACTTTGAACAAAATTTTGCTGCTATAAGGACAATTGAAAATGATAAAATCTCTCAATTTACAAATTTGTCCGAAACGTCGTTATAATATCCAATATTCAAGCCTAATTTTATAGTCAAAAATGGAGTTGCAGACTAATTTATTAAAAAGTGAACAATTTCAAGCAATCTGATGGCTTTAAAATGAGATGCAAATATAACTTTGAGATACAAGTTTTTCTTTGAGAATCATCTACCTTTTATTGCTAGTTTTTCAATCAGCTAACGGAATATTACCTTGACAACTCAATTTTCCTCATGTAGGAATTGGAATCATGGCAACATCATTACAGCGCAACAGTCAACTTTGAGCGATACAACTTATTTCGTTGTTTTTTTCGACAGCCTTTTGATATTCCGTTTGTTTGAGAACATGGTCTTGAGCTCACTATCTCTTAAATGCAATGTTTCATGAAAAACCGGATGTGAAATAGTTTTTTTGCTTGCTTTATTTTCTTGAAGCAGGCAAACTTTTTTAATAGCCGCGAAGCGATAGCAGCTATTGTTGGGGACATCGTGGTTTTTTCAAAGAATTTGAATTGTATTGGGGCGCTGTCTTTTTTTAAGATCTATTCACACAATTTCACGATTTTCGAAGTCAAATTGGAGAAGTGATTTTGGTCTCGCCGAAATAGGAAATGGAGCGAAAAAGAGAGTGGTTTTGCGGCTTGAAATTTTTCCGCTCTATTTTTGAATTAGAGTGAGAAAACGGTGTTTGAACAAAAGTTCGATTTCTCGCTAGTGGTTTTTTGTTCACATGCGGCAATTTCACTTTCATTATTTTTATTGTTTTTTTAAGTTTTTTGGATTGGATTGTTTCTGAATGGTTTTCCCAATCCATTCATAGTCCGTTCTAGGTCTGGTTTTCTGTTTAGTCAATGAAAATTCGGATCTATTCTGTTTCCCCCCCCCAGCTTAGTGGGCTCATATTTTATACGCCCCCAGGCGCACGTGCTATTTTCTTACATAGTAACGTGCTATGTAATAACATATAATTTGTAACTGGGGGCGTAAAACACACTGGGGGGGGCGAAACAGAATAGGTCCGGAAATTCTTTGATTTGTTCTGCTATGTTTTTTTAATTCGTCGTGTCGATCGATGATTCTTGCAACCTGACTCCTTGGAATTGACTTTTTCAATGACTTCAGTGACTGCCACTGCTTTGCATTTAAAATTTGTATGCGTGACGTCATTTCTGCTTTAAACGTCAATTGCGTGAGTTAACTCACTAAAAAATAAATTCTGAACTCACTTATGGAAATTTAAATTTTATGAACTAGTTAAAGATCAATAGTGTGCATCCGATTAGTGCCAAACGTAAATGCCCTAGTTCTTGAGTATTAGAGTCTTGAGTTTTTGATTTTGGATATTATTTTTGAAATATAAATTTTAGGGCTTTTTCCTGATAGAGCGTATGTGTCTCATAAAAATGACAGTCCGATTTTAACCCGAAAATCTAGTGGTCTATTAAAGGACTGGTTGTCAATCTGTCGATCTAATTTCTTTAGTTGTTTCAGGCCACAAGCGTCTATCGCGGCTGTTTTCAGGCAATCTGCCGGCTATGTTTTGAAATATTTCAAACGTTTTACGAAAACTTTAGAATAATTCACGGTGCCGTCGAGGTTGTAAATCATTCACCACTTTTTCAGCCAATTGAAAACAAGCTTTTTTATTGATTTTACTCTGAGCTTAGAAAAATTGACAAATTAATTTTTTCTGTAGAGAAAACTTAGGCTACATTAATTTATCACTTGGGGCTAAGAAAGGATTAATGTGAGTTGTTGTCAATTGAAAGCTTGAATGATTTTGATAGAATTATACGGAGCATTAGGGAGAACGGAGTCATTTTCCATTACGGAGCATGCATTTTACATTTATAGAAACAATAGGGTGTAACCATTGCACTGCAGCACCTTTTGAGGTGAAATAGAAAAGTTGTCGAGCGCTTAGCTGTTACAATTTTTTCATTAAAAGCAATCCTTAAAAGAAATGCGGTTCACGTATGTGGTTTTGTACTATCAGCTCCAGGGGACAGGAATTGTAAACAATACTCTCGTAAATGGAAACATGGGAACAATTGCCATGCTAATGGCTTTGGATTCTTTCGCAAAATTTTTTTCGACATCCAAGTTCTAGACATGGAGATTATTAAAAGACTTCATTAGTTGATCTTAAACGAAATTTTGTAAAAATTTATTTAGTCCTGTGGTCTTTTTGCGACTCGAAAAGGAATACTGAGATTCTACAGGTGTTTTGTAGCTGACTCAAGTTTGTTTATGATTTGAACTTTTAAATTTCTTTTCGACCATTGACTTCTGTTTGAGAACGTTGACTTCTGTTTTCAAAAATTAGGTTTTAACAGTAGCATTGTTACTAAACACATAGTACTGAAATACTGCTCTTAATAATCAAGGTCAAAAAGGGCATAATGAGAATTTTTTTCCCATGAGTCCCTTCTACCTGTTCAAACTACAGAGACAACCCACGTACCCCAATCTTCCCTCCCCCGCAACCTAACTCCCCCTCCTGCATCATTTTTAAAATCATGTCTGTTCCATTAGGCTATTAATTTCTTCGTTATTTCTTTTTAATTAATCTCAAACAAAGTCTGTAGCAATTATATTAGTCCTATTGGTCATTTTATGCGATTTTTCGCTTATCCAATTTTTTGTCTCACTCATTTGACTTTTTGTCCTCAACAACGGCATAAACAGGTTGCCCTTAGAGGGCATTGAGTACGGTTTTGGAAACATATATTTATGATGTGAAGAGGTGTGAAGGGTGGTTCTTTGAGTTTGATCTCCACCCCTCTCCACACGAACCGTTTTAGTCGTCGGTTATGTTAATTAATTGCTCTCAAACGAAGTTTGTTGCGATTATATTAGTCCTGTCTTTTTAAGCAACTTTTCGCCTGACCAATTTTTCGTCTGACGCTTGTGATATTTCGTCCTCAAAAACGGTATAAACAGGTAGCGCCCAGCGGGCATTAAAAGCTTTTAGAGCCTTTCAGCTCTGTTTCAGCTCAAACTGTTCTGAAGACTTATACCTATAGTATGAAGGGCGGTTCTTAGAGGTTGAAGACCTCTACACTGTTGACCTCCCACCCTATTGCCCCATCCACCCAGCGCCGTAACCCCACCACCGTCTGCCCACATCAGCCCTCTGTGCACCCCTCCCCCCATTTCTATCTATTGAAAATTTATATCAAAAACAGGCAAATTTATACTATTTTGCATAATTTTTTCAAGCTTTTTGAAAGTTTGTGACAGTTTTGCTTTTCATTAGCCCTAGGTGTCAAGGAACCTCCTCTAGATTTTCAAAGTGGTTACTGCATAGTTTCTAGTGGTAATGAAATGGTTTCAACATTTTAACATTATGAATTTTAGCATTCTTTTTTGATAAAATGTGCAATTTTCTTCAAATTTTTTGACATTTATTTTTTCTTATTCAGGTCTTACCAGACAGACCCAGGGGCCAGAAAACCTCCTAAGGGGTTCGACAATAAGTTACTGACCAATTTTTTTGGGTTATGGAAAAGTTTTTCAATTTTTTAATGTCGCAAATTATAGCAATTTTTTGATAAAACGTTTTTTTCAAGATTTTTTTTTTGAAATATTACAAGTTTTTAAGATTTTTCGGCCTCAAGAGCCAAGGAACCTCCTCTAGGGTTTGCAAATAGGTTACTGCTTAACTCCTAAATGTAATGGAATGTCTTGCATGATTTTAATATCACGAATTTTAGCATTTTTTTGGTAAATTTGTGCCACTTTTTTTTTCAACTTTTGACATTTTTTCCTTATTCAGGTTTTTTTGAGCCTCCAGGGTCAGAAAAAGAAAATCTCCGTTAGAGTTTGATAATAAGTTGCTGGAAAATTTTGTTCAGGTATTAGTTTTCAACTTTTTAATATCACAAGTTTTAGCTTTTTTTTTTATAAAACTTGCAATTTTTTAGAAGTTTACAATTTTTTAAAGTTTTTATGTTTATACAGCCTCAAGAGCCACAGAACTTCCTCTAGGATTGGATAATATGTTACTGCATAGTTTATAGATGGAACGTAATGTTCTTCAAGATTTTAATGTCACAAATGTTTGGGACAAAATTTCAAAATTTTTTCAAATCTTCGGAAAAGTTTAAACATATTCCCAGTGTACAGGGATACTGGATAGTCTTTTAGGACAATGAAATGGTTCTTAAGATATAAGTATCTTGAATCTTAGCAAAATTTGTTAAAATTTTCAATTGTTTCCAAAATTCTTCATTATTATTTTATCCTTTTCTTTGTTTAGCGACCATTACTCATTACTGGCCAACAAAATTTTTCAAGTCTTGTAGATGGGTTTTTTGACCAAATTTTTGAGAAAAAAATGGTTTCGAACTGTTTTTACTGCGAACTTGAAAACTTTTGTTTTTAATTTTTGCCTTTTTCAGTGTTTTTCATTATGATTTATTTACTAACAAGGCTAGAAAACTAGAAGTAGCAGAGTCGAATCCCATCTTGGAAAATATTTCTATATATCTTCCTCTTTGTGTCAGTTAGGGTTTCTTTCCTTCTCTTGATTGTACACGTGTTAATCTCTCTCTATCTCTCTCTCTCTTTTTTGTTGATGCCTCACTTTTGCTGATTTTATGTGGCGTAATGTCATCATCTCTGACCCTCATGAATAATGAGTTATAGAGGAAATATTTATAACCATAAATATTTTAACAAGCACTTATTGGAAATCATTGTCGAATGCTCTCAGAAGCAATTTGTAGCAAGTATATTAATCCTGCTTGTCTCTTTTATGCAATTTTTCGCTTGGCCGATTTTTCGTCTGACTCATTTTGTTTTCGTCTTCAAAAACGGGATAAAGAGGTGGCGCCCAGTTTGCATAAAATTCTCGTAAGGCCGTTCAGTCCACTAGTCTTCAAGTACGCGATTAACAGAAACTGTTTTGGAGACTTATACTTATGGTGTGAAAGGCGGTTCTTAAAAATTGTTTCCACACCCCTACCCACCCACCGCCCTTACGTCAGCCCCCAATCCACTTTTGCACCCTTGGTGCAAAGCACCCCAGCTGCGCTCACTTTTTGTTAGCAGCCTCTCATTTGTTTCTTTCTTCAGTTGCATAGTTTCCAATTGCACATCTTTTTGTTGAAGGTCTCAAAGTTAGGCCACAGACCTACCCCAGCAGAAACAAATTTATTTAGATGAAAAATTTAGTAATTTTTAAATTGTTCTGAGGCGAGATTGTTGCAATTACGTTAGTCCTATTGTTTTTATAATAGAAATTTTCCTACAAACGAACTTTCGTCTGATTATTTTTTTATCTGACTGTTTGGAGTTTTCGTCCTCAAAAACGGCATGAACAGGTAAGCCCAGAGGGCATTAAGTCGCTGCAAGCAATGTTTTTAGAGCTCGACTGGTTTCTAACTGTATGAAAAATTGACAAACTAATTTTTTCTGTAGAGAAAACTTAGGCTACATTAATTTATCACTTGGGGCTAAGAAAGGATTAATGTGAGTTGTTGTCAATTGAAAGCTTGAATGATTTTGATAGAATTATACGGAGCATTAGGGAGAAGGGAGTCATTTTACATTACGGAGCATACATTTTAAATTTATAGAAACAATAGGGTGTAATCATTGCACTGCAGCACCTTTTGAGGTGAAATAGAAAAGTTGTCGAGCGCTTAGCTGTTACAATTTTTTCATTAAAAGCAATCCTTATAAGAAATGCGGTTCACGTATGTGGTTTTGTACTATCAGCTCCAGGGGACAGGAATTGTAAACAATACTCTCGTAAATGGAAACATGGGAACAATTGTCATGCTAATGGCTTTGGATTCTTTCGCAAAATTTTTTTCGACATCCAAGTTCTAGAGATGGAGATTATTAAAAGACTTCATTAGTTGATCTTAAACAAAATTTTGTAAAAATTTATTTAGTCCTGTGGTCTTTTTGCGACTCGAAAATGAATACTGAGATTCTACAGGTGTTTTGTAGCTGACTCAAGTTTATTTATGATTTGAACTTTTAAATTTCTTTTCGACCATTGACTTCTGTTTGAGAACGTTGACTTCTGTTTTCAAAAATTAGGTTTTAACAGTAGCATTGTTACTAAATACATAGTACTGAAATACTGCTCTTAATAATCAAGGTCAAAAGGGCATAATGAGAATTTTTTTCCCATGAAGCACTTCTACCTGTTCAAACTACAGAGACAACCCACGTACCCCAATCTTCCCTCCCCCGCAACCTAACTCCCCCTCCTGCATCATTTTTAAAATCATGTCTGTTCCATTAGGCTATTAATTTCTTCGTTATTTCTTTTTAATTAATCTCAAACAAAGTCTGTAGCAATTATATTAGTCCTATTGGTCATTTTATGCGATTTTTCGCTTATCCAATTTTTTGTCTCACTCATTTGACTTTTTGTCCTCAAAAACGGCATAAACAGGTTGCCCTTAGAAGGCATTGAGTACGGTTTTGGAAACATATATTTATGATGTGAAGAGGTGTGAAGGGTGGTTCTTTGAGTTTGATCTCCACCCCTCTCCACACGAACCGTTTTAGTCGTCGGTTATGTTAATTAATTGCTCTCAAACGAAGTTTGTTGCGATTATATTAGTCCTGTCGGTCTTTTTAAGCAATTTTTCGCCTGACCAATTTTTCGTCTGACGCTTTTGATATTTCGTCCTCAAAAACGTATAAACAGGTAGCGCCCAGCGGGCATTAAGTGCTTTAAAGCCTTTCAGCTCTGTTTCAGCTCAAACTGTTCTGAAGACTTATACCTATAGTATGAAGGGCGGTTCTTAGAGGTTGAAGACCTCTACACTGTTGACCTCCCACACTATTGCCCCATCCACCCAGCGCCGTAACCCCACCACCGTCTGCCCACATCAGCCCTCTGTGCACCCCTCCCCCCATTTCTATCTATTGACGAGCAACCGCTCGTCAAAACACGCAAATTTATACTATTTTGCATAATTTTTTCAAGCTTTTTGAAAGTTAGTGACAGTTTTGTTTTTCATTAGCCCTAGGTGTCAAGGAACCTCCTCTAGATTTTCAAAGTGGTTACTGCATAGTTTCTAGTGGTAATGAAATCGTTTCAACATTTTAACATTATGAATTTTAGCATTCTTTTTTGAAATGTGCAATTTTCTTCAAATTTTTTGACATTTTTTTTTATTCAGGTCTTACCAGACAGACCCAGGGGCCAGAAAACCTCATAAGGGGTTCGACAATAAGTTACTGACCAATTTTTTTGGGTTATGGAAAAGTTTTTCAATTTTTTAATGTCGCAAATTATAGCAATTTTTTGATAAAACGTTTTTTTCAAGATTTTTTTTTTGAAATATTACAAGTTTTTAAGATTTTTCGGCCTCAAGAGCCAAGGAACCTCCTCTAGGGTTTGCAAATAGGTTACTGCTTAACTCCTAAATGTAATGGAATGTCTTGCATGATTTTAATATCACGAATTTTAGCATTTTTTTGGTAAATTTGTGCCACTTTTTTTTTCAACTTTTGACATTTTTTCCTTATTCAGGTTTTTTTGAGCCTCCAGGGTCAGAAAAAGAAAATCTCCGTTAGAGTTTGATAATAAGTTGCTGGAAAATTTTGTTCAGGTATTAGTTTTCAACTTTTTAATATCACAAGTTTTAGCTTTTTTTTTATAAAACTTGCAATTTTTTAGAAGTTTACAATTTTTTAAAGTTTTTATGTTTATACAGCCTCAAGAGCCACAGAACTTCCTCTAGGATTGGATAATATGTTACTGCATAGTTTATAGATGGAACGTAATGTTCTTCAAGATTTTAATGTCACAAATGTTTGGGACAAAATTTCAAAATTTTTTCAAATCTTCGGAAAAGTTTAAACATATTCCCAGTGTACAGGGATACTGGATAGTCTTTTAGGACAATGAAATGGTTCTTAAGATATAAGTATCTTGAATCTTAGCAAAATTTGTTAAAATTTTCAATTGTTTCCAAAATTCTTCATTATTATTTTATCCTTTTCTTTGTTTAGCGACCATTACTCATTACTGGCCAACAAAATTTTTCAAGTCTTGTAGATGGGTTTTTTGACCAAATTTTTGTGAAAAAAATGGTTTCGAACTGTTTTTACTGCGAACTTGAAAACTTTTGTTTTTAATTTTTGCCTTTTTCAGTGTTTTTCATTATGATTTATATACTAACAAGGCTAGAAAACTAGAAGTTGCAGAGTCGAATCCCATCTGGGAAAATATTTCTATATATCTTCCTCTTTGTGTCAGTTAGGGTTTCTTTCCTTCTCTTGATTGTACACGTGTTAATCTCTCTCTATCTCTCTCTCTTTTTTGTTGATGCCTCACTTTTGCTGATTTTATGTGGCGTAATGTCATCATCTCTGACCCTCATGAACCATGAGTTATAGAGGAAATATTTGTAACCATAAATATTTTAACAAGCACTTATTGGAAATCATTGTCGAATGCTCTCAGAAGCAATTTGTAGCAAGTATATTAATCCTGCTTGTCTCTTTTATGCAATTTTTCGCTTGGCCGATTTTTCGTCTGACTCATTTTATTTTCGTCTTCAAAAAGGGGATAAAGAGGTGGCGCCCAGTTTGCATAAAATTCTCGTAGTGCCGTTCAGTCCACTAGTCTTCAAGTACGCGATTAACAGAAACTGTTTTGGAGACTTATACTTATGGTGTGAAAGGCGGTTCTTAAAAATTGTTTCCACACCCCTACCCACCCACCGCCTTTACGTCAGCCCCCAATCCACTTTTGCACCCTTGGTGCAAAGCACCCCAGCTGCGCTCACTTTGCGCTCCTTCAATTAATCTAAAGCTAGCCTCACTAAACCGTGGCTAACTTTTGACGAAGTCAACCGGTCGCCGGTTTTTTGATAGAAATTCGCCCGATGTTAGCCGGTTATGTTTACAGTATGGGGGGGGGGGTAATTAAACTAAATTACACGGTCCAGGAACCTTGTTAAAGTCGAGGCAAATTCTTTTTATAAGTGCAACCAAAACCTTCCCAAAGAACAAATTGAGTCAAAAAGAAAAAATCCGCCAACATCTGGGTTGGATCTCGACCGTACTCAACCTTGTAAAATGGTTAACAAATTTTTCTACATGTCCTGAATGTTTTAGGGAATGATAACAAAAGGCATTGTTAAAATCTGATAAAAACCAATCCAAATTGCAATTATATCTTATGAATTATGAGAAAGGTTTCGTTAAATTTATAACCTGTAAGTTGATGGTTGCTTGAGTGCTTAAAACGCTCTGCAAAACAATATGGCATCTTTTCAGTTTTGCCTCATACTATTAGCATCCGTTCTTGCAATATGTGCTAAAAAGGACTGCAATTGGCAATGTGGTTCTTTATAAAAAAAATGTCACCAAGTAAAGAAGTGGCAATTTTGTCTATTATCAATTCTAAAATAAATCGTAGCGGTATAGTGAAATATTGCCTTTTCTGGGATTTTGATCAAACACCACCTGTAGGCGCTATGAGAACTGTGATTCTGCAAATGATTTGTTCAGAAAATTTTTCCTTGAAAAAAAATTTTGTTATGTAAAGAAGTTGCAAACTTCTCTGTAAAAAGTTTTACGGTCTCAAAATAGGTCGTGCTGGTATGGTGAAATATTGCTTTTTTTCTCGGATTTTTTTGAGACTAACTGTAGGGTTTTTTAAAACTGTGAATCAAAAAACGATTTGGTCAGAATGTGTTTCTTTGAAAGTTTTTGGAGAACTGTACAAGCGAGTTTTTTTTGAAGTGCTTCATCAGTACTCCTAAAGTTTATCTTCTTGACTCCGCCACTGCCGGTTTCGAGTTATTAGCTCGACCTGAGAATATTTACGAAAGGTACTTTAATAAATTTTAATAAATTGCCTCTATTTCTAAAGGTATTTTATGTGTTTGTTTTTTCTTCACGGACTTGAGAGCGAAAGCAATGATAAAACCTAGCTTGGCTCACGATAATAATTTTGATTTTAACCTCATTCAGATATAAATTATAGTCTAAAACAGTCTCTGGTTCATGGAAACTCAAAATCTGAATCAGTACTTATAACTTTGAAGTTTTACTCTGAATCAGTATTGAATTTCCTTCTGTGTTAGGTACGGGGTTACAGAATAGTTGCTTGATGTGTTGCTCCATCTGTTGATATCTTTTAATTGTATTGTCAAGAAATGTTGAGACAGAAAATGAGAACAGGAGTGATACCTAGAGAATCTGCATAAATCAGTACTGATTCGAGAACGGATTGTGACAAAAGTTTAATGAAAAAACATGATTTTCAAATTGGAGATTAAGGCAGCCTCTCATTTGTTTCTTTCTTCAGTTGCATAGTTTCCAATTGCACATCTTTTTGTTGAAGGTCTCAAAGTTAGGCCACAGACCTACCCCAGCAGAAACAAATTTTATTTAGATGAAAAATTTAGTAATTTTTAAATTGTTCTGAGGCGAGATTGTTGCAATTACGTTAGTCCTATTGTTTTTATAATAGAAATTTTCCTACAAACGAACTTTCGTCTGATTATTTTTTTATCTGACTGTTTGGAGTTTTCGTCCTCAAAAACGGCATGAACAGGTAAGCCCAGAGGGCATTAAGTCGCTGCAAGCAATGTTTTTAGAGCTCGACTGGTTTCTAAGTGTATAAATTACCAAACTTGAGATGCTGAGACGACATAAAATCATGTGAGGGGCAGTTTCGACTAACCACCGAAAACGGCCACTCATATTACGATTTAATGTCCTCTCAGCGGCTTCGGTAATTTATACCTTTAGAAACTAGCCGAGCGCTAAGCGCTCTGTTGAGTGACTTAATGCTCTCCAGGCCTTAACTGTGTATCCCGTTTTCAAGGACGAAAAGTCAGATGGTCAGACGGAGAAAACTCTTTTGTCGAAGACTATTCATTAAAACCTTTTTACTTTTAGAATCAAGAGTATCTGACGCACTGAAAACCGCTGTCAATTAATTAACGGAGAGAATCATTTTTCTATTTTTTTTTCAAATAAAATTTATTTTCTAAATAGCAGAAAGTTCAAGAATTTGCTAGCTAAAACACAAAACTTGTTCAAATTTATGAATCAACCACATTCTCAACTCTAAAGTTTTGCGACAAGATAGCTCGTGTTCTATGAATGGGAAATTAGTTAACAGGTTTTACATAATTTTTTGAACGTTTTATATATTGAAAGACTAATTATATTTTTTAGCTCTTGGCAGATAGCGATAATCTGTGTAGTGTGTATTTGTTCACCTCTCACTATCATTGTGATGGTACTTCTCTGTTGCTGCTGTTGTGGTTGTTCACAGTGCTTAACTGACTCATTTAGAAGACATAGTCGACATTCACACTCCACCCATTAGATCAAGACGCAATCAATACTTTCCCAAAAACTGTCATGAATTTGTTTTATTATATATGTATTTATGTGTGTAGCCTCGTAAATTATAGCTATTCTGAAATATTTTCTCATAATCACAAACTGTATTTTAAGAGAGCATTCCCATAGGCTGCGGCTCTCCATTCGGTAACCATCTCTGATCAGACCGTTACCTCTCATCAGACCCTAAAAGCTTGAAATGCCTCCTGCTGCGCTAGAATTGAACTCGGAATGGCTTCTGATAGACTCACCTGCAGTTTATCAATCCACAGTAGTAGTATATAGAGGGACCGAGCTGCCCGGGGGGGGGGGTGACGACCCACATGTATTTAGATTGGTTATAGCAATTGTAACTTATTTAGGTTATCTTTGAATTAGTGAGACAATGTATAAAGATAGGTAATAGATTTTACATGTATTAACATTAGAGTTATTGGAACAACGTATAAAGATAGGTTATAGATTTTACATGTATTAAGATTTGATTTTTGACAGTAATGTATAAAGATAGGTAATAGATTTTACATGTATTAACATTAGAGTTAAGAGAACAACCTATAAAGATATGTAATAGATTTTACAAGTATTAAGATTGGATTTTTGACAATAATGTATAAAGATAGGTAATCGATTTTACATGTATCAGGATTGATTACATATTACCAATTTGCTAATGAATCATCGATACTTGTAATATTGACATTTGTTATCTAACTGTAGGCGAACATAAATAGAGATTATTTCTAACTACATCATCGCGTTGAGTACATTATCTGATTGATATTCTACATTGTTATATTGTACCAATGTACGAAGATAGCTAGTAGGTTACAAGTAACTGGAGTAGTACTTGGCACACGTATTGTGACTGATAAAGACAGTGAGTCCTCTAGTCGCTGATGAGTCATCGAATCTTGTTATAACATGTTAAGATTTTCAACTGTGGTTACTATTGTGTATCATATCTGGTTATGGTGGGATAGTAAGATGCTATAAAAATGCCCTAATTATAGATATTATTAGACATTAAAAATTTTGTTTTAACTAGTTCAAGACCTTCAATTTCTAAAAAAAATCCTCGTACTTACAATTAAAGACGTCAATATAAATTTTGTGTCACTAGCAGCACATGAAAAGAGGAAAATATCATATCGATAGGATGATTCCTTGTGCTAACAGAAAATCAAATTAGGCAATCTGAACTCTGGGGCAACGAGAAGCAAAATGAATCAGAGCAGACTTCTAAGGGTTCGGTAAGATCATAGTTTATAATTGATTTCCTTAAAAGGAACTTTCGTGCATCTAGCCAGAAAATAATGCTAAAAAGGAAACGGGAAAGATGGTTGTCCAATCAGATTGCTAGAGCAAAATGTTAAGAATTCCGAGAACGTTCCAGGTTACGGTTACTGTTTATCAGCGGGAAAGTGTTGAATAACAAAGAAGCTTATTCATTAACTAAGGCTTACACTGAACTCTCCCAAGAAATTGAGGAATCTGCTTAGAAAGAACTATGCTAGCTCAACTCCGAAAAGAAGACTAAAGATATGCTGAAAATCTGCTGTTATTTCTATCTATTAGTTTCAACGAAAACAACGACTGGGACTAATTATACAATACACTTACTAGGTTCACAAAATAATATCACAATCTTATCAAGTGTTCAAAAGAGATCAATTTAGATAGATTAAAAGTTCTGGAAGCAAATAGATTGTCAGTTAAGATCAGTAAAGGTTTTTTGTGAATTCCATCTCTATCCACAATTCGTTTCGGGTAGAAATATGAAAGTCCCCTTTTAGTCTGTTCATAGGTGAAAACCCGATGATTTACGGTTTTGAACCCTCTGTTAGTTGAGGATACATTTACTGCATCATCCAGGACTCTTCTGTACTTCTGTAACAGTCCATTACTGTTTTCTTCCAGAACATTTTCGTTGAGTCCTTTGCTGCTGAACTTAGTTTTGTTCGTTAATGAATTATAACAGCAATATGTCTTGCTACATAAACATAGCATTTCGGTACACCGAAACTCCTCCTTGAATAAATCAGGTTCACGCTTGTCATGCTTCACATGTTCATGACAGCAAGTTCTTGGAAAAAAATTGCACGTACTGTCAGCGCGAAAAGTTTCTGTGCAGTCATCTCTTCTTATCTCGTTCCAAATGCTTCTCATTTCGGGTCGAATGCAGTCATATAAATTTTCATGAGCCAGCGCCAGATACAAGGAATCGGTGTCCATTTCAAGCTCTTCAAATTTCTGAACATCACAGAACTTGTCAAAAAAGTTATAGTAAAGCTCCAACATTCTCAATTTTGCGTACTGCAAGATGAAAAATCCCAAAATTATCGGCTCACGATGTTCAACAGTACTCTTCACTAGCTCAACCTCATATATACCTCTCCCGACATTGTTCAATCTCCTGAAAAGACGGTTATTGATAGCTTTGTGAGTATTTTCATCGCTGAGATAAAATGTTTGCGTATGTCGGCTTCGATCCATGATCTGATAACCATAAGAGCTATTTCCAAGTAATTTCATAGTTTCAGCAACAACGCTAGAGTCCGGATTATCATCACCTTCTCGTCTTGCATCAACGACAGATTGTACGAAACCGTTGAAACATTTTTGCGGGGTATACTCAACGAATCTGTGGATTTTGGTACAGCGTAGACCCAGCTTCAAATAAAACTTTAATAATGGCGTTATGACTATTCCATTGTTTAAATTGTAACTCGAAATCAGCTTTCGATGTGGTTTTAACAATAACGCGTTTTTTTCAGCATATTCCAGCATGAATTTACCAATATTCTCTCTTCCAACATCACAGTTTTTGAAAATTGGAGGAAAGCTTGCAAATTGTTCACGAAGCTCCTCGGGAACTTCTAAATCGCATTGAACATATCCGAATAATTTATCTTCGTGTATCTGCGTCAACAGCGTCTCACTGCTCAAAGGTAACTTGTAGGGAAAATTTTTTCGAACATGATCTTTCAAAATAGAGCTCTTCTGAACCTGATCCCACCATTCACATTCTCTCATCTCAACAATTTTATATCCTTTCTTTTCCAGATGAAGTCTTCGTAAGATATCAGACTCACGCTTCCGGATACCATTTTCAAATTCGTCTTTATCAAGAATTGGTTGAGTTTCTCTACAGGGACAGAAGTGGTAGTAGCATCCGAGAGCTTCAAAAATTGTTTGACAATGACCACAAAAGCCATCCACACTAAAGGAATCAATTTTTTTCTGTTTTCCAGTTGTATAGATACTTTCAGTAGTACATTCGGGTCTGTTTGCTTGATAGAAAGACATTACCATGTTCTCAAACTTCCTGATTTTGTTTTGACGAGCTTTGAACTTTTGAAGATTGGTATCAAACTCCCATCTAGTGTAGAGTCCAGTTGGCATCGCTTGACACATGGAGAAAGGATATAATTGGCTAGCATCTATTCCAACTATTGTTTTACAGACATTGTTTGACCTCCGGATGAATGTTTCGTCTACAACAGCTTTCCTCGTAAACACTATTGATGGACCACCAGTCATTTCACTTCGTATTTTCTCATGCAAGTCCTTGTCAGCTTCGATGAAAGGGTAAAACTTTCTATCCATCGATTTATGAAGACAGATATTTGCTAATTTGGGTAGCGTGCACCCGAGCTTTAACATGTCAACTTTCTGACCTTGATAAAACTCCATCATTTTCACCATTGCCTTCAACGTTGGTACAACATCTTTGTTATTATACCAACGAAGGAAATCTCGAAAAGTTTTCATTTTCTCCATCTTCCACAAATCTTCTAGGAGAGCATAGTTTTCTATTCCAGTTCTAGGCTTTTCTTTCAGTCCCATTTCCCGGAGAACTACCGACTGCTCTTTTCCAGATTGAATCAATTTTTCGAACTGAGTGAAATCTTTTTCCAGTGGATTCAAGTTTTTCAGTTTGCTGAAGAAGGAATCGTAAGGTGGAAGATGGCTACAGTCAAGTTTCGATGGCGAATCAAACCATTCATATGGGAAATAACCTTTTGTTTCTTTCGATTGATATGCTTTCAGAAAGGAGTCCTGAGTTGTTGCTCCACCGAGAAAATTTACAATATCCAGAAATTGAATATCCCCAAATTTGAAGGAGATCAACTGATTTGTCTTCCTGATTACCGTAGGTGTAATAGCTTTGTCGTTAAGGAGATGAGGAATGAGATAGCTTTTGATCAAATTCAGATCATACTTTCCACTGTTGAATCCAAAAACTGGTAGAGTGTCAACATAATTATTGAAATGACACTGGAGATCAAGGAGCTGCTTTTGTTGGTATCGTAAAAAATTTTTAGAAGCATTACTATCTTCTGCTTTGATACTATTTTCCAACTGACTTCCGGATATAATCTCCAGTCTAGAGGAAATATCACTCAACCTGGTTCCGATCTCAGCTTCCACCTCCAAGAACTTGGGTCTCAAGTCCGCTTTGTTTTTTGCTGATAAGGTTTCAAGTTGCGCTACAAAGGATATGATGCGACGATTGGGATCCTTTTCGCATAAGAAAATTGGTTCTTTCAACAGATTTGAAGAAATTGATACCGATACAGGTACTTGAGTACATGTCCACGATGTTGTAGCTGTGTTACTGATATCCACTAAATGAACACATATTGCTTCGAAGTCGAAGACGGCTAAATTATTGAAGAGGGTATAATCTTCTGGATGCGCGATTGAGAAGTTGTCAAGCTTCTCAAATAGTGTTTCCCGCAAAGAATAAACACCTCGCGGATAGACATTTTTCACTCGTTCTTTACAAGTTTTCAAGTGACGGTTGAAATGACCTGAATGGTTGAAAAAAACATCACAGCTGGGACAACGAAACTTCTTGAAGAATTTGTTGATATCATTAACATAACATATATGGTTGTTGTATCGAAGCAGTTTAATGTTTTCGTCATATCGTTCAACGCTGCGTCGAACAAGTTCACCAATAATTTCACCGTCTTCAATGTCAAAATCATAGATGAAAATGTTTTGTTTGATTAGTTCTTCAATTATTTGAATTTGATCAAAGGAAACACCTGTGAAACTTTCAGGGTCGCAACCACTTGCAGTAACAAAACTGTGAAAAATTTTAGTTGCATTTGGTTCAACATCTACTGATGCAAATAAATGAATAGCAATTGCACGGAATAAACACAAATTATCGTTATATGGTTCATTGTGTCCATTTGAAACGAGACAATTTACTTCAGGATTTCTTAGCAATGGCTCTGGAAGAGGAGAATCAGTACAACCTATAGGTGTATTCGTAAGAAGCGCTACAAAAACGGTAACATTTGTAATTACTGTGAATCGCCATTTTGAGTTTTGACGTTCTTTTGTACATGTTTCAATCAAGTCAAGTTTCTCAATTTCGTTCTGCAGGTTCAATAAATCGTTTTTATTGCTTAGCAGAAAAGCTCGATCCAGGAGTAAGTTATTTACATGCGGATAATAATATCGGTATTCGTTTGTCTCTACATTTTGCAAAATAAACCCCAATGCGAGGTTAACTTTTGCTGCACATTTCAGGTTCGCAAAAATTGATTGAGTTTTTCATTGATCTTTTTGGTGTCCAAATTCGATATACTGAAGTTGAAAACTTCCTGTCTGCCATGCTCAGAATGCATATCGTCAAGTAAATGCTGACACGCTGGTAGTTCTTCTTTCAATGACTCGCTATCGTTATCAACTTTCTCCATAATCTCACGAACACGGATTGTGCTTGAGGACCCAATTTTTGTGCTAGCTTGAAGTACTTTTCTGCGATGAAGTTGAAGTGAGTAGAAACTTGGGAAATGTTTCTGACAGACAACACACTTGTTCAGTGTATTACGAACTTTTGCTCCGTGAGCCTTCGCAATATGTTATGACAATTCCGCAGAATTTTTTGTAGCAAAATTACAATTCCTTTTCTTACAGTAAAGCGTGCCCATCATACATGTCTTTCGGTGGCGAGCAATATTGTATTTTGCAATAGATTTTCCACATTTTTCACATTTAACGGGTAGGTTTCGATCTTTTGCAGGCATTTCGTTATAACTGGGTAAAACAACTATGGAATGAGCAAAGAGATTTTTTATTTTTGTAAGAAATTGTCAACTGAGCCGTAAAATATGAATAAACAAATGTCTCTTAAGTTCTGCAGAAGTTCAAGGTGTATTCATGACTACATGCGAACAATGAAGTTGAAATTTCTTTGTTACTAAAAATAGATTTTATTTCGAGTCGTCAACCAATCACAGCAAAGTTTGCAAAACTTCGGGAAATTGCGACAGCCATTATTCATGTACACAACTTCGACAACCCTGATTTGTTTACTTAATGTCTAGACAGAATTTGTTCACAAGCAATGAAAACAACCAAAGTTTACCACAGGTTTAAGATCGTAGAACTTCGGGAAAATGAGACAGCTTTGATTTGTTTGCGGAGCTTCGGAAAAACCAGACAGCCTTGATTTGTTTACTTAATGTCTAGACAGAATTTGTTTACATGCAATTAAAATAACGAAAAATTTAATGAATTTTCATCTTAGAACGACCTTGAAAATTTGTTTACACAGTGTTCTCAACTAAAACCCACTAATTCATAGAGGTAAATCATCATTTGTTCACTCAGTTTACTCTCTTACTATGGTTGAAGCTATGTACGAAAACAGTCCCGAATACTTCAAAAAATTTCAAAAACGATTCAAATACACTATTTGCGACACAGAACCAAAACTACAAGATTCTGGAATAGAAAACTTTGCGTACGGTTGTCATTCATCTTCGACCGTTATTGATGGTTGTTCCTTTGGTTCCAGCCATTGGCATCTTATTTTTGAGGATACAAGTTTAGAAGATAAAAATGTTTTTTTCGCCGTATGCTTCTGTGCCGATACCTTGTCTCGTGACCTGTTTCAAATTTCTTATTTTGCCTACTGAGAAAAACTTTGTTACTCGTGGTGCTATTGTTTCTCGCTTACATGTCGCCGTGGAGTATTTATCAAAGTTTAATCATGTTTCAACCAACAAAACTAAAAAACAACTTCCTTTGCCCAATCCTGTGAAAAAACTTTCAACCATTACTACAACTTCTAACAAACTTGCTTCTACTATCCCCGATGTAACTATAAAACGATTTTGTCAACTAATGCATGGTGAACATTCATCTTCTCTCTATCAGATTATGGATATTCTTTTGAGTGGACAAGGGAGTTTTGTACGTGAGACTTCAGACTATTTAATGAACTTCCAGTTCTGTAAAAATTCTAGTGTCTAAACTTAAGCTGTCATAGAAAAATTTAATTCAATTTTACTCCATATGTTTTACAAATGCTAGCAATTGCAATTCATTTACATCTGGTACAAAAGGAAATTTACTGCTATAAAAATAGTGCGCAATATAGATGCAAAATAAACCACACAGTTGTGAGTCTGCTGATTGCAGGGGGGATTGAATATCTCTTCTGTGCTCCATAACACCCATCATCATATGCAAATCAGTACATTGCTGTAAACGGGAAAAAATATCTTTGTAGGCAGTCAGAGGTAGTGCTAACGGATCTGCAAAGTATAGTACAGGGTATGCGTAGCGTTTGGCAAGCATCACCCAATGCGTTCCAAAAGAATCAGCTCGTGATGCGTTTACAATTATAAAACTGTTAACAGGTAAATTTAATGGATAATTGTCAGCGGCGTAAACACCTCGAATTTTGTATTTGAGATGCTTGCACTTTTGAACTTGAATATAAATTTGATCTTCGTCCATTAGTATGCGTTCATAGGCAGAATATTTTTGGATACGTTTCTTGCAGAGTCAATATACACCGTAGATGATTTTTCACCGAGGAAGAAAACTTCAACGTTGTTTGTTAAAGCTGTATCAAATTTTAGCTCGACCGATATAGACGAATTTGTTAGTTCAGGATGAATAAAATCATGTGTGGCTTCTTGCGTACTAGTCAGGTCGAAAACCATTATAGAGTGGTTTGAAAATTCACTCAATGGTATTCCATGACCGTTTTCTACGTAGGCTAATGCGCTCATTGATTTGTAGTACAAACGCTTGTTGTCAATTGTTGACATTGGTGTACCGGCTGTAGCGAAACCGTTTCGGAACACTGTAATCTCACGCAGCCCAAATTTTCGATAGTTGAAGGGATTTACTGTGTTAGTTCCAATGAAAGCATCACCAGCACACAATGCAATTATAAGTCGTCTTATGGGTTCTTTTGTAAATATATCTTCGTGCTTCCAACTTTGCTGCCCCGTTGTTGCAAGAAAAGTTTTTGTTATCACTTCATTGTATCGATATATTGCAAGTGTTCTCAAAAGTGTTTTCTCAATGGCTCTGACTACGCTGTCTGATACAGTCATCTTTCTAACAAAAAGATTGGTTTCGTCAATTTTTACTTTGTAGTTTTTGCCAGCTGCTTCACTTATAGTGGCAAAATCATCTTGTGACCTTCGGAAAGAAATTCTCAGGGTAACTCCGCTTACTAATTGTTTTTCGCACGAGAAAAAATCAACAGCTAGTTTTCCATAAAGAGTAATTTGAGCTGATTCTCTCGCAGCCTGCTTTCTTGCATCTTTTAATGCATTAGCAATTGCGCTAGGGTTTGCTTCATACTCATAACCTTGACACTTTAAGCAAGTCTTCTTTGCATCCGTCCCGTGCCGGAATTCTGTTTCTATGAGACTTTTGTGAGCATAGTGTCCATTGGCAAAAGAGATTTTTATTCCATTTGCAGAAACAGTGCAGTCAGCAAATAGGGAATGAAGAACATTATTCACAAAAAATGCGGCATCAGTATTAGCGGGATCACCTGCGTCATATCGTAAATCAGTTCCATCGACATTTTGTATTCGGCATTTGATTTCCAAATAAATTTTTTGCAAGTCTATGAAATTGTTGCGATCACCTACCACTTCAAATTCAAGTGACGATCCGGAGGGAGAATAAAGTGGCCCAGTTTTTTGTTCAATTGATCAAAGGTAACAAGCAAGGGCGGTTTTTCAAATAAGTCTAATGAGCTGTGAGTGGCTTCGGAAGGTATTACAATATTAGTTCGCATTTCTGACTCGAGAGAAAAAATCCAGTCGACTCTTTTTTGGCTTTGGTTTTCGAGAAATGATTTTTTTAGTGGAACGTTTTTTGTACTGTCGAGGTTTGGCAAGGTGTTGTCTTCGACGTCTAATAGCTTGCTGGCCTCGTGTTATGCGTGAATGGAGAGAACCACCAATTTGTTTGCGGGCTGTTTTTGCAACCGTGCTTTTCAACGCCTGCTTTGCCGACTTTCGTTTCGTTGCTACTTCTACCAACTCAGGTGGACTAAAAGCTCTCGACCAATTCTTTTGGCAGCGGGCCATATAAACTTTCTTGCCAATGGTAGAACAACTCTTCCAATACCTGCAGCGAGGGCTCCAAAGCCACTACCTCTTTGACGATAATTACCGGAGAAATGTGGCATTGACTGTGATGCTTGGTCGCTGTAGTAAGCTTCCATTTCACTTGATTTTTTGAAATTTTAAGCTTACTATCACTTTTCCTGTTCCAGTAAATGGAATGAGTTTTCCGGCTTCGTTCCTCAACTCCACTTTAAAGTTTTTAATATTGTTAGAAAGTATGGGCTTGTAATCCAGAATTGTAAATGTCTTATGATGAATGGGAGGAACAGTGTTTATGCTACCGTTTCTCAAACGCCTTTCGGACTCAATGATTTTAATTACAGGAGCTCTCACGTCACCTATATTCTGATAATCTATGATGTCTATGTAGACAAATATTAATTGTGAGCCACAGGTTATATCAACTGGGAAATCACTCTGGTGTCTGTTGAGAGCTGTGTCTGCTTTGTATCCAATATGAATGTATCCATCATGCGAGTTGTCTCTTATACCCTTCAAGCCGAGAATACTTGGAACTTCTTCGTTTTCAAATGATAAACCCTCATTTGCTCCGAATTGCAAAACCAGTTTATGAGTAATTTTGTCAAAAGTAAATTCAAACTGTTTCAATTGAGCAATTCGCCTAAGTTCATCCATGAGTTGATCCAAACTAGTGTAAATGCATTTGCGAATTTTTCTAAGGTGTCCACTTCGATTATTTGGGGCATCGAGTTCGGCTCCCGAGTTTACATAAACGACCAACAGGTTTGAATTGACGTTGTTAATGTTTGATGGGAAGGATATCGAAGATAAAGCTACTTGCCATTTTCCTTGCAACATAAGTGGTTGAGCTTACTGGTTACGAAAATTTGCCATTGTGTTTTCACTGAAAATTTTCATTGATGCGTTGGATATTAAGTCGATTGTGAATTCTTCAGCGGCATTCATTTTATTCGTCTATCACGTTTATTTGGACTAACTCCGGTTCATAAAATGTACAGTGAATTATAACGTTGTCTGCATCTATAAGACTGTACGTTGGTGGACTCACAGTAGCAATTTTGAATATCGTAAAAACTTCGTTTGTGTAATTTTGTTTATAACCTTTTCTGAAATTTTCGTCAGGCTTTGCAATCCGAACAAGGTCTCCTTCTTTGTATTTTGGTTTGTACTTTTTTGTGTCGATTGCTAGTGATATTAAAAATGGTTCATGTTTTTTGAACACTTTATTAGGTGCTAAATGGGTTACCCGGTTAACACGGCTGTTTATAGTATTTACAAACTGGGGTAAATCTTCAATATATGTCCAAGTCCACTTTTCTTCCAAATATTTGTAAATGATGTTTTTAAGCGATCGAATGTTCCTCTCTGCAAATGCCGACTTGGTTTCGCTTTCTGTTGTATATAAATGAATTCCTTTCTTTTCACAAAATTTTTTGAAATCTCCTTTAAATTCTGATCCCTTGTCTGTCCATACTTTCTCCGGCTGTTTCTTCTTGATCATTTTTTGAAGGCTTCAACAGCATCTTTTGCATCTAAGGCCTTCATTGGTTGAACTCGTAAGTAACGCGATAAAACATCCACAGCCACTAATGAATATTTTACGCCATTGTTGTTTTGTGCAAATTTATCCATATACGCAACATCAACCGACCAGATTTGGTTTATTCTGTTTGCAACAGCTTTTAGTTGGGGGAAACTTTTCCTGAATTGTCTGTATTTCGTGTAGGGGGCTTTCGGCTGAAGATAGCGAACAATTTTACCTCTGGTATAGCCACTAGCCTTCTTTAAATTAGCAATACTTCCAAATGGAGCACTGCCTTTAGTGTACAATTTGTCTAACTGTTTAACTTGGTAGGAAGTAATTTTCCCAGAGGCTGGTTGGTTTGACTTCTTGTTCTGCTTCTTCAAAGCTTCCCTCGTCCTTGTCAGAAGCTTTTGCTTTTTTTCTGCGGGATTTTGAAGCAACTTCCTTGTTTGACTCATATTCCAAAAATTGCAGCTTCTCTTCAGATGATAAATTTAGAAACTTTTTGGCGTATGTGTTACAAGTCAAATGTGAACCAATATCGAGAAGTGCTAATATACTGAATTGTTCAAAAGATAGTTTACAAGTGGTTTGCTGTAGATTGTAAAGAAATGTAGCAGCAAGAACTTCCGTATTTGAACCTTTGATAAGTAACCTATTTGATGAGTCCAAGGACACAGAATCGGATTCCTTTATTATCTCCAGTAATTTATTCGCTCTTTCAAATTTCATCGCTTTCAAGATTTTAATATCATTCAACACTCCTTGTCTGATAGCTAATGTGTTGTCTGTCATAAATGATTTTTCCATAGACTCGTTTATTGCACTTCTATCATCCACTGAAGCGTCAGTTTGTTGCTCTGTATCCTGTTGCGAGACAGGGGGAGCTGATGGTGACTTGTTTCTTTGGAGAAGCGATAACTGCTTGGCTGGGTTGTGAACATCTTTGTTGCTGAGTAATTGAGATATATGGGGTTGTTCTCTTGTATACATTTGTTTTGGTATTAACACAAACTCTTCAGTATGCATTTTGTTCCAGATACTCTATGCAGGGTATTGCTATGAGTTGGATGAGACTGATACCTGAGGGAGATTTAATCAGTTTTAATCGTTCCGTTTTCCCAACTTTTCTGTTCGAAAGTTGACGCAGAGCTTTTTCAAACTTTTTCAGTTCTTTTTTGTTGACTGGTACAACTCCAGAGAGTACGTTCATCACACAATCACTCAGAAACCAAATTAAGTCACTGTCACTAAATAATCTGAAATCAATGTTGGAGTTTTTGTTTGTACTATTTGCCCATTGCTTGAGCATAAGCAAGTGTCTCTTTTTCATTCGTAATTGGTGTGATGACTGCTTCTTGTGCAGGAATGTAAAAAATTGAAGGATCAGGTCCAATAATTTGTGATGAAAATCGTAAACCCTGACTTGTTTTTGGATCCAGATCAATGATTAAATGTCCGTATGGTTCAGCTGTTGCTAATTTGTATGCGTCCTTGAGTAATTGGAGACAGTTCAACTGTTTTCCAAGGTATTCAGTCTGTTGAATGTCACGCAGTGATTTGATTAAAATTATATGAGTGGTGTTTAGGTCAATTGTTCTCGACCATTTGCTTTGATGAAACAAATTATGCTTCACATATATAACATGAAGTTTACGATGGCGTCCAGACGTAGCTATTTTTACAAATTCTTTGTCATTAAAAATTTCCTCGCATGAGTCGTCAAATATAAGAAGACAGTTCGAAAGATTTTTCGTTATCTCCAATCCTGAATATTTGATGAACTCAATGCGTGCTATACTACCTCGCATTTCCCTGAACAGTGGTTGGAACTCCTTGTAAAAGTAATAAATTTTCTCAAAGCGCGGATAAAAACTGTTCCCCTGCAGCATGTGAAACATCAGCTCAGTTTTACCGGAACCGCTGGGTCCAACAATTGACATGAATATCCTGTCATGTGTCAGAATCACTTTGTTCATAGTTTTGGATTTGGTAAAATATAACCAACTAAGCTTGACAACAATGCAATCCAAATTGATTTTTCTTCACAACTTTCTGACGAAAGAAAGAGCATAGTGAAGCAAAAGATGATCATTAGAACTATGATACTGACTTGAACAAAAAATATTATTTCAGACCATGGCACCGATGAGTTGGAACAGCAACGCCATGGAGGTCTCTCTTTGTTGTTTACATCAAACACTAAATTGCTGATACCCGCATCAGCCTCGTCTCTTTGATGCATTTGAAATAATTTTTTTGCCTCAAAAGTTAATTGCAACAAGAACGATACAAAATATCAGATATCTAATTTATTCATTGTTTTCAATGGGCAACTGTTTCATATACCAGAATTCAAACAAATTGAAACCTTTTATGTGACTTTTTATTTCTAGTTTATAACAAACAGTTGATGAGTTATTTTCTTTATACGATGGTTGACTGAAGACTTTCTCAACTTCGGGATGCTCCAAGACATAAACTCGCAACTCATTTGGCATCGCTTTCAGAGTTAGCTCACGTTCCGGTAGAAATTTTTTCAACCTAAAGGGAGGAACTTTTCTGTCCGCCCATTGTTTCCAACGAGGGATTTGCTGCTCTTTTGGTGGCAGCGGTGGTTTCTCGGTTGTTTTGTTTGTAGCCATAATTGAATTGATTCTGCAGTTCGCGAGCTCTCTGTTTAATGTTCACACACAATTGGAAATGATAGAAGTTATCAATCACAGGGAGGAAAGCTCTGAAGCTGTCTAGTTCTTCTGGAGATAGCGTAATTGCTGC
Organism: Convolutriloba macropyga; assembly: GCF_964194025.1. NCBI lineage: Eukaryota > Metazoa > Xenacoelomorpha > Acoela > Convolutidae > Convolutriloba > Convolutriloba macropyga. Next base: position 24,952,097 of record NC_134481.1, on the reverse strand, counting down.
GAAGTAACGTTTTGCTGCTGTGCTATACAGCGGGTTGTAAGGGGGTTGTTGTGCAATGCCGGGTCTGCTGTTGAAAAAATTTTCTCGTTTCTGTTGATCAACTGAATAATTGTTCTGTATTGGTACACAGGGATCTTGAACTCTGTTGAATATTACTATCGGCTGATCGTCAAGAGGAGTCAAGCAAATAAATATCTTCAATTTATCTGACAGATAGGTGGTCAGTGTTGCCGTCTCTTCTCTGTGCATCACTTTGAGTCCACTGTAAAAATATTCTGGCTTTACGTTCTGCACAATGATTGAATACTTGACAGTTTGCTGTAAAATTATTGGAATGTAGACCGCAAGAAGCAACTGTTTCCTCTGTAAGTATTTCTGAAATGCGGGGACAATTTAAATCTTCTAGATTGTAAACTTTTTTCTGTAACAACTTGCTGAGGACCTCACACTTTTCGGTGCCTTTTGCAAAAAAAAATTTTCCGGGTAAATCGGAAACTGAAACTTAAGCATACTGCTTTCAGGTCACTGTAAGGTGTATCGCCATTGTCCCAATCGAGGCCGTGCAGGTTGTGTGTCAACCAAATAACAGTTTGTTGATCGTGTGCCGGTAATTCTGCAAAGCTAACTTGAGGTTTGAAAAATATTGTATCGTAGTAACTGCAACACAAGCAGAGTTCTTTGATAATGAATCCAATTGACTTCAGTTTGAAACCTTCGAGATCGAGAACAACAGTATTTGCGGACTTGCTTCCAAAATTTTTTAGCATTCCAGCTCACGGAATAATTGAGAATGGAAAATTTTTACTGATAGCACAAACAGTATTCCTGTCAAATGTCCAAAAAGACAATTATTTATTGGTGAATAACGGAAAGCGTATACATATCCAGGACTTTTGTTCCTACAATCTTTTACGAATCCAACTGCATCGTGTAAGGCCGCATGAAGTCGTAAAACTTTGTTATTTTTCAGTAAAGGATCTAGTCGTGAATTATCAGCTCCTATTAAACCACCATAGGGTCTGATTTTAAGTGCTATTTCTCCGTCAATTTCTGGATCTAATAATGCGCAGGCTGCAACAAAATAAAACTGACGATGTGATATGTGACTAAAATTTTGATTACCTCTCATTGATACAGTTTTTTCGTGAATCAACTTTATGTCTTCTATTCCAATTGTATTCATTACTAAGTGTATACTGAACGCATGGTCTTGCAGCTAGAAAGTTTTTTTATTCAATTATGATTGGCTGTCAACTTGAACTAAATCCTCTGTTCTGATTGTTCGGTTTTGTTTCTCAAACTCTTAAGTGTTTCTCACACTGAACATGTTTGAATACGATCTTTTCTTTCTCTGCTTACTCCATCCTCGAGTATATAATTTATTAGTTTAAAGATCCACAGCCAGGTGAGTCGAATTATCTTTGTCTTAGTCTATAATATGTACTCATTTGTGAACATAAATTTGCATGACCACTAGTGAGTACATACTTATACAAGAAATTGTTTGCTTTTTCCGCCCAAGGTTGAAGTACATGTGTGAATGTGTGTGTGTGTGTTTTTGTGTGTGTGTGTGTTTGTGTGTGTGTGTGTTTATGTATGTATGTATGTATGTATGTATTTATGTATGTATGTATGTATGCATGCATGTATGTATGTATGTTTGTATGTATGTATGTATGTATGTATGTATGTATGTATGTATGTATGTATGTATGTATGTATGTATGTATGTATGTATGTATGTATGTATGTATGTATGTATGTATGTATGTATGTATGTATGTATGTATGTATGTATGTATGTATGTATGTATGTATGTATGTATGTATGTATGTATGTATGTATGTATGTATGTATGTATCTATGTATGTATGCATGTATGTATGTATGTATGTATGTATGTATGTATGTATGTATGTATGTATGTATGTATGTATGTATGTATGTATGTATGTATGTATGTATGTATGTATGAATGTATGTATGTTTGTATGTATGTATGTATGTATGTATGTATGTATGTATGTATGTATGTATGTATGTATGTATGTTTGTGTGTATGTATGTATGTATGTATGTATGTATGTATGTATGTATGCATGTATGCATGTATGCATGTATGTATGTATGTATGTATGTATGTATGTATGTATGTTTGTATGCATGTATGTATGTATGTATGTATGAATGTATGTATGTATGTATGCATGCATGTATGCATGTATGTATGTATCTATGCATGTATGCATGTATGTATGTATGTATGTATGTATGTATGTACGTATGTATGAATGTATGTATGTATATATGTATGTATATATGTATGTATGTATGTATGTATGTATGTATGTATGTATGTATGTATGTATGAATGTATGTATGTTTGTATGTATGTATGTATGTATGTATGTATGTATGTATGTATGTATGTATGTATGTATGTATGTTTGTGTGTATGTATGTATGTATGTATGTATGTATGTATGTATGTATGCATGTATGCATGTATGCATGTATGTATGTATGTATGTATGTATGTATGTATGTATGTTTGTATGCATGTATGTATGTATGTATGTATGAATGTATGTATGTATGTATGCATGCATGTATGCATGTATGTATGTATCTATGCATGTATGCATGTATGTATGTATGTATGTATGTATGTATGTACGTATGTATGAATGTATGTATGTATATATGTATGTATATATGTATGTATGTATGTATGTATGTATGTATGTATGTATGTATGTATGTATGTATGTATGTATGTATGTATGTATGTATGTATGTATGTATGTATGTATGTATGTATGTATGTATGTATGTATGTATGTATGTATGTATGTATGTATGTATGTATGTATGTATGTATGTATGTATGTATGTATGTATGTATGTATGTATGTATGTATGTATGTATGTATGTATGTATGTATGTATGTATGTATGTATGTATGTATGTATGTATGTATGTATGTATGTATGTATGTATGTATGTATGTATGTATGTATGTATGTATGTATGTATGTATGTATGTATGTATGTATGTATGTATGTATGTAT